>NW_024870696.1:6987500-7587500 GCF_019054845.1 Dipodomys spectabilis | reverse complement strand
CATAACGTCTTGTACATCTCATTGTTGCAATGGGCCCACCTGTATCCCTATTTAAAAATAAGAAGATGTTTTAGAGGTTAAGATTAACAGGACATTTGCCAAATATTTGATCTTCCTCAAGTGGTTCATTGTTAAGGGCCCCAAAGCTTCTTTTAAAACTCCTCCAAACTAAACTTCTCAAACTTACTCTGCACAAGAAGTGCAGGGAAGAATCTCCAACTCCATTCTTTTGACAAGCTCAGCTTCAGCATTATGCTATGGGAAAAATGGTTTTAGAATTACCAATGCAAGTCCTGTTTTTGAATATAGTAATTCTTCAAATGCTTCAAAATGCTTTCAGTGCTATCTTAATTGGTTGTTACTTGAATTGTGGAAAAACTCAAAGAACACTGAAGCAAAGGTCAACATATAAGGTTGGAAATAATATATTTTATGCATATATTTTTGCATATTACTAAATAAAAGAAAACATAGGTCTGAGTGATTGCTCTCCTTGTTAAGTAACAAGGGGAACAATGCAGCAAATGTTTCTTTAGATAATAATGTAAAGAAACATTTTATTTTTTATTTTTATTTTTTTTTGTCGGTCATGGGGCTTGAACTCTGGGCCTGGGCGCTGTCCCTCAGCTCTTCAGCTCAAGGCGAGCGCTTTACCACTTGAGCTACAGCTCCACTTCTGGTTTTCTGGTGGTTTATTGGAGATAGGTGTCTCTCAGTCTCTCTTGCCCAGGCTGGCTTTGAACTGCGATCCTCAGATCTCAGCCTCCTGAGTAGCTAGGATCACAGGCGTGAGCCACCAGCGCCCGGCAAGAAACATTTTATAAAACTATGCATTGTTATGTGTGTAAGAGACATAAAACTGAAATTAAATATGCACCACTAATGCCATTAAACTGCAGGTAAAGTACATTTTCTTTCTTTCTTTCCTCCTTTCTTTCTTTCTTTCCTTCTTTCTTTCTTTTTCTTTTTTTGCCAGTTGTGGGGCTTGAACTCTGGGCCTGGGCACTGTCCCTCAGCTCTTCAGTTCAAGGCGAGTACTCTACTTCTTGAGCCACAGCACCACTTCCGGTTTTCTAGTGGTTTATTGGAGATAAGAGTCTCACAGACTTTCCTGCCTGGGCTGGCTTTGAACTGTGATACTCAGATCTCAGCCTCCTGAGTAGCTAGGATTACAAGCGTGAGCCACTGGCTCCCAGCTCACTTATTCTTTCTTTCTTTCTTTTCTTTCTTCTTTCTTTCTTTCTTTCTGTATATATGTATATAAAATAAATGTATTTATTATATATATAATTGTAAAAATACTGTACAGAGGGGTTACAGTTACATGAGCAAAGTAATGAGTATATTTCCTATTGAGCATTGTTACCTCCTTCTTTGTTTTTCCCTTACCATCTCTTCTCTCCCCACCTCTCCAATTCCTCCTCCCCCACCAAGTTGTAAAGTTCCTTTTCAACATAGTGTCTTATACATCTCATTGTTACAGTGGGTCAACTGTATCCTTATTTAAGCATTTTGTTATTTCCCTTCTCCTCCCCAAATTCTGATGCAGGCCACTGGAATCAAATACAGTGAAAACAGGGGTTATACCATGGGGGGAAGAACAAACAAAAGAAACAAAAATATAATATAGTACATTATAAGTACATTAAAAACAATAGCAAGCAAGACAAAAACACTTTTTATTTCAGATAAGTGAAACTATGGGAATTATGTTTCTTTGAGTGTGGTTCACTTCACTTACTATAATTTTTTCCAAGTTTTTCCATTTCCTAACAAATGTGGTGGTGTCATTCTTTCTGATGGAGGCATAGAATTCCTCTATCTATCTATCTATCTATCTATCTGTCTGTCTGTCTGTCTGTCTATCACATTTATACATATACATATATATGTATATATCACATATACATATATCACATTTTCTTGATCCATTCATCTACTGAGGGGCAATAACTAGTATAAATCTAGGATAAGCAGAAGAGGTCAAAAGATATGACCATATAACCTGATGCTAAATAAAATGAACCCCAAGATAGGGACAAAAGAGAATTTATCTTTCTTGTTGTTCTTTTTAATGTACTTATAATGTACTATCTGTTTTTTTTTCTTTGTATGTTCTTCCCCCATGGTACAACTCCTGTTGTTACTGTATTTGATGCCAGTGCACTGCATCTTGTATATACATTTTTCCAATTTGGGGAATGGAAGGTAAATAATGGAATGCTGAAATAAGGATATAGGTTGACCCATTGTAACAATGAGATGTACAAGACACGTTGAAAACGAACTTTACAACTTTGGGGGCAGGGGGAGGGCATTTGGGAAGGTGGGGTGGAAAGGGATGGTAGGGGATAAACAAAGGAGGGGTAACAATGCTTGTTAGGAAATGGACTCATTTCCTTGCTCATTTCCTTCCATCATCTGTTCTTTCTCTCTCTCTTTCTTTCTTTCTTTTTCTTTCTTTTCTTTCTTTCTTTCCCTCTTTTCCTTCTTTCTTTCTCTCCCTTTCTCCTTCTTTCTTTCTTTTCTTGCTAAAGGTCATTTTGAAGTGGAAGAATAGCCTACATTCCTAGTACTGTAATTTAGTTCAGGTGAATTCCTAATGTTGCCATTCTTCTCAGTTTCTTTGATTGCCATTTTAACAGAGATGAACAGTTTTCTCTGAAGGTATGCCTTTCAAAAGGCCAAGTAGCTAAGGTTAAAAAAATCAGGTGTAGAAATAAGTGTACTTACTTTTATGGGAAATTTTATTAAGATAATGGAACCACAGGAAGTTGGAAAAGATAATATATGGACACTTCATATGCAACACCTTTTCCCTTAATGGAAAAATGGGCAATTCTGTAATAAAGCATCAAAAAATATACTGACATTCATATGACCTACAGATATAGTTAAAAATTTCCATGTCTTCCTTACATTTATGAGTGTGTATTATAAATGAGAGAGAGGGGGGAGAGGGACTATTCAGTTTTATTATCCATTTTGATTTCATATGTCCACCAACACAAGCAAAATACTGGATAATTCTGACACCACAGGGTCTCTCATGTTGCTTACCTAAACCCTGTTGGGTTCTAAGCCCAACCCATCTCCTCATCCCTAATCCCTGGCAAACCTGCTATTTGTAAGGTCTGACAAGTCAAAAGTGTTACACAAAGTAATCATCCAATGTGTAACTTTTGCAGATTTTGCTTTAACTCAGCCAAATTCTTTAGAGATTCACCCATTCATATGTGCATGGATAGTTGCTCCTTTATATTGCTGATTTATTTATTTATTATACATTTTTTATTGTAAAAATACTTACAGAGGGGTTACAGTTACCTGAGCAAGGTAATGAGTATATTTCCTACCAAGCATTGTTGGTCATGGGACTTGAACTCTGGGCCTGGGTGCTGTCCCTCTGCTCTTCAGCTCAAGGTGAGCGCTCTACCACTTAAACCACAGCATCACTTGTGGTTTTTTTGAGTTGTTTATTGGAGGTAAAAGTCTCTCTGGCTTTCATGCCTCGGCTGGCTTTGAACCATGATCCTTAGATCTCAGCCTTCTGAGTAGCTAGGCCTACAGGTGTGAGCCACTAGATCCTGGTGCTGATTTTATATTTAATCCATTCTACATATTTACTAGAGTTTAAGGAACCATTTACCTGCTTTAAAAACCTCTAGATTGTTCCTTATTATAGATATATTCAAAATAACATTGTTATTAATTTGTGTGTGTATACTGGTTTCAGTGTAAACATTGTGAACATTGATTTTTATTTCTCTGGTATTATTACATAATCATACCATAAATAATGACACTGATCTTCTATTACTTCTAACTAATCATTCTTTTATATTCAAGTGGTTAGATTTCATAAAAACAAAACAAAATATTTAGAGGTACAGGAAGTAGAATAATAATGAGGAATATAAACATTGAAATCAGACTTGGTTTTGAATCTTTGCTCCACCTTATAGTGTTAATTACCTTTTCATTCTTTTGGGTCGGTCATGGGGCCTGAATTCTGGACATGGGTGTTGTCCCTCGGCTCTTCTGCTCAAGGCTAGTGTTCTACTACTTGAACATTAGTGCCACTTCCAGCTTTTTCTGCTTATGTGATGCTGAGGAATCGAACCCAGGGTCTTATGCATGCAAGTCAAGCCCTCTACCACTGAGCCACCTTCCCAGACTTACTTCTTTTTCAGCAGCAGGGCTAGAACTCAGAACCTTGCATTTACACAGCTATTGTTCTACCACTTGAATATTACCTCCAGTCCAGCATTTTGCTGATAATTTTTTTGTGGGGGGCGGGGGTCAGTTGTGGGACTTTAACTCTGGGCTGGGCCTGGTTGCTGTCCCTGCACTCTTCAGCTCAAGGCCAGAGCTCTACCACTTGAGCCACAGGACCACTTCCAGTTTTCTGGTGGTTTATTGGCGATAAGAGTCTCAGGGACTTTCCTGCCCTGCCTGGTTTTGAACTGTGATCCTCAGGTCTCAGTCTTCTGAGTAGCTAGGATTACAGGTGTGAGCCACCGGGGCCCAGCTTTGCATTTCTGTCCAGGCTGTCTTCAAACTGCAAACTTCAAGCTTTCAGTTTCCCAAATAGGATTATAGGTGCAAAGTATGGGTGCCCGGCTCTAGTATTTGCTAATTTTGGTTGAATAGAGAGTTGTTGCTAATCAGAGTACTGGTCATACTATATAATTACCATAAACTTTGGAGGTAAAAATTAGACATATAGACACAGTTAATTTTTTTATAGTTGCAAACTATACTGAGAGTCAAGCAGAGACTGAAATGTGGGCAGTCCAATCCAGAATTACCTGAAGCACCACTGTTCTGCAAACTCTCTGTCAGCCTGGAAGAGGCATTCATCCTCCAAAGACCCTATCTCTCCATATAGGGGAGCCCACCTCCTACAGCTACACTGAGCACAGGTAAAAATAGATGCATAGAACCCTTGGTTCAGTGATGAGAATTTCATAAGCACTTGATGCTCAAAGCTATTCTCAATGTCACTTTTATTTCCTTTTAACCATGTGTTGAATACTAAAAATGGAAGGCTAGAGTTAGTGATAGAAAAGAAAAGCAGGAAAAATGCATCTTTCTGTCCCAACCCTGGTAAAGACAAGTATGCTTGGTATCTGACATGTCACTACCTCGAGGTTTTAGATTTATAGATGTTCATGTTCCTGTCTCAAGAACACCTTGCCTTATCCATCAAAACTTGGTGGCAGATTAACTGAGTGTGAATGATCTATAACAAACAGAAATTGAGCTATGAGTAAGAAGCGAAAGTGAGAATAAACTGCTCAGTTGTGAAAAGCATTCAGATGATCTAATATGCCATTCAGTGCATCCTTGTTGGGGAAAAATGACTTGCTTTGGTTAATCTCATCTAAGTTTTGCGATGGAATGCTATATCGGCACACATACACTTACATGTCTATTTGTGTTTATATAACCATCACAGGTCAGTATATGAAACCAGCATTTCAGATGCAATAACGATTTTAAGCAAGTACATACACCAATACCTAAAACTGTGTTTCCTCTATATTTGGTGACTCTTCTGATTTATGATCATACAAAAGACTATGTTCTTCACCCCGAGAGGCAGTCATTTGACACAACCAATTTGAAAAATGACTTGGTAAAATCTAATGAAGTTGAAAATGTGCCTATTAACTATAATTTTCTCTTAAATATGACTGTGGATTCAGACCCTCTTTTGAGACCCAGGTGCCCATTTTCTTTTATTTTATGTTAGTAAATTGCTTTTCCTGAAGGGTACTGCCTCTCTTAAACACAATCAAGTAAGTCTCTTCTCTCTTTTTTGTGGCAGCCTATCCTAACACAGGAGTATGAAATGCAAGCATTCTTGCTGTGATTTGGGACAGCTTTAAGGAACATCTTAGTTTGGGAGCTGGGGTTTCTTTTGCAACTACATTGGAGTTCAATTTTTTACCTCTATCCAGTTCTGCTTCATTCATTTCATTATATGTAGTGGTATTGCAAAGATCTCTGCTTAATAAGCAGCATATATATTTATATAAAACTTTAGAATCTTCTTAAGCAAATCTAGATACTCCCTAGAAAAAAATCCACCCAACTTGCACAGAGGTACAATACACATTTTCTGCAGCAATAGAAAATCTTAGAGTATCTGCAGAAAAAATTGGGTCTATAAATTTGATATGTTTACATACTTTGAGTACATATTGTACCTTTTTAGGGATGCATCATTGCACAATACAAACAAAAAGTTTTAGTACCCATGGAAGAGAGGATTAGAGAGAGAAAGAGTAGAGAGGTAGGTGCAGTACTAAAATGCCACAGAAAGATGACTAGACATAACATTAAAAGGTGTAAGTGTATGTGCATGTGTATATGTGCTAGTGAGACAGAGATGGACAGACTACCTCAATAAAAAAGTTTTAATTGCTTTGGAATAAGAATACAGGTATAGTTTTAAATAATGTCAAATAATGTCATCAAAATAGTCCTAAGAGGAAAACTTTGAACATATTTGCTGAAAGAACATATTTATCAAAATGCCAGCAAGGGAAAGTTCAATCCATAAGGGGCTAAGGTCCTGCAGAAACACCCTGTCTGGCACGTTTGAGGAACAGTAAAGATGTCAGAGTGGCTAGAGTAAATGAAGAATGAGGAGCAGACGATGGGGAAGCCTGAGCCATGAAAGGCTGTGGTCTTTCCCCTGAGTGAGGTTGGAGGCAGTGTAAACATTTTGAAGTAAGGAGCATGATGCCACTTAGGCTTTAAACAGTTCCTGCTAACTATTGTACTTCAATACCCCATAAAAGGAAGCGGTAAAATCAGAGATACCAACAAGGAGATTTTGAAAACAAGCTAAACAAGAGGCAATGGTTCATCTTTTTTAAAGCATATATACATACATATGTATATATACGTGCATATATATGGTAAGATGCATATGTATACAATGTAAATACATTTATATTTTTATAAAGATGACGTACAGAAGGGTTTCAGTTCCATAAGTCAGGTAATGAGTGCATTTCTTTTTTTGCCACCTTTTCCCTCATTTTCTCCCGGGTTTTTATGGCTGTCTTCAACATGGTGCCTACTGGTGATCACTGCTGCATTCAAGAGGCAATGGTTCTTTTATATTGTCAAGGTGATTATAGAGGGGTTATAGTTACATAAGTAGGGTAATGAGTACATTCCTTGCCAAACTTATTACCCCTTCCCTCAATTTTTTCCTACTTCTCCCCACAAGTTGTACAGATAATTTCCAAAAGATTGTCTTGTGTATATCACTGTTGCATTGGTTCCAGCCTTGTCCTTTGTCTCACCATTCTATTGTTCCCCTTCCCTTCCCTAATTCAAATAAATGTATACACAATACCAGGGTACCAAAATCAAATACAGTGATAATAGGGGATATACCATAGGATGAAGAATATACAAAAGAAACAAAAAAAAATCACATAGTACCTTAAAAACAACAATGACAAAGAAAAACCTCTTGTGTCCATATTGTGGAGTTCATTTTGGTTAGCATCATCTTTTAAAATATATATATATATATATATATATATAATATATAGTAAATATACTGTACAGAAGGGTTAGTTACACGAGTAAGGTAGTGAGTGCATTTCCTATCAAGCATTGTTACCCCCTCCCTTGTTTATCCCCTACCATCCCTTCCTTCCCCACCTCCCCAACCACCCTCTTCTCAATGTTGTAAAGTTCATTTTCAAAATAGTGTCTTGTACATCTCATTGTTAAAATGGATCAACCGGTTTCCTTATTTCAACATTTTGTTATTTCCTTCCCCTCCCCATATTAGAAAAATGTATATACAAGATGCAGGACACCAGAATCAAATACAGTGAAAACCATGGGGGAAGAACATATAAAATAAACAAAAAGGGGCTGGGAAGGTGGCTCAGTGGTAGAGCGCTTGCCTTGCATGCTCGAGGCCCTGGGTTCGATTCCTCAGCACCACATAAGCAAAAAGAAAAAAGCCGGAAGTGGCGCTGTGGCTCAAGTGGTAGAGCGCTAGCCTTGAGCTGAAGAGCTGAGGGACAACGCCCAGGCCCAGAGTTCAGGCCCCATGACCGGACCCCCCCCCCCCAAAAAAAGAAAGAAACAAAAAATTCACATACTATATTATAAGTACATTAAAAACATCAACAACAAAGATAAAACCTCTGTGTCACTATCTGAGGGTTAATTTTGCTTAGCATCATCTTATATGGTCATATACACATAGCTATTGAGATATGTTGCTCATCTGCTAAGATTAATCTAGACATATAGTAATTATCACAAATAATTTCTTTTGGACTGGCTTACTTGTTAATATTTTTCCAAGTCTTTCCATTTTCTTAGAAGTGGGTGGTGTCATTCTTTCTGATGGAAGCATAGAATTCCACTATATATATATATATATATACATATATATATATATATATGTTATATATGTTTTAGATAGATATATAGATAGATAGGTAGGTAGATAGATAGATCCATTCATCTACTGAAGGGCATCTGGGTTCGTCCCATATCTTAGCAATGGTGAATAATGCTGTAAATAATGTATTTGTTCTGGTAGCTTTAGTATGGCCTTGTTTTTGGTAATTAGAATAAATGCTAGAAGTGGGATTGATAGGTCATATGGGAGCTCTATTTGTAGTCTTTTGAAGAACTCCATACTGCTTTCCAGAGTGGTTGAATGGCCAATAGACACATGAAGAAATGCTCAACTTCTCTGTCCATAAAATGAATGCAAATCAAAACAACATTGAGATTCCACCTCACCCATGTAGAATGGCTATAATCAAGAAATCTAATAAAAACAGAAGCTGGAGGGGATGTGGTCAAAGGGAAAGCTACTTTTCTGATGGTGGAGTGGAAACTTGTTCAGGCAGTGGTTCTTCACAGAAAGCCAGTAGCAGTGACAATAGAAAGGAGTCAATGGATTCTACACATACATTGAAAGTAGTACCTCAGTAATTATTGATATTGGTTAAATGGTATGGGCATTAAGAATAAAGACGGAAAATCCAACTAAGGTAATCACCCTGAGGAATTCTGTCTCTACAGTTGCCATTTACTCCACTGGCATTACTGTAGAAGGCATGTGCCTTTATGGAAAAATTCAGAAATTTGACTTTTACTTGGTAAGTCTGAAATAGCCATTATGCCTCAAATATGTCTAATCTGCCATTGGATATATAAATCTGGAGCATGTGAATTGAGCATGTAGACTTCAATTATTGCAATGGGGCTGTATGAGCTTAGCAGGGTGATTATTTTAGATAGAAGGGAAAAGGAATTTAAGTATTGAGAATTAGAAACAAAAGTACATATGTGTATATATTTCATCCATATGTACTTGACATACAGTATATATGTAATATATATATATACATATATATTACACAGTAACTGTCTTGTTCATAATTGTACCTTATTGCCTAGAACACTAAGTACCTATTAAATAGGCCTTCAATTAAATAAGTGAATTAATAAGTGAATGAGTAAACTTATGAATATTGGGCTTCTGCATAAATTTTCATCTAAAGGACATGTCTTAAACACTTAAAAAATTTTTAAAAACCATTTCATGTTATTGGCACTGAAATATACATTGACAGTAGTTTGTTATTATTTTTTGGAGTTAATCTTGTTTTATTTATTAATTTTTTATTGTGAAAATACCATACCGAGGGGTTACAATTACATGGGGAAGGTAATGAGTACATTTCTTATCAAGCATTGTTGCCTCCTCCTTTGTTTCCCCTTCCCATCCCTTCCCATCTCCCCCGCCTCAACCCCTTTGGCCAAAGTTGTAAAGTTCGTTTTTGCACATAGTGTCTTGTGCATCTCATTGTTGCAATGGGTCCACCTGTATCCCTATTTAAACAATTTGTTTTTTCCCTTCCCCTCCACAAATTATACCGACATCAAATACAGTGAAAACAGGGGTTATACCATGGGGGAGGAACATACAAAGCAACAAAGAAATCACCTTATAAATATGTGGACACAATCTCAAGAAAGAAAAAAAACATTTGAATCCTTATCTTGAGGTTCATTTCACCTGACATCAACTTACCTGACCATTTCTGCTTGTCTCAGACATATACTAGTAACTGCAAATAAGGGAAACCATGGAACCTATGTTTCTTTGGGCCTGGCTTACTTCACTTAATATAATTTTTTCCAAGTCTTTCCATTTCCTAACAAATGGGGAAATGTAATTCTTTCTGATGGAGGCATAGAATTCCATTGTGTGTGTGTGTGTGTGTGTGTGTGTGTGTGTGTGTGTGTGTGTGTGTGTACATACAGATACATATATATATCACATTTTCTTGATCCATTCATCTACTGAGGGACATCTGGGTTGGTTCCATATCTTAGCTAAGGTAAATAATGTGCTTTACTATAATCTTGTTTGTGATCATTTGGTTAAATGCCCAAAAGTGGGATTGCTAGGGCATAGGGGAGATCTATGTAGAGTCTATTTCCAAAGTGGTTGAACAAGTTTACATTCCCACCAACAATACAGTAGGGTTCCCTTTTGTCCACATCCCCTCCAGCATCTGTTGTTATTAGAGTTCTTGATTATAGCCATTCTAACTGAGGTGAGGTGGTATCACAATGTTGTTTTGATTTGCATTTCTTTTATGGCTAGACAGGTTGAACATTTCTTCATGTATCTATTGGCCATCCTTCTTTCATCTTCAGAGAAGTTTCTCTTGAAATCTTCAGTCCACTTATTTATTGGGCAGTTGTTTCTTTGAGAATTTGTTATTGGGAGATTTAATTTTTTGAGTACTAATGATCCTTAACAGAAAGAACAGTGCTAGAGCAATATCAATACCAAATTTCAAACTCTACTATAAAGCCATAGTAATCAAAACAGCTTGGTAATGACACAAGAATAGACTTCAAGGCCAATGGAATACAATTGAAAACCCAGAAATGAACCCACAGATCTATAGCCATCTAATCTTCGATAAGGGAGCTAAAAAATAGAATGGAAGAAAGACAGACTTTTTAGTAAATGGTGCTGGCAAAATTGGTTAATCACTTGTAGGATCTAAAGCTAGATCCTTATATATCACCCTGTACCAGAATCAACTCCAAATGGATCAAGGACCTCCGAGTCATAGCAGACACTCTGAACACATTACAGGATAGAATAGGAGAACCCTAGGTATCCCTGGCACAGGCCGAAATTTTCTTAAAAGAGACCCAGAAACACAATAAATCAAAGAAAGGTTGGACAAAGGGGATTGCATAAAATTGCAGAGCTTCTGCATGGCAAAGGACATAGCTAGCAAGATCAATAGAAAGGTTACAGATTGGGAGATCTTCACTATCCTTACAACAGACAAGGGTCTCATATCTAGTTTATTATTTGTGAAGCATCTGATTTAATCAAATCTTAATTAGAACTAAATAAGGCAAAATATGTGCAGAAGAAAAAAATAATACCATAACAATAGTGTATTAGACCAAAACAAGGAGCCAGTAATTGCCAAAGCTTGGATTGAAAATAAACCTGGAACTCAAAAAATTAAATCCCCCAAAAACAAATCTTCAAAGAAACAACTGCCCAATGAAAAAGTGGGCTAAAGATTTCAAGAGAAACTTCTCTGACGAGGAAAGAAGGATAGTCAATAGACACATGAAGAAATCCTCAACTTCTCAAGCCATAAAAGAAATGCAAATCAAAACACTGGGATACCACCTTACCCCAGTTAGAATGGCTATAATCAAGAACTCTAATAACAACAGATGCTGAAGGGGATGTGGACACAAGGGAACCTTACTACATTGCTGGTGGGAGTGTAAACTTGTTCAACCACTTTGGAAAGCAGTATGGAAGTTCCTCAAAAAACTCCACGTAGAGCTCTCCTATAACTCAGCAATCCCACTTTTTGGTATTCAACCAAATGATCACAAACAAGACCACACTAAAGCTACCAGCACAACTATGTTTATTGTAGCATTATTTACCATAGCTAAGAAATAGAACCAACTCAAATGCCCCTCAGTAGATGAATGGATCAAGAAAATGTGATATATACAATGGAATTCTATGCCTCCATCAGAAAGAATGACATTTCCCCATTTGTTAGGCAATGGAAAGAGTTGGAAAAAATTATATGAAGTGAAGTAAGCCAGGCCCAAAGAAACACAGGTTCCATGGTTTCCCTTATTTGCAACAACTAGTATATGTCTGAGTCAAGCAGAAAAGGTCAGATAGGTTGATATTAGGTAAATGAGCCCCAAGATAAGTATTCAAATGTTTTCTTCTCTTTCATGAAATTGTTTCTAACATATTTATAAGATGATTTCTTTTTTTATTGTGAACATACTGTACAGAGGGGTTACAATTGCATAGGCAAGATAATGAGTACATTTCCTATTAAGCATTGTAGCCTCCTCCTTTGTTTACCCTTCACATCCCTTCCCAGCCTCCCCCAACCCCCCTCCCAATCCCCCCCCCCACCAAATTTGTAAAGTTCGTTTTCGACATGACAACTTGTACTTCTCATTGCTGCAACAGGTCCACCTGTATCCTTATTTAAACAACTTGCTTATGTTGCTTTGTATGTTCCTCCCCCATGGAATAACCCCTGTTTTCACTGTAATTGATGTTGGTATAATTTGTGGAGGGGAAGGGAAAAAACAAATCCTTTAAATAGGGATACAGGTGGACCCATTGCAACAATGAGATGTACAAGACGTTATGTCGAAAACGAACTTTACAACTTTGGTAAGGGGGTAGGATTGGGTGGGGATATGGGGGGGGATATGGGAAGGGATGGGAAGGGGAAACAAAGAGGAGGCAACAGTACTTGATAAGAAATGTACTCGTTATCTTGCTCATGTAATTGTAAATCTTCTGTATGGTATTTTCACAATTACAAAAAAAGTACTGAAAAATGTTCTTTCAGTTCAATAAATGGATATTTATTGATAATCTCAGCAATAAATAAATGTCTATAAATGTTTAACTCAATGAGAGCACATAAGAGATCTAAAGTATGGAGAATTATGTCTGGGGATGTATAAAGAGCTAGATATGAAAGGTAAGGACCTGCTACTGATAGAAGATGATAGGAGAGAGGAAGTGAACACCAACAGCATTTAATTCTGGTTGTGTGAGAAGGGAACAATTCGAGTGAGATTTACTTTACCCCTGAGAAGGTAATCATGAATTATAAGTATGTGCTTAAGTACATTTCTTTGAAAAGCAACAGTAATGCACAGCATATAATCTCTATGAAGTATATGTGTGATATAACTCAGATGGAGAGAGTGGATGAGTGGACTTTAATGAATGATGGAGATTTTAAACACACGGCATAAGGAATTGACTAGGAACTCTCAAGCAGGTTTATCTGTGCCCAGAGACCCTGAACTCAATGTAAGTAATGTTGTGATTTTCTTCAGAAATCTTTAAAAAAAAACCACGAAGGTTGGTATGCTGATGATAACTAGTTGGCTTAGCTTTGTGCTTGAAGCATAAACCAATGGAGTAAGATCAAAAGACTGAAGGATTGGCTGAATTGATCAAATATTGGATCTAGAAAAGTGTTTATGAAGTGGAAGAAAAATGAGACATAACTGAATTGAAATTTGTGTTAAAGTGAAGAGTAAAAAGTTTGAGAGATGGAGGAGGTCAACAGCTACATTTTATACACTGGCTCTGGTTGTCTGACCACTGGGGATCACTTGTATATGTGGCTAAACCCAGATGTTCAGCCATGTTTTATTATGTCATAATGCAGCATAATTTGTACAGCTCTGATTCCACAAGTCTTGTTGGAACCCTAAAGTTATTTGAGATCATGGTCTCAGCAGTACTGTTCTAAGAGCTATCTGCTGCTTTAACAGATAGAAGCAGCAGTCTGGAGGTGGTGGCAGAATTGGGGCTGTTTTAGCTTCTTCTGCAACATCCCCTGTTCTTACAGCTCATCTGCCTTTGAGCTTTGCACTACTCTGACCTTGAGCATCTTTTCATAATTACTGGAAAACTATTCTAACCCTCACATTTGGATGCTCCATATGGACTCCTGGCCATTTAATCCTCAGTAAATGTGAAAAAGGCATCATAATGGTGAAAAATTGACAAGAGCCCTGAGGCTATAACACCTAGTTACATCAATATTGATGATCTAGTGAAGAAAGATGCATACTGATTTGGATGATGAGGTGCCTGGAAGGAACATCAGGACAAGACTTTAGAAAACAGAGTTTGTCAGAGCCTCTCAAACAAATGGAGATGTGCCCAGGCATGGGCCACGTTGATGACAGTCTTCATGAAATGGGTCCACTGGGACAGGGGAGCTGGGTATTTTCATATTCTGTATCATTTATAATTGACAATCACTTGTTGTTGTATGAGAGTATCTTTACAGAATTTGAATGAATCAGTTCCCCTAGTCACAATTCTGAAGTGAACATTCTTCTACACATTTGTGCCAGACAGAAATTTTGTTTGCAGTTTTTCTTTAGGATATATATAGATATATGCATATATCTATATATATAGTTATATATATCTATATATCTATAGTTATATATAGATATATAGATATAGTTAAATCAGCATTACGTGAAAACTCAGTACCCTTAGTTCTGTTCCTGGCCTCATCTACTATTTTTTGTAATTTTTTTTATTTTATTTTAATTTAATTTTATTTGTGAACATACTATACAGAGGAGTTACAGTTACATGGGCAGGATAATGTGTACATTTCTTACCAAGCATTGCAGCCTCCTCCTTTGTTTACCCTTCACATCCCTTCCCAGCCTCCCCCCTCCCTCCCAATCCCAATCCTTCTCCTTCCCCCCCCCCCCCCAGCCCCCCCCACCCCCGCACCAACGTTGTAAAGTTCGTTTTGGACATGACAACTTGTACTTCTCATTGTTGCAACAGGTCCACCTGTATCCTTAAACAACTGGATTTTCCCCATCTCCTCCACAAGTTATACTGACATCAAATATAGTGAAAGCAAGGGTTATACTGTGGGGGAGGGACATACAAAGCAACAAAGAGATAATCTTATAAATGTGTTAGAAACACATGCATGAAAGAAAAAAACATTAAAATACACATCTAAGGGTTCATTTTCCTGACATCACATTATCTGACCTTTTCCGCTTGACTCATACATATACTAGATATTACAAATAAGGGAAACCATGGGACCTACGTTTCTTTGGGCCTGGCTTACTTCACTTAATATAATTTTTTCCAAGTTTTTCCATTTCTTAACAAATGGGGAAATGTCATTCTTTCTGATGGAGGCATAGAATTCCATTGTGTATATATACCACATTTTCTTGATCCATTCATCTACTGAGGGGCATCTGGGTTGGTTCCATATCTTAGCTATGGTAAATAATGCTGCAATAAATATAGTTGTGCTGGTAGCTTTAGTGTGGTCTTGTTTGTAAACATTAGGGTAAATGCCTAAAAGTGGGATTGCTGGGTCATAGGGAAGCTCTATGTGGAGTCTTTTGAGGAACCTCCATACTGCTTTCCAAAGTGGTTGAACAAGTTTACATTCCCACCAACAATGAAGTAAGGTTCCTTTCTGTCCACATCCCCTCCAGCATCTGTTGTTGTTAGAGTTCTTGATTTTTGCTGTTCTAACTGGAGTGAGGTGATATCTCAATGTTGTTTTGATTTGCATTTCTTTTATGGCTAGGGAAGTTGAACATTTCTTTATGTGTCTATTGGCCATCCTTCTTTCTTCTTCAGAGAAGTTTCTCTTTAAGTCTTTCGCCCACTTATTTATTGGGCAGTTGTTTCTTTGAGGATTTGTTGTTGGGGGGTTTAATTTTTTGAGTTCCAAGTATATTTTAGATATGAGACCCTTGTCCGTTGTATGGCTAGTAAAGATCTTCTCCCAATCCGTGGGCTTTCTATTGATCTTGCTAGCTATGTCATTTGCCCTGCAGAAGCTCTGCAACTTTATGCAATCCCATTTGTCCAACCTTTCTTTGATTTGTTGTGTTTCCGGGTCTCTATTCAGAAAACTTCGGCCTGAGCCAAGGAGACCCAGGGTTTCTCCTATTCCATCCTGTAATGTTTTCAGAGTGTCTGCTTTGAGTTCAATGTCTTTGATCCATTTGGAGTTGATTCTGGTGCAGGGTGATATATAAGGATCTAGCTTAAGTTTTCTACATGTAGTTAACCAATTTTGCCAGCACCATTTACTGAAGAGGTTGTCTTTCTTCCATTCTATTGTTTTAGCTCCCTTATCGAAGATTAGATGGCTATAGGTCTTTGGGTTCATTTCTGGGTTTTCAATTCTATTCCATTGGTCCTGAGGTCTGTTCTTATGCCAATACCAAGCTGTTTTGATTACTATGGCTTTATAGTAGAGTTTGAAGTTTGGTATTGATATTCCTCCAGCAGTGTTCTTTCCATTCAGGAGCGTTTTTGCTATTCGGGGTCTTTTATTGTTCCATATGAATTTTTGGATTGCCTCTTCTATTTCCTTGAAGAATGAGGGTGGAATTTTGATAGGTATTGCGTTGAATTTGTAGATAGCCTTGGGAAGTATTGCCATTTTCACGATGTTAATCTTTCCAATCCAGGAGCATGGGAGGTTTTGCCATTTTTTAAGTTCTGTGTTGATTTCCTTTTTCAAGATTTTAAAGTTTTCATCATAGAGGTCCTTCACTTCTTTAGTTAAGTTAATTCCTAGGTATTTTATTTTTTGTGGGGCTATTACAAATGGAGTTGCTTTCCTAATTTCAGCCCCACTTTTCTCATTGTTGGCATACAGAAAAGCCATTGATTTTTGGGGGTTAATTTTATAACCTGCTACTTTGCCAAAGTTTTGAATCAGCTTGAGTAATTTGGGAGTGGAGTCTATGGGATTCTTTAAATACAAGATCATGTCATCTGCAAAGAGGGAGAGTTTTATTTCTTCTTTCCCTATTTCGATCCCCTTTATGTCTGCATCTTGTCTTATTGCTGTAGCTAGGCATTCTAATACTAGATTGAAGAGAAGTGGAGAGAGTGGGCATCCTTGTCTTGTTCCTGAGTTAAGAGGAAATGGCTTTAGTTTTTCACCATTGAGTATAATGCTGGCTGTAGGTTTATCATATACAGCCTTTATCGTATTGAGGAATGTTCCATGGATTCCTAATTTTTCCAAAACCTTCATCATAAAGGGGTGTTGGATCTTGTCGAATGCTTTTTCTGCATCTATTGAGATAACCATGTGGTTCTTATTCTTGCTCCTGTTGATGTGATGAATAATATTAATTGATTTGCGTATATTGAACCAGCTTTGCATCCCTGAAATGAATCCTGTTTGATCGTGGTGTATGATTTTTTGGATGAATTGTTGAAGTCGATTGGCCAAAATTTTGTTGAGAAGTTTTGCATCAATGTTCATCAAAGAAATGGGTCTATAGTTCTCTTTCTTTGATGAGTCCCTGCCTGGTTTTGGGATGAGGGTTATGATGGCTTCATAGAATGTGTTCGGTAGTGAGCTTTCTCTTTCAATTTCATTGAAGAGTTGGAGGAGAATTGGTGTGAGCTCTGCTTTGAAGGCCTTGTAAAATTCCGCTGTAAAACCATCTGGTCCTGGACTTTTCTTAGCTGGGAGGTCTCTTATTGCTGTTTCTATTTCAATGCTTGATATGGGCCTGTTAAGCTGGTTTAACTCATCTTGGTTTAGTTTTGGCATGTCAATATTTGCTAGGAAAAGGTCCATTTCTGTCAAGTTCTCAAACTTATTAGCATAAAGTTTTGAGAAGTATTCCCTTATAATGTTCTGAATCTTGGTTGTTTCCATGGTGATGTTTCCATTCTCATCTCTGAGTTTATTAATTTGGGTGTGTTCTCTTCTTTTTCTGATAAGATTTGCTAAGGGTCTGTCAATTTTGTTAAGTTTTTCGAAGAACCAACTCTTTGTTTTGTTGATTCTTTCTATAGTTTTTTTGGATTCTAATTCATTTAATTCTGATTTAATTTTGATTATTTCTTTCCATCTACTGGATTGGGGTTTATCTTGCTGCTCTTTTTCAAGGAGGTTTAGATGTGTCATTAAATTGCTAGTTTCAGATTTCTCCAATTTGTTCATGTAGGAGCTCAGAGCTATAAACTTGCCTCTGAGTACTGCCTTTGCTGTGTCCCAGAGGAGCTGGTAATTTGTGTGTTCATTTTTGTTGAATAGCATGAACATTTGAATTTCCTTTCTAATCTCTTCCATGACCCACTCTTGATTCAGCAGTGTGTTGTTCAGCCTCCATGTGATACTGGACTTTCTTTGGTGGCTTTTGGTGTTGAGTTCTAATTTTATTCCCTTGTGGTCAGAGAGAATGCAAGGTATAACTTCAATGTTTCTGAATTTAGACAAGTTTGCTTTGTGGCCTAAAATGTGGTCTATTTTAGAAAACGTTCCATGTGCTGCTGAGAAAAACTTGTATTCTGATGCTGCTGGGTGAAATGTTCGGTAGATGTCTGTTAAGTCTAGTTGATCTATGCAGCTGTTTAGATCTGTGGTTTCTCTGTTGAGTTTTTGCCGAGTTGATCTATCTAGTGGGGAGAGTGGTGTGTTAAAATCCCCAACAATTAATGTCTTTGGATCTATATGGGATTTGAGGGAAAGTAGTGTTTCTTTGATAAATTTGGGTGCTCCATTGTTTGGCGAATAGATATTTAGAATTGTAATATCCTCCTGAAGGAGAGATCCTTTAATTAGTATGTAGCGACCTTCTTTATCTCTTCTCACGAATTTTAATTTGAAGTCTATTTTATCTGATATTAAGATTCAACTCCCGCCTGTTTATGCGGTCCGTTTGCTTGGTAGATTTTGTTCCAGCCTTTAACATTGAAAATGTGTTTGTTTTTACGGGCAAGATGTGACTCCTGCAGGCAGCAGATAGAAGGGTCATGTTTTTTAATCCAACTAGACAGTCTATGTCGCTTAATTGGAGAGTTCAGTCCGTTAACATTAAGAGATAGGACTGAGAGGTATTTGGGAGTTCCTGCCATGTTATCCACCTTCTTGGGGGCTGCGAAAACTAGGTTCTTCCTATGGTTCTTGGATTCTCAGTTTGGGTGCAGTTTCTTGGCCTTTGTTGCGGTCTTGTTGGTTTTCTATGTGTAGGACATCTTTAAGAATCTTTTGTAGGGCTGGTTTGGTGGAGATGTATTGTTTCATTTTTTCTTTGCTATGGAAGGTTTTTATTTGGCCTTCAGTTATGAAGGAGAGTTTAGCTGGGTACAGTATTCTTGGTTGATAGTTGTTTGTTTTTAGGGCATGGCATACATCATTCCAGGCTCTTCTTGCTTTGATTGTCTCTGCTGAGAAATCTGAGGTGATTCTAATTGGTTTCCCTTTATAGGTGATTACCCTTTTCTCCTTGACAGCTTTAAGGATCTTTTCCTTGTTCTGAGTTGATCCTGTGTGGATTATAATGTGACGGTGGGATGTCCTATTCTGGTCTGGTCTATTTGGGGTTCTAAAAGCTTCTTGTATCTGAATAGGTCTATCTTTTTGTATGTTTGGGAAGTTCTCTGCTAGGATCCTGTTAAACAAATTTCCTAGACCATTAACTTCTGTTTCTAGGTGCTCCTCTACACCCATTATCCTTAGATTAGGCCTTCTGATGGTGTCTTCTAGGTGTTGGATAGATCTATCATACTTCTTGGACTTGTCTTGGATGGTTGTATGTTCTTTCTCTATAATATCTAGGCTGTCTTCAATCCCTGAGATTCGATCTTCTGCATGGTCTAACCTGCTGTCAAGACTCTCTACTTTGTTTTTTATCTCTTTTCCTTCTAATTGGTCAGCTTTGATGGCTTCAAGTTCTTTGTTGAAGCTCTGTTTTAGGTCTTGTATGAATTTCTTTACTTCCTTAATTTGGTGTTCAGTGTTTGTCCTCAAATCACTTAGTTGATTGGTTATGGTTTCTTTGGGCTCCCATTCCTTCTGTTGGGTTCCATTCAGCCTTCCCTTTGTGGTCTCCCTGACTTCCTTCAGCTCTTTGTTAATGGATTCCATGAATGCCTTTACTGATCTTTGTGTGTTCTCTACCTGGTCTCTCAATTCCTGAATTACTCTTTGATTAGCTTCCTCCCGTTTGTGGGATTCCTGCAGTTCTCTTTCCTCCCGTTCGTGGGATTCCTGCAGTTCTGTTTGAGTGTTCTCAGCCTGCTCACGCCATTCCTCCCTTTCTCTTTGAGTATTCTCAAGTTGTTCACGCAAATCCTGTATCATTTTTTGAGTAGCTTCCTCACGCTTATGATATTCCTTTATAAACTTTTGGGATGCCTCCTCTCTGTCCCTATCACGCTCATACAGAGTCCTTTGTAAGTTGTCAAACTTCTCATTTATCATATTTGCCACCAGTGTTTGTAGAGCTATTTGGGAACTCTCCTCTGGATTGTTCATTATCTGATCTGACCCCTGATTATCAAGATTGGGAATTGAGATACCCGGATTTGCCATTTTTCTTGTGTTTTTTCGGCTTACTCTGCCCATTTGAGATGACAATAGCACCAGTTTTGTGCTAGAACACTATCTTAAGGCAACCATCAACCAACGTTTGCATTTATACAGTCAATAGTCTACAGATACAATCTAGTTCAACAGATACATCTATTCAACATCAAACAACTATATGTTAATGGGCTTCGAACTGCAGAGAAGAATTTGGAAAACCAGAAATTTTTAGGGTTAGGAAGAGATGTGGGTAAAAATTAGGAATAGATTGGTGTGGGGAGGCACAGGGAGAGTTAACTATGTCCTAATCTCAATGCAGGAAATAGGTTGGGTAGGATGCAAGTAGAGAGGGAGAGAAAAAGAAGAAAGGTAAAGGGAAATGAAAAGAGACCAGAAAAAAAAAATTAGAAACGTAAAAATTAATATAGTTATGGAGATTGAAAGACCATCTATTTAGAGAGGAATGTGAATATAATGAGAAAACAGGAGGGAGATAGAGGAGATGTGAAAAACTTAAAAAATGCTTAAAATATTATATAGGTATAAAGAGGTAGTACTGCTATTAAGGAATTTAAGTCTCAGAGGTTTTGGATTGAGTAATAAATTTGTGGATTAAGTGTGTACACAATGGGGGATAGGGTCTACTAGTTAACTATGGGTTTATCAGGATGTGCAGGACAAGAGTTATGTCACATACAGAAGAACAAAAGAAAGGAAAAGGTGAAAAGGATAAGAAAGGGAGAAAAAAAAGATCAGAAGTTCAGTAGAGCTAGACAAAAAACAAAAAGATAATTAAGAAAGAAAGAAAAAGAGAGAGAAGACAAGAAAAGAAAGGAAAACGTACATTCACGTATTCCTAAAATAAAAATTATAAGAGGGAAAAAAAGTTACTGGAAAACAATTATTTTTTCAAAAAAGGCAAAAATTAAAGATTAATAAAAGTTTTAGAAAAGGGAAAAAAAAATTTATATATATAAGGTACCAAAAAAAAAAAAAAAAAAAAGAAGAAAAAAAAGTTCTTTGATTTTTTTTTTGATTTTTTTGGGAGGGGTGGGAAGAATCCTGTATCTCCCTTTTGTCTGTAACCAGCCTCTTGTTGGAGTCTCTGGTCAGCTTGAGGTCCTGTGGCTTGATTGGTTTCTTAAGTCAGTTTGTTCCAATAGGCAGAAAAATGCTCTGCTTTACCCAAGATTTTGAGATCCCCCTCCCAGGTTAGTTTACTGGGAGGGTGATCTGCTTTGAGAATCACAAAAGAGGGGTGATGAGGCTAGGTTCTGTTAGAGTTGAGGCCTTTCAACAAACAGTAGCTTTTCCCTGGGGCTATTTTGTGAAAAATTCACAGAGCCCACCCTGCAGCCATTCTCAGGGTTTCTGTTTTTCAATTGATTGTGGTGGCTGCTAGAGGGAGGGGCAGCCTCTGGCTCTGGTTACCCAGTGAGGAAAGCCACTCCAATGGCTGGTGCCTGAGCTGGGTGACTTTTCCCTGGATGGAGCTGAGTCTGGCAGGTCACTTCGCCGTTAAGTTCTTGTGACCTGCTAAATGACTCGTTTTATTCCAAGGCCTGAGCTGGAGCTAGCCGCTCCTCCGAGCTTTGTCGGTATCCAAGATGGAGATCACCGGTGCTGGGGGGGGAGGGGTGGCCTTCCCTGCTCTGCTCCCTGAGAAGGAGTGAGGACGTCAGGCTTCTACTCAAGCCGAGTCTTGGATCCTGGGTCGTCTGCAAAGTGCAGGATGAAGTTGTCCGCTCCTTGTCGGTTCTTGCTGGTGTTGAGTAGAATCCTCTCGCCCGCTGCGTCTGGCTCCTTCGTCCCGGACTCTCTGTGTGAGCGCTCAGGTATGGCCGCGGCTGCGGTCACCGCTGCGACCCTGCCGCCGCCGCGGTGGCTGCTGGCAGGCGCTCAGATGTGTCTCCTTGTCTTGGCTTCCCCTCTCTTGTCTAACTCTGTCCTGTGATGGCACACTTGGTGTGATTCTCTGGCTTAGGACTGTTCACTGGAACTCTAAAACTGCTTTCTATGCGAGAGCTTGTTCAGATTCCAGCTTCTCCTCCGCCATCTTCCCGGAACTCCTCATCTACTATTAACCTACCAAAAACGTGTGTTTGACTCTCACTTTTCTTAGGCAGCATGAGGTATGGTCTATATCAGAAAGCATCAACAGAATAGAGCAACATTTCTAATTTCTCTCTCATTTTATATATATATATATGCCTACTTTAAATATATAAAATATTACATATTTTAAAGAGAGAGAGCACAAAAAACAAAATAGACCTAAGTCCAGTGAATCATTACTAAATCTCTGGCCATATATTTCTATTTTCTTGCCTGGATGTTATTTGCTGTGTCTCAAACTCAGGTGGAAATTTGTTTAAGCTCACAATAAGGCAACAATGCTTGATAAGAAATGTACTCATTACCTTGCTTATGTAATTGTAACCCCTCTGTAAGGTATTTTCACAATAAAAAAAACAAAAATATTTTATGCTCAGAAAATAGTCAATTTCCCTCGGAAACAATAAGCAAAAGACTGATTTGAGAATGTTTGAACAACCAGTTGAAACATGGAAAGCCATTAAATAAATCATTCAATATCATAAAAAAACTGTCTTTAAAGGTCCTTGGTTTTTTTCTTCTGATTCTATGTTGATTAAAATGTCTACTGCCCCTAAAGACTAGGGAAACAAAGATTTCATGCTTAAATATTGATGGAACAAAATGTCTGTGAAGCATGTTCTAAGCATTTCAAATGTGGGGGGTTTTCTCATCTTTTCCACCGTAAAATGCCTTCTGACAGAGTATTTGAGATAGACTAGCCCAGCACTTATGCCAAATGCTTTGATTGTAAACTTTGGGGAAAAATAAACAGACGTGGGTACTATTTATTTTGTGTGTGTGCCTGTCCTAGGGCTTGAGTTCAGGGACTGGGAGCTGTCCCTGAGCTTCTTTGGCTCATAGCTAGCACTCAACCATTTGAATCACAGTGCTACTTCTGGCCTTTTCTGAGTAGTTTACTGAAAATAAGAGTCTCACGGACACGTTCCTGCCCAGGCCAGCTTTGAACTATGATCCTTAGATCTCATCCTCCTCAGTAGCTGATGGCCACCAGAGCCTGGCAAGAACTCCGCCATTTTATAGGATATAGTCTTGTTATCACAGTCAAACCTTCGGCTTCATTATCATGTGTGGACTTTTGAAATAAATAATAAAAGTAATATAAGTATGTCTCCTCTCAAGGTCAGTATCACTTTTGTATTATAGATTTAAATATGACTGACTTATCTAATATTCCAAATGATGGAAGATAGGATTAAAGATCAGTTCTAGATAAATATATGTATGTTTGGAAAAGAATAAAATAAGTACAGAGAAAAATATTAATCATGTTGATGGCCATTATCATTGGATGTTGATGATAAATTTGATTTCTACCTACTGATCTTTTCTATTACATATTTTACATAGACACATACCTCAGTAAATATAATAGAAATGTTCACCACGTAGGTGGGTTCATGGGACAGGATCAGGTGTTAAAAGCAAAGTGCTTTATGATCCTTTCCTTCTTGGTTTTTTGTTTTCTAAACATCTTCAAGTTATTAGTTGAAACCCAACAAGAAAGGCTCAAATGGGTGGGATGACCCATAGTAGCACCAAGAAACATCCCCAAATGCAAAAGCCCTCATGTAGGAGAGAAGCCTGGCATGAGACACTCACCTAAATAAGGTGATCAAGATGAAATAGCTTAGCACATGACTAATCCAGGCCAGGGAAGTAAGTAGGACGTACCTACAGTGGACAAGCAGGCATCAGAGACTACATGGGGGAAAAGAAGCAAGCCAGATAAGAAGTCTGACAGCCTGGCATGTAGGGTTGGTGTTCAGGTAGAGTGGAAAGGTGAATATGCATGGGTGGAGACTGACACAGAATAAAAGAGCTAGAGAGAATGAGGAAAATACCATGTAGTAAGATTTCAGAAAGAGCACTGGATGTCAGAAGACACGTGGAATGAAGGTGACAACTAGATTGTTGTCTCTGTAAGCCAAGTAATGTTTTGACAGTGTTAACAGGGCAGCATCCAGATTATAACTCCCAAAAGAGTGAGTGAAAGAAGCATGGATGCCTGGGAATATGACATGGGTAAGATTGAAAAATAAGACAATCTACTACTACCTTTGATGTCATGTTTTAATGCTCCCCTTTCATCTGGTTTCATTGGTCACAGTCTCTTCTACCTCTCTTTGGGCTTGAAGTAAAGACTGCTTGGCTGTATCTGTGTGGAAAGGCCTGTGAGCACATGTGCCCTGCTCTTGGCAACCATGCTTAGGCAGAACAAAGGCAATTATGATGCTTGTTTGCTCCACAGGGCTCTGATAAAGGAGACAAGCCTTGGAAAATGGTAAACAATCAGCACACAGAAAACAAGCACGCTAGCCCACTTGGTTCTCACAACTGTAATATACACTGGTAATGGAGCAAACACTCTTTCCCATCAGGAGCCAATGCCTCTGAATCTTTTTCCCACAGGCCACCAATGTTCCATGACCAATCCAAAGAGGCTGAGACAAAAAGATAACATTTGTTTGGCCAACCTTGATCTAAAGGTAATTGCAGTTATTCTTTGACATGGTGTTCTTCTCACAGTGAAAAGATACAAAAAATTGTTTAGAGAGAAGGGGTGATATGGTCCAAAAAGAAATGTACTCATTACCTGACTTATGAAACTGTCACTCCTCTGAACATCATCTTTATAATGACAAAATAAATGAAATACATTATTTTTTCAAAGGCCTGGGAGGAAGAAGAAGATGGAAATTAATAACTGCAGAAATGTTTTTAAATTCTAGAATCTCTAGCATTCAGTTCTTGTTAAGAGAATATAGGTGGTTTACTTTATATACTGGAGGAAGGGCTGTGGGCATGGATCAAGTGGCCAAGTGCTTATCTACCAAGCATAGCATAAGAAGCAAATTCAAACCCCCAAAACACATACACACACACACACACACACACACACACACACACATCCTACCCTGGAGGAATATAATAATCAAAGAAATCAGAATCACCTGGAAATTTCACACCATATCTAGAGCAAAACCCACACTACATACCCAGAGTACAGTATCCTTTCTAAAGCCAATGAATTGATAGCTTTCAGCATCGAAGGAGTCAGCCTTTTTCTGCATAACCCTTTGTTTAAAGTCTTAAATACGTACAGAAGGATGCAGGAAGCTGAGCAAAAAGGCAGGAATAACACCACATACCAGTTCTCTTTGTTAAATGCCAGAGAATACATGGTAATGACACTAAAGCTTTGAGTGATGACACTCATAGCTACCATTCATGGAGGATCTCCCATGGATTGAGCACTTTAGGAACATTATATCATTTCCTAATGCAAACAATCTTTAGAGAGAGGAATGTTTAGCTTCATTTTTACAAGTAAAGCATGGTAATTTGTAGGGATGAGTAATTGCTCAAGGACAGACAGAGCTGAAATTCAGACTGAGGCTTGGCTCTATCCCAGGCAAAGAAGTAAGCAGAGGGAAATTTCAGAGGGAAAATGCAGATGACATGTGGGATATTAAACTTCTATTGTTCACAAAATGGGCATTTTCCTGGCAGGCATTTTTCCCCAGTTGAAATTAAATATTAATTCATAATAGCCTGTCAACTGGGCTACAAAGAATGATAAACACTGTCCTCCAGGAGGAAAGTACTGTTCTAGAGAATGGAAAGGGTTGTAGCTAACTCTGTTATCCAAGAGAGGGGGGAAATGAAGCATCCTGAACCACGATGACACTCTACTGAGTACGTTATCACTGTAAACAGAGTTCCTGGAATTTTGGGACAAGAATCAGCACTGGTTGTTCAGCTGGTTTATCAAAGAGAGTAGAATCATATAGAAGAGGTAAAAGGAGGGTTGAATTCCATGTTGAGTGCTGTGGCCATGGCTTAAATGATAAAGCACTTGCCTTGGGTTCTATCCTCAGCAAAGAAATAATTGCATTTTGAGAACAACAAAAATATTGTAACTATGCACATATTCAAATAACATATTTGCACTTAATAACATAATTTCTAAATGCATAAAGTAAAACTTGATATAAGATAGAAAGAAGGAAATTCAAAATGAAGTTGGAAATGTAATTATTTGTCACTTAGAAACTCATAGTAAAGACAAAATGATCAGTAAGGATACAAGAGATTTCAAAATAAAAAGTCAAAATGATCTAAGTGAAAATTTGAAAACATTTTAGGCAACAATTGCAAAATACAAAACACTTCAAGGCCATGAAATAAGTCTAACCAATTTCCAAAGATGAAAATCATATGGTACATTTTATGAGTAGAATGAAAAGAACTTTTATCTGTTTTATGAATAAAGTTAAAAGAGGTTTAAAATAAAAGATCCAAACTTTTTATCATTAGAAGAAAAAAAATTGTCAGAAGAGAAATAAGTATAGAGCAAAAATCAATGACATTGAAAGCAGAGAATTTTAAAGTTGAATTTTGAAAAGGTAAATGATTTTAAAATATGTGGTAAAATTTATTAAGAAAAGAAGATAAACAAAAAATACAGCACCAATGACTCATGCCTGAAATCTTAGTTACTCAGGAAACTAAGATTTGAGGATTGTAATTTGAAGCCAGCCCAAACAGGAAAGTGCATGGGATTCTTATCTCCAGTAAACTACTCAGAAAAAGCTGAAAGTGGCACTTTAGCTTGAGGAAAAAGAGGCTTAGGGACAGTGCCCAGTTCTTGAGTTCAAGCCCCAGCATTGACAAAAAATAAAATAAAATATATAATTCTCTGCAAATCTTATAGGCATTAGAAAATATTAAATATTACAAATGATTTACACCAATAAATTTGACTAATTAAATGACATGGCTAGTTTCTCTAAAAACCACAAATTACCGAACTTAACAAAAGATAAAATAGAACATTTGATATCTGTTAATAAATTTAATAAATTAATCAAACTTTTCCCCCAAAGAAATCACTAGGCTCAAAAAGCTTCACTGGTGAATTTTATCAAACTCATAAAGAAATTATAACAATGTGATGTAAATTCTTTATGAAACAGAGAAAAAATTCCCGGATCATTGTGAGAACAGCTGACAAAATAACACAGTAATCTCTAGACAAACTAGGAACAAAATCAAATCCAGAAACCTATAAGACACACGATCAACAGTGATTAAATGATATTAGTGTACATTTGAAGTTGGCTTATTTCTTGAAAGTCAATCCACGTAAAATCCATGAAACATCACATGACTTTCTCAGTAAATGCACAAGTATTTAAGAAAAATTCACAACCATGTGAAATAAAAGATTTGCAGAAAACCCAATCTGGAAGGGAAACTTAGTAATATAATTGAGTAGTAAAATATTATTCCTATTGACAGGAGGAAGATGCCATAATCATTTATGTTCAATCTTCCTCTTTTTTTTTCTAGTCTTGGAGCTTGAGTTCTGGGCCTGAGTGCTATCCCTGAGATCTTCAGCTCTACCACTTGGGCCACAGCTCCATAATTAGAGATAATAATCTCATGGTTGTTCCTGCTCAGGCTGGCTTTGGAATCCTCAGATCTCAGCCTCCTGAGTAGCTAGGATTATAGGAATAATAAAAGTTAGAAAATGTAAAAAAATGAATAATGATTATTCAACGAGCCTTGGTTCAAATTGCTGATAACCTGACAATGTTATCTTATTTGGAAAAAAGAACTTTGAGAATGTTAAAACATGGGAAGCAAAAGTTATTTGGGTTATATGGGTAACCATCTTAAATGACAATGATGAATGCTAAGGGACAGAAGAAACATGATATGGAGAGGCAGGTGGGAAGATAAAGGTAGGTTCAGGTTGTGTACCAAGGAATACATAGCTAACAGACACTGGAAAACACTATGTTGACATTTCTCCAGGATCCTACAGAAGGGTTATGCTCTTTCCTCTACCCTGATTTCAGAATTATAGCCTACAAACCTGTGGGAAAGTATTCGTTGTTTTGGTCACCAGTATGTGGGAATTTTTCACAGCAACTACAAAGACTCAGTAGAGAAAGCATGAAGTAAGACTGGTTTTACTTGCAAATGATATCATTCTATATATAAACTGATCTAAAGGACTCCATTAAAGAGAAGCCACTAAAATTAGGAAATGATTTTAGCAAGTATGCTTGATGTTAGGTTAATATGCAGAAATCAACTGGAGTTTTATATATTTTACATTCTAGAAAACACTGGGAAATTAAGTTTTAAGCAGCACTCTTTGTGATATTACAATACTGTGTTCTATCATCACTACTGTATATCCTAAATATCTAGAAATAACTATTAAAAATAAATGGAAGACCACTACACAGAAAATTATAAATATTGCTAAGAGAAATTAAGGAAAATATAAAGAAACATACTATGTTTATAAATTGGGAAGCACAAAATTGTCAGAATCCCAATAAAAATTCTAATCATTTTAATTATTTTTGAAAGTGCCAATATGGTTTTTAAAATTCATATGGAAATACAAAGTTTTCAGAATAGCTAAGAACTGTAAGGAAAAGAAAGAACAAAGCTAGAAAATTTACATGATCATATTTTAAGAATTTCTGCAAATCCGGAGTAAATAAAACAATATAATATTTGATCAGTATATAAGGATAGAATAATAGAAGAAAATAAGATCAGAGATTTCCCATCTTTACCCAATCATGTGATTTGTAAGAAAAGCAGGCACCACATCAGTTCTGATAAGGAAAAGGAAAGTCAGTGCAAACAAATGATGCTGGAAGAACTGGAATTTCTATGGAAAAATTCATTAAAATCTCATCTCACTCCATTTTAAAAAGTTGAACTGAGACAGATGGTAGACTCACATGTAAAATCTAAATGAATAAAACATAGGAGCATGTTTCCATGGCCTTTCAGTTAAAGCAAAATTTTTAAGACTCCAAAAGCCCAAACAAAACATCAAAAATCAGATAAATCAGATCAAGTTATGTACATATTATCTGTATATTAAAACATTATTGAGAATGTAAATTAAAAATATCATATGCATATAAAATATCCTTCTATATGTACACATAAAATATTTTCACACTCTCTCCTATATACCCTCCTATTTATATTTTTATTCCATTTGTCTACATACATAAATATACCTCCTCATTCAAGTGTGCTGGAGATTCTTCTATTCAGAATATATGGAGAACTCTTATTCCTTAATAAGCAAGAGACAAAAACAACATATTCTTTAAAAAAAAGCAAAGGGGCTGGGAAGGTGGCTCAGTGATAGAGCGCTTGCCTTGCATGCATGAGGCCCTGGGTTCGATTCCTCAGCACCACATAAGCAAAAAGATAAAAGCCGGAAGTGGCGCTGTGGCTCAAGTGGTAGAGTGCTAGCCTTGATCTGAAGAGCTGAGGGACAGCGCCGAGGCCCAGAGTTCAGGCCCCATGGCCGGACCAAAAAAAAAAAAAATAAAATAAAAAAATAAAAAAAAGCAAAAACATTTGGAGGAGAACTTACAATAAAAATATTTAAGTAGTAAAATTTTATAATTAAAATTGTTTGAAATCATTCTTCATGGAAACAAACCAAAATCACAAAGATGTACAAGTGCTTTGGCCATTAGAACTGTCAAAATGAAAAAGATAGACATTATCAAACTTGGGAAAATGTGAAGCAACTGTTACAGTGAGCTATTGCTGTTGTCAGTGCATACTATTTTAGCTACTGTATGATTTTTATTTTTTGAGACGGGTATGGAACCCAGGTTGGCCCCTAATTTGTAAATCCTCCTACCATAGGCCCCTTTGAAACCATGTGGGTTTAAGGATTTGGTAAATATTAATTCACTTGGTAGCTGAGAGGCTTATCTTCCACGAAAGTCACTTTTCGAGTTTTCTGGAGGAAGTAGAGACTTGGAGCGAGGTCCCTGTGTCTTAACTCAGTCTCACTAAGAAAAGACTCTGAAAAGACCACTGGGACATGCACTCAGCAATGCCTCATTGGTGGGGGTCTCAGGAAAAAACTGAAAAACTCAAGATGAAGCAGAAAATTGATAAAGCTCAGCACAAGGTCAAAAGCCCAAGCCTGCCCCTTGAGGAGGTCTGGAGCATCTGTAAAACATAAAAACTGAGAAGTCATCTAGGGACATGTGCTCCAACATCCTATTGTCATTGAATGGGGTTGACCTTAGGCCTGTCTATAGACAAGGCAGCTCTCATCAGCTAAGGGAATTTCCTGAGATGGACTCAGTAGCCATTTGCCAGCAGCTCATCTTCCAACTATGGTGGGAAAGAAGAGCATTCAGTTCTGAAGCGGGATGTGGCCATAGGGACCATAATGTCCCTTCCAACTCAAACTGATTATATATTCTGTCCTCACAGGAAGCTGGAAATGCATCAAGGTGTTTGCAGGTGGCTTAGCATTTGTGGATTACAAAATATGAAATATGTTTATCATATATATTTACCATATAATTAGAATACAGATTGGCCTGGTTTTTTTTTTTTTTTTCCCAGTCAAGGGGCTTGAACTCTGGGCCTGGACACTGTACCTGAGCTCTTCAGCTCAAGGCAAGTGCTCTACCACCTGAGCCACAGTGCCAATTGGAGTTCTTCTAGTGGTTTATTGGAGATAAGAATCTCGTGGTTGGGGGCTGGGAAGGTGGCTCAGTGGTAGAGCGCATACCTTGCATGCCAGAGGCCCTGGGTTCGATTCCTCAGCACCACATAAGCAAAAAAAGAAAAAAGCCAGAAGTGGCACAGTGGCTCAAGTGGTAGAGCGCTAGCCTTGAGCTGAAGAGCTGAGGGACAGTGCCCAGGCCCAGAGTCAGGCCCCATGACCAGACTCCCCCCCCCCCAAAAAAAAGAATCTCGTGGTCTTTCCTGCTCTGGCTGGCTTTGAACCATTTCCTCAGATCTCAGCCTCTTGAGTAGCTAGGATTACAGGCATGAGCCTATGTTTTAAATAATAGTTGTATCTTAAATATCTTAAATAATTGGTGTATGCTATAAGTACTAAGTAAATGAGTCTATCTTGGTTAATATTTCATTACTAGGTCCCTAGCAGCCTAATGAATTTTCATGTCATTTATAGTTTTCTCATTATTATTCTGGTAGATTTAAATCTCTAAATGACAAAAAAGGGATTACTGACTCAGACATGCTGTGTGGATGCCTAAAAGTAGTGAGATAAAAACTTAAATACAACTTAAATACAACTAAACACAACACAATAAACCAACAGAAGGAAAGGAATTCCAGTGCAAAGAAGATTTTGCAGCTGCTAATAATGCAGAAGGTGACCAGAGAATAAAAAATGAAACATAGGAAGATTGCATTTGTAATTAGGTGTTTGATTTTTTGGTTTAATTTTATTATCAAGGGGATGTACAGTGGGGTTAAGTTACATATGTCAGTACATTTCTTATCAAATATTGTTACCACCTCTCTCATGTTGGAAATGAACTTTACAATAGTGGGGAGTGGGGGAGGGAAAGTAGGTGTTTGGTTTTAGTTCTTTTGGTATGTTTGTTGTTTGTTAAGATGTTTTGCCAAATATTGGTAGGCATCTACTGTAATTTTTGGTATCATTTTCAAGTCTTTGGTATCATCTTCTAAGTCTTGAAATGACTGTACAATAATGCTTTGAAGTAACAAGCTCATTCACTAAAAGTCATTATTCGAAGTTGCATTATTTTCTATATTAAGAAAAATAAAACAGGACAAGATGCATAACTGCCGAAAGTCGTATAAACTAGGAGCAATGCTGGTAAACTGATGCTCAAAAAGAATGCAGATGATACACATATTAAAACTATAAAAATCTTTTCTGAAATGGAACTTTCTGGAAGTGTAGAGGAAGAGACCTAATATGTATTTGTCTGAAACAGGTGTCATCACAAACATGCGTCAGGTGTGGCAAATGTATGGTACATAAAAGTCATTTTCTTCTCATTTTTATTCAAATACGATTATTGAAAGTAAGAACAATTATTTATTGGCTTGATGCTGTAATAGGAGAATGTTTATAGGATTCTTTAGTGGATCACTGGCCAGGATGGATAGATAAATCTCTTAAGTATATGTTATCTTCAAATTAGAATTTCTATCCTGCTTTAGTAAGATGTTATGTTTTATGATTGATAGTGTTGCCTTTTATCTTGAACCAGAAGTGAAGAAAACAGTGAAAACTGATGAAGTACTTTGCTTTTCTTAGTGTGCATGTTTGAAGGTGCGGGGCGGAGGGATGAGCAGTAAGAACTGACACCTAAGAAAGACAGCATGCAAATGAGTTTCTGAAATGAGAGAGAATTTACAGGAATCTTTTCCTTGCCAAGGACTATTTGGATATACATAACATTATTTGTAGATACAAAATTATCATCATCATAATCATAGAAAATTATCATACAAATGATAATAATTATTTATATATAATATAATCATATAATTTATATTATTATTATTATTATTATATCTGGTGTTGGTACTGGGGCTTGACCTCAGGGCCTGGATACTGTCCCTTAATATGTCTGTTCAAGGCTAGTGCTATACTATTTGACTCTCACTTCCATTTCCAGCTTTTTGCTGATCAGTTGCATGAATTTCATGCTCAGGCTGGCTTTGAACTGTGATCTTCAGATCTCAGCGTCCTGAGTAGTAAAATTATCAGTGTAGGCAGACAGTTGAGGCCTGATGAGGAGATGCTCACAAGAAGGATAAATATCTGTCTCATCATGTACCAGATGATTTTGCAGGCCTTATGTGACATAGACAACATTTTAAAAACATTCTGCCAAAGAACTTCGCAAAAATATCCAACATAATCAGATTCCAGCTTTTCAATATGAACCTGTGCTCACCCATTTACCTTTGTCTCCTGGACTTTTCATTGCTCCTAAGATAGAGATCAAAAGCTCCCATATGACACAATGTCTGGCTTTAAACATCACCTCTCCTATCTGCACCAGCCACTGTGTCTTTCTTTTTCCCCAGGAAGCCTTGTTTCCTCATGCAAGGAACATTTTCATATCATATTCAATCTGCGGTGTAATTTTCACCTCTGTTCTTCTCACCTATCTTAATTCCTAGTTTTTTTGCCAGTGCTTCTTGGAAGAAGCCTTTGCTGATAAGATCAGTTCCTCTAATAGACATTCCCATAGCCTGACATCTATCTTAATATGCCTTTTAAATTATATATACATATATATATGTATGTATATATATATATGATTCTTTGATTAATGTCTTTCTATACTTTCACATTATCTTCTACCTACATTCTCCGAAGTCAAGAGCTGGTTGTTTGTTTTTTCCTCCAGCTCTTCAGTGTAGAGATTTGATAACTATTTGACTGAATCACTAATGGTAATGTGAGCTTTTTAATTGGAATTGGGCTCTGGAAGTAGGGAGGTTGCTGTTGAATATATTCAGGCCACAGTGTACTGGAGTGATCTTAATACACAAGAAGAAATGACAGGAGCCTGGGTAGGATGGAATTGCTGTCGTGCGAGGGAGATTAGAATAGGACATTTAGATAAAGGCAGTGGCAGTCACTAAGTATATGGATTTGAAGTATTTAGGTACAAAGACTAGCACCTGAGAATGATGTGGCTATAGACTGGAAGTGGAATATCAAAGATGACTCCTAAGATTGAGTAATTTGATGGATGATGTCAATCTTTTTTATTTCATTTCATTTTTTTGTTGGTCATGGGGCTTGAACTCTGGGCTTGGGCGCTGTCCCTGCGCTCTTTAGCTCAAGGTGAGAGCTCTACTGCTTGAGCCACAGGGCCATTTTCGGTTTTCTAGTGGTTTTTACTGGAGATAAGAGTCTCACAGACTTTCCTGCCTGGGCTGGCCTTGAACCACGATCCTCAGATCTTAGCCTCCTGAGTATCTAGGATTTCAGGCATGAGCCACCGGCGCCTGGCTGATGTCAATCTTTAAGACACAAAGACTTGGAACAAGTCCAACATGAGAGAAATACTTCCTTGGGAAGGAAATCTAGAGAAAGCTTCTTGAATTATTGAAGTATGGATTTGCAACAAAAGAGGAGTAAAGAAAATGTACTAACATTGTTGTTTTTGAAATTTGGATGAGGTACAAAACTGCCAAGAGTCTTTCAAAAAACAATGTAGCCTTTGGCTCAGAAAGCCAGCATTTACAAATACTTTTGCATAGAAATTGGTAATTGGGAATGCATTCATCTTTCACCAAATTGTTTGAAACTGCTGGTTGTTATCAAGGTCTGTTTTCCCAAGACATTCCCCAATTGAAGACCGGGGGTATTAAATGACTAAGAAGTTTCTGATCCTCCTGTTCCCTTCGGTGTTTTGGTAATAATACTCTGCACTTCTGAAAAGAATGAGCTAAGGTGACCTTTATAAAGTAGTCTGAGCCCATTGTGACCTAACTCATTTTTCCCTTGGAGGCCTTGCATGCTCCCTGTTTAGTGATCTCATTTGTTCTCCTCCTCCATCATTTCAGAAACAAACCAACTGTGGTACGTGAGGCTGTCAGTATTATAAAGAAGAGTCTATGAGGTATAAACTTTCTGCCCCTACAAGAAATTGGTAATAGAACTGCCAATTAGTGTGGAGCTAATTTTGTTAAAAGCCACCCCTAAAGAGTGAGGTAATCTGTGGACAAAAATAATACAGATATGAACTGTCAGTGTGTAGCTGACAAGAAGTGGGATTTAAAACCCATGAGTTCCTTCCTCAGTCTAGAGACAGAAGTGACTTCATGGTTGCTTCCTCCAGAGGCTGCCAGAGAGCCTCTGCCCCATAAGTCTCTCCTAGCTACTGCTGCTGTTGGGTACATGGTGTTCCTTGCTTATAGATGAATCATTTCCCTCTCTGCCTGTAACTTTGCATGATTTCTATCCTGGGTGCATGTATACTTCTGTGTCCAGATATCACCCTATTTTTCTTCAGTATTGGGGTTTGTACTGAGGGCCTCATACTTGCTCAGCTTTCTGGCTCTGCTAGTACCCTTTGAGCCACCCCTCCATCACTGCTCTTTTGCTAGTTATTTTGGAAACAGAATCTTACCGACTTCCCTGCCTCAGATGGCATCAAAGCACAATCCTTTGGATCTCAGCATTCTGAGTTAGCTAAAATTATAAGTGTAGCCATTAGCACCCTGAGAGCAGTCTTCTTTCTGTGGGGGGAAAAGGTTTGAACTGCTTCAGAAGGGTCATCTGAATTTGATTGTCTGCAAACACTGTTTCCAAATAAGGACAACTTTCAGTGTGGTCTCAGGGGTTAGAGCTTTAGCACTTTTAGGGGGATGCCCAAATCAAATTGAGCAGTGAAGTTTATGAAGTAACAAAGTAACTGATGGAAGTATCCTAGCCAGAAATACTCTGGTAGGGAGAGCAGGGTTCAGTCTGGGGTACCAGAAAAGGACCCACTGGACAGGGCCTTTCACTGAGGCAGAGGCAGAACTGGACGAGTGGACTACACAGGGAATTTCCAAACTTTGCAAGCAATAGATTACTTTCCCTTCTAACAAAATCTTGAACAATAACAGCACCACCACCAACAGGAACAACAACAAAAACAATGAATGAACCAGTTTAAGGACTGGAGTATGGCTCAACATTTCCAAGCATGTACAATTTTCAAGGTTCAATCCCAAGCACCACAGAATAGATAATTAAATAAATTCAAAGTATTAAAAATAAACATCTTTTTAAGTGGAGCAATTCCAGTGGCACATTATGTGGTGGCAGGGGAAGGGAAGGAGGGACAGAAGGCCATGTACTGCATGCGTATCTCTCTGGTCTAGCATGAACATCCTGGCCCTGTGATTGGTGAACTAATAAACCATGGACTCAGTGGACAAAAGTCTTCTGGGGAAATGCCACTAGCTGAGAAAGCAGCCTTTTCCCCAAACACAGCTGTCCCTTTGTATCTGCAAGGTGGTGATTCTAGGAATTCCTTACACTCACAAGTTGCTTATGAAAAGTGGTATGGTGTTTGCATATAATCTGAACACTCTGTCCTATACAATTTTAGTCCATTACTAGATTACCGAACATACCCAATATAAGTGCTCTAAATGGTTTTCTTATTCAATGCAAATGACAACAAAAAGTAGACAGAATTCTTTGAAAATCTTTTGGATCTAAAGTTGGATATATCTGCAGATGTAGAACTCAGTGATAAGCAGGCTGACTATGTACTTATCAAGAAGTCTTCTGAGCATAATCTATTTACACTTATCCATGTCCCTCAGAGAGAGAATGTCCGTGTGAAAATTCAAGTTTCTATTTTCTTCAACCATTATCTTTCTAGAGGTAAGTAAGGGCATTGGTGTTCTGGTTTATAGATCAATACCCAATTCCAGGTGTTTGTCTATCCTATTGTCAATACTCCAGAGCTCTTAAAGCTGCTGATGCAGCTGTCACATATGGAATCAGGAATCTTGAAGCCAAGACACAGGCTCTGAAGGCCTCCTAAGTTGATGGCAACTCACCTGGGAAGGTTTCAAACCAGGAACCTCAGATCTCAGCCTTCTGACTAGCTAAGATTAGAGGCATGTGCTACTGGGGCCCAGCTGAGAAACACATTCATTTTTTGAATGAGAGTTTCTCAACCTCAGCATCACTGACACTTTGAGGTGAGAGAAGGCTCTACCCCTGCATTGGGAGATATTTAGAAACATCATTGACATTGGATCCCAAATTTGATATCAAACAATGTCTTCAGACATTGCTGAGGATTCTCCCACCTTCAAATGAAAACCACTAATCAAAAGAACTAGAGACATTTTCCCTTACATGTTCTTCAGGGAAGTTTATAGAGTCAAAGGAAATTGACCAATATCTACCACACATTGCTACATAGCTGGCATTTTTTTTAATGTAACTTTGAGTGCTTTATTAGCAAACAGCTTATTCTCCTGAACACTGTTGCTGCATTTAGGAAGGAAAATCCTTGTGAGACAAAGAAACAATATTTACCAATCCTCTGCTCCAGGAAATTACAGGTGAACTAAATTATGAAGTGTTTAGAGGAAACTTTTAGATAGTTAAACCTAAAAGAATACTTGCAGATAGAAAACAGAGTTCCTATGAAATATGGGGCCTTGGTTCTCACCACTTGCAGAGACAATGAAAATTATCTGCCTCTGCAAGTACTGTCACACACAAAAAATGTGTATATACAACTTTATGATTTTGTGGATAAGTATATAATGTTGAAACCATCATTACAGTCAAAGCCACAGTCATATCTATTTCTTCACAAAGTTCCTCCTTTTCTCCCTTCTTTTCTCTCTCGGTTTTTTCCCTTTCTTTCTCCTCCTCTTTTTCTCCTCTCCTCCATCCCTTATACTCTCCTTCCTTCCTCCTGCCATTCCTTCTTTATTCCCTCCTTTCTCCTTTTCTTAACTTTGGTGACAAAATTACAACACACACACATACACACATACACACACACACACACAAAATCTACTGTCTTTGCATTTTTTGTTGTTGTTTTTGTTTTTTGTGGCTTGAACTCTGGGCCTGGGCACTGTCTCTGAGCTCTTCAGCTCAAGGCAAGCACTCTACCATGTGAGCCACAGTGCTACTTCCAGTTTTCTGGTGGTTAATTGGATTTTCTTGCCTGAGCTTGCTTTGAACTGTGGTCCTCAAATCTCAGCTTCCTAAGTAGCTAGGATTTGTTGTAGTTTTAAAAATCAAATCTCACTATATGGTCCAAGCTACATAGCCCCAGCCTCCAGAGTACTGGGATCCCTGGTGAGAACTACCACAGCAGCATTTAAATATACGCACTTTAGTGTAGATCTTCAGAATATACTTCTTTGCATAATTAACCATTTGTATCTTTAACCATGGTCTATTTCCCCTCCCACCATTCCCTAGCAACTATAATCCTACTCTTTGTTTCTGCTAGATTATTTCATTCAGATTGCTCATGTAAATGGAGGCATGCAGTAGTTATCTTCTCTTGTTGGGTTATTTCACTTAGCTTAATGTCTTCTAGGATTTTTCTTCCAGGATTTCCTGCTTGTTCTAAGATTGAGTAATACCTCATTAAATGCATGAAGCATACTGTTTTAGGCATTCATCCATTTGCTGAACATTTGTGTTGTTTCTGTGCACTGATTTTGTGAATAGTGCTGCAAAAAGCAAAAAAAATAAAGCTATCTCTTCAAGTCTGACTTCCGTTTTTCTTTGGCGTATACCCTTTAGTGAGATTGCTTGGTTATATGGTAGTTTAATTTTTTTGAGGAGACTCCATAGTATTTTTCATAAAGGTGACAGCAGTTTGTACTCACATTGAGAATGTATCTTGGTTTTCCTTTATCCACACTTAAACAATTAATAAAAGATGTGAGGTGGTTTTGGTATGTATTTTTCTAGTTATTGGTAATATGAGCATATCCTTTCATTTTTCTGTGCCAAGGACTAAACCTACAGCCTCATGCATGGTAGACAGATACTCTACCACTGAACTATATACACAGCCCTAAGCACCTTTCCATATACTTTTTTACCATGTCTCTTGAGATCCTTTTCCATTTTTTTCCCAGTCCTGGGGCTTACACTCTGACCTAGGCACTATCTCAGCGATCATTTTGCTCAAGACTATCACTCTACAATTTGAGAAACAGTGCTACTTCCAGCTTTTTCTATTATTAATTGGATATAAGAGTCTTGTGGACTTTCCTGTCTGGTCTGGCTTTGAATCATGATCCTCAGATCTCAGCCTCCTGAATAGCTAGGATTACAGTTATGAGCCATCATTGACTGCCTTTGTCTAGTTTTTAATATGGTTGTTTTTATTCTGTTGAACTGTAAGACATATATTTTGAATATTACTATCAACACCTTCTTAGGGAACATTTCTAGCAGCTTTATTAATCCTGACTTCCAAGTTTGTTTCCTCCATCTAACTGGACTTGCTGCTTATTAAAAGTAGTGGAAAGCATTAATGTGATCTTCATATGGCAGAAAGGAATTTAATTATTTTTTATAATAAAAATCATAGAGACAAATGAGCTTTCCTTTACAATTTTAATAAAATAGGGAGAAATGTCTGTTTCCTGCACTAATGAAAGTTTGGGAAGCTGGCAATCAAAATGGGACTTGAGACAGCAACTGTCATAAGGGCTGTGTGCCAAGAACTCTGAGTATAAGTTGTTGTGTCATAAATCCCCTATTCAGGTTGCAAGCAACTGGCAACTCATTTTCTAGACTCTTAACTCCACATCAGAAACATTAAGATAAAAACTGCAGTCTGGCTTTTTGTCCCGGGGATTCTTTTCCCTTCTTGTTGGGAAATCTTTTGCTGTCAGACATCCACAAACCAGAACTAAATTTATAAACTTTGTGCCAGTTCAGAGAACTTCGTTCAAACACCCTTAAACTGGTCTGCTTTAAGGGTCTTGACCTTCATGTTGAAAAGGGCACAGGCAGGGAGGGTTTGGAACCAAATGGTTAATATAAAATCGATCTTTTATTTCCGTACCACACATCAATAAGCAGAGTGAGAGACTGGAGGAAAAAGTGCTCAGGCAACCAGAAATGAAAGTACATTATGATTTATAAACTTTATGCACATACTTTTGAGTTTTCTGGCTCAGCACTTTTCTTGAAGCTGAAAGGGCCCAAATACCGTAATTCTGTGCCCCAAACAAATGAAGCTCTTTCACTCTGTGCTGATTGATGGTGAATATAAAGTTTATGTGTTCCCTATCTTTCACAATATAGTGGGCAATTTGGTTGAAACGTAGGAAACGTCATAAAATAGCTCTGGCATCTTTGATGGAAGTCTTAGAAAAAAATGATGTTAACGCACAGTCACTTAGCAATGAAATAATGAGATAGATATTCTTTTTCTTCGTACTGATTGAAGGAGAAGAAAGAGTGGAGAGTTCCCAATGTAAACTCAAAATGCAAAGTTCATGATTAGGTGAGAGGGGACTTTGGCTCTGTGAAACTCTGAGGTTCAAAACACGGTTCATGTGGGTATAATTTGGGAAGGGGAGGTGATTTTGGTATGTATTTTTCTAGTTATTGGTAATATGAGCATATCCTTTCATTTTTCTGGGCCAAGGACTAAACCTAGAGCCTCATGTATGGTAGACAGATACTTTACCATCTAACTATACACACAGCCCTAAGCATCTTTCCATATACTTTTTTTTTTTTTTTTTTTTGTCGGCCGTGGGGCTTGAACTCTGGGCCTGGGCGCTGTCCCTCAGCTCTTCAGCTCAAGGCAAGTGCTCTACCACTTGAGCTACAGCACCACTTCCTCCATATACTTTTTTACCATGTCTCTTGAGATCCTTTTCCATACAAAATGTTTAAAGAGGGATACAGGTTTACCCATTGTAACAATGAGATGTACAAGACGTTATGTTGAAAAACAAACTTTACAATTTAGGTGGTGTGGGGCGGGGCAGTGTAGTTGTGGAGGTGGGAGGGGAGGGATGGGAGGAGAAAAACAAAGGAGGAGGCAACAATGCTTGATTAGAAATGTACCCATTACCTTGCTCATGTAATAGTAACCACTCTGTACAATATTTTCATAATAAAAACTTATTAAAGAAAACCATAGATCATGTTGAATCATGAAGCCACACTATGGCCAGCCAGCTCCCATTTGCTAGCTAATTCAGACAAAATTAAAAACAAAGGAAAAGAGATTCATTCTTTGAAAACCAAATAGCTAACTTGCTGAAACCTTCCTATTAGCCTGTGGCAGGTACCTTGATCTATGCATGGATCCCGTGTGTGTTTGCTAGTGATCATGATTTCCCCTAATCTACTTTCTTTTACGCCCTTCAGAATCCCTTCTCCCCTAAATGGAATGACTCTTCCAATAGTCAGCACCTGACATATTATTTCTACTTTCAAATTCAGAGCACAATACATCTTGCTTTAAATCCCAATATGTATTCAAATGGCCAATTCAGTGTCTGTGTTTGTGTGTGTGTGTGTGTGTGTGTGTGTGTGTGTATTTCTCTCCTACTAAAATTTTAATTAATTCAGATGTTCACAGTATTTTAGCTAATTTAGTGTTCTGTTTACCTCCAGATTAACTGGAAAATTGTATTTCTTTCAACCTGTATTGTTTAAAAACATTACTAAGCTACATTGATGCATGCTTTTCTTTCTGGTATCCCACTAAAATAAATTTAAGTTTCTTTTGTTTCTGAAGTACTATTAGAGGTTAAAAATCACTGTCTATACTGATAACTTACAGCTCATAACTCTAAACTTCAAAAATAAATCTCAACTTTATTCATTTGATCTTTCACTCTTATCCCAGTATTATAGTCTGGTCTTTTTTTCTATTTTTGTCTCATTTGGTTTTATTTATTTAATATCATGGCCTAAAATAATGTTTATATGAAAAAATTATGTCCGAGAGAAGTTTGACCTTTTGAGGATTTTTGCTCTGTGTAGCAGAGCTTACTTAAGGTTTACTGAAGTTCAGGTGGAGGGAGATTATCCCATTTTAAGTGAAGAATAAGTAACTAGGGAAGACTAGCAACATGAGACACTTCATTTCTTAACTTAGGTGTAAGATCTGAGACAAGTTATTTACACAATATATAAGTTCCCTGACTTACTATAAGGAGAGATATGGGTTTGTGATTGTTTTTATGATTCTTCTTGCATTACTTTTCTATGAACCTACAACGTCATTCAGCAGTATTCTGTTCAGTGGGAAGATATTGACTGCTAATGTAGATACATTTCTGAGAAAGATTTCAATTCTTTGAAAGCCAATGTCTTAGCCATCATGTACAACAAATTATCATTTTTTCTCTTAGAATCTTTTTCACCCTTAGTATCTTATCAACTAAACTTTATTGGGAACATCTGTACAAATTCTATTGATCGGAGAAATCATTTGTCTATAATGGAAATTTTGGAGCATGTTATCATTTGTGTCACGTATTTTATACAGTTCACAAAAGTGAAATTGCATTTGAAAAGTTTCTTTGACCAATTCTGCTATATTGAAATTCTGAACTTGTCTATAATCAGTCTGCCATCAGAATTATAAAGAAATAATAGACAAATGGAAGCTCTATTTTTAAGGTACTGATGAAAATGATTCCTTAGGAAATAGTTTGTACATATGTAGAAAAGTCATAAATTAGACAAAAATGAGAAATAGAATATCTATGTACTTGGGATACATAACAGTTAAATGTCAATGTCAATGTGTGTGTGTGTGTGTGTGTGTGTGTGTGTGTGCATGTGCACACATGCATATATGGTGTTAGTGATCAAACATGGGGCCTTTCACATGTAAGTTATGTACTCTTTCCCAGACCTACATCGTTAGCCCTTGGTCTTTTGAGACAGAGTCTCATTATATAATTCAGTTTGTCAATGAACTCTCTTTGTGACTGAGGCTGGCTTCAAACTGACCATCCTCCTATCTCTGCATTTTGGTTCCTTGAATTATAGGCATGTACCTGTAATTCAGATCTACCTAGAGTCTGAATGTCAGTTTTTATAGTTAAGTTTTAAATTTTAAAATCCACAGTAAATAATTTTCTAATTACTTTCATTTTCTACGTTCTTAGATTTGAATCAAAACTGATGCTTTGTTGAGTTACTGGCAATAATACACTTACAAGAGGGTTGCGGATGTAGCTGATACAGAACTTGCCTATATTATGCAAGACATTCAGTTCAATATAAGCACAGTTAAAACCAAACCAAACCAAAACATAAAAATCTCCAAGGAAATGGCTGATCCTATGAGTATAATGAGCAAATGCAAGGAAGTCAAAGCCTGATTATGATTTTCCAGACTTCTCTGCTGTGCCTTTTTGGTTTGAGCTCCCAGGTTTAGTAGTGTTTGGGGGTATGGTCATGTTTGCAATTTCAAAAAATCAACATTATATTCTTCCTAAAAATATTGATGATTTTTTCCAAAGAAAACTCTTGAATATAAAATCTTTTTCCAATCCTCAGTCAAACACACAGCATGAACACAATTAATCACTGCTTGATATATGAGTAAAGATGAGATTTACATCAGGAAAATATCACTGAATTATGATTTCTAGTTACTCCTCCAAGCAGAAAATATATGACGTGTCTTTTGGATGACTGTCATTTGAATTCAATTTTTTTCATTGGAATACTACACATAATCTTGTTTTGTTTTAATATCTCCTTAATATCTCTTAAAATGTATACATCCACATCTTCTTTTCTTTTTTTAAATGTTATTGTCCAGGTGATGTACAGAGCGGTTACAGTTACATAATTAAGGTAGTGAGTATATTTCTTATTGAACTTGTTACCCCTTCCCACATTTTTCTCCCATTTGCCCTCCCCTACAACCCCCATGACCCAAGTTGTACAGTTCATTTTCACCATATTGTCTTGTGAGTATCACTGCTACATTGGTTCACCCTTTGTTCTTTGTCTCACCATTTGGTTGTTCCCTTTCTCTTTCTTAACTCAGATAAACCTATATACAATATTCAGGGAACCAAAATAAAATACAGGGACAGCAGAAGACAAACCACAGGAAAAAAACAAAATAAAAAACAAAAAAAGAAATCACATAGTGCATTACAAACAACAATGACAAATAAAAATCTCTTGCTTTGTTGTCTTGGAGTTTATTTCATTTACCCTCATCTTATATGGTAATATGTACATAGCTATTCGGCTCATCTGCTAGGACTATCCTAGACATTTATTACAAATGAGGGAAACCATGGTATCTATGTTTCTTTGGGTCTGGCTTACTTCATTTAAAATGATTTTTTCCAAGTCTTTCTGAAGGAAAGCACATAATTCCACTGTGTATATATACTACAGTTTTTTAATCCATTCATCTATTGAGGGGTATCTAGGTTGGTTCCATACGTTCTCTGAAGAGGAAATAAAAATGACCAACAGACACAGGAAGAAATGTTAAACATCTCTGGCCATAAAGGAAATGGAAATCAAAACAACATTGAGATTCTATCAAGAAATCTAATAACAACAGATGCTGGAGGGGATGTGACCATAAGGAATTCTACTACACTGTTGGTGTGAGTGTAAACTTGTTTAACCACTCTGCAAAGCAGTATGGCCACAAACAAGGCCGTACTAAAGCTCCCAGTACAACCATGTTTATTTCATCATTATTTACCATAAGTAAGATATGGAACCAACTCACACCTTCTCTTCTTTTAATAATATTTCCTCAGATAGGTGTCTGATTGCATCTTCTCTCTCAATTAGAATATATAAAAGTAGGTTACTGCAAACTGCTAATGTCATTCAAGATGACATTTAGGGATTAGGAAGAAATTTCAGGCAGAAATCACTAGTATTTCTCATATACTTGCCTAAGGAAATAATTTTCCTGGGAGAAAGTAGATAATTTTCAATGTTGCATTTGTTTTAAATGGCTTAAAATTTCCCAAATGTTTAGGATCTAAACATTAAAACAAAAGTAATTTTATTATACTTCATTTTATCTTATAAATAGTAGTGCAAACTACTTTTTTAAAAACTCACCATAGAGCAAGGTCAGGAAACACAACAAGTTCTGTATTAGATTCAGAAGAGCCTAATTCTCTGTATGCTGTGCCACAGCCATGCTGTAGTAGGCCACATATTGCTTATGGATTGTCCTTCCATGTCTGCCAAATGCAGAAGTTAAAGGTTCATTTAGATTGTATATTACTCTATCACATTTCCACAGTTCAGTTCATCCAGTTCATATTTACTGAATTTTGATTCTGAGTCAGGATCTGCCCCAGGGTTTAAGAAAATCACACATGGCAGAATATAGTTTTGATTCCTAAAGACTCCAATGAGGTAAACCAGTAGGTGAATACAATTGAGTCCATTCTGAGGCATGGTTTTATCTCCAAGTATTGAATCACACCCAATCTTTTTCATGTGCCTTTATCTATACATATAAATTTCTAACCATATGACCAAACTCAATCTATCAGCAAGTCATCTACCTTATTATAACTTTGCTTAGGTTAAGTCTGTCTTTCTGATTGGCTGAATTGTATTTGATGGTTAAAATGTGAATTGATGGTTGAAAACTCTCCATTTTAGCTATATATATTTTTACATTATGCTCAGCTATATATGAAAAGGTAACAAAGTTTGGGAAAAAGGTAAGCACCTTGCACTAACATGTACCTTCCACTTGTTGGTCGCCCTGTCTAAAATTCAACCACACAATATTTCTTTCTTTGATTTCCTTTGTTAGTTCCCTATTTTCATCATATAGATACTATGCTATAGCTTTTCTAGTCATTAAATGCCTGGTACAAATTAACTTGACAGATTCTATTTTTTAACAAACGAGAGCAAATTGCAGCTGGAATTGTTCCCACTCCTATTCTCTAAGTGGAAGTGTAGATATGAGTGCTGGCTAAAGATCTGGATTTAGGACTAGGATAGGAAGAAGGCTGTGGAGTACAAAGCTGACAGAGAAGTTGAGATGGTATCTAGAGGCAGAGTCATAGCTGAAACTCAAGAATCTAGCCAAGAGACTAGGAAAGTCCAGAGATTAGCTCCCTTAACATAGAATATGTAGATTCAGAGTAAATGTTGAATGTAATAATTTAGAAATTTTCTAAAACATTGGAATATAAAATCATGGGGAAATATTATAGGGAGCTACAAAAAAAGGCCATATATGAAAAGAAATGTAGCACACAGGAAAAACAATCACAAAAAGAAGAGATTCGGCTGGAAACCTATAAGGAATGTCTTAGAGATGAATTAGAAAATCTTTTGCTGGCCTCTGAGCTCATTTGAAAGGACCTTCAGGGAAGACAGAGGTCAGCAAAGGCTTGTTTATGCCATCAGCTGGCTTAATGCCCAAGTCCTGTTACCCCCACTGAAACAGTGCAGAGGTTGTCACCATTTTTTTTTAAATCTCATTTCCATGCTGGATCTCTATCTTCCATGCATGTCCTCAGAGTAGACAGTCAACAAGAGGACATAGATTTTAAACATTAATATTGCACTGGAACTGGTGAAATGAACTTACCTCTAGTTTATCCATGGACATCTGAGAATCTGCTCAGTCACACCTCTCCTAGGGTTAGATGCTTGTTTTCTTCTCCCTGACAGGCCCTTTTATGTGAGCTGCAAGCTCATGAGATGCAATTACCCCTACTTCTTTGTCTGCCTTGACTTCCAAACAAAGCTTTTGGAGGCACAGATCTTTAATGTGCTCTGCTGAGTCCCCTGGGCCTATCAGAGTGTCTCCTTTAATACATATTTATGAAGTTACTTAATGAAGGGATGAATATCCCTGCTCATTTTACAGGTCAACCACTCAGATTTGATCTATAATAAATCGCCACCCATACATCTGCAAACATAGGACTTGTCCTAAAGCTGTTTTGCCAAGATTAGATACAAGTACAAGACAAAGGAATTTGCTTATAACAATGTCTTGGGATCTAGGAATATATACCCATTGATGATCCGAGGATTTTCTCTGTTGGAGGATAATTACATTGGATTCTCTGCCCTTCCTCAGCTTCTGCTTCTAGACACTCTGCTGTTTTTATCTTAGCAAGCAGCTTTACCAGGGTAGAAAAGATAAGGAAACAGGTCAGAAGGCAGTTTTGTCTTTGGATTTAACTGTTCCAATAACAACGCATGCACTTCAGATTAAATTCTACCTGGACATGTAAGCTTCTTAGGTACTTTCAAAAGAGAAAAAAATGTTTATTTGGCACACAGCTCTAGACTTTGTGGCCCAGGGTTGGTGGAGGGAGAGCTGAGGTGGATGGGGTACTGCTTTGGATTTCTGATGAGGCAGCATGTTGTGGCAGGAGAGAGTGCATGGAGGAGCAATTCTGCTCATACCATGAGCAGAAGGTAAAAAGAAGGGGAAGGGGCTGGGTTTACCTATTTCATGGAAAAACTTTGTGACTAAAGATGTGGTCCCACAAGACTCTGCTGATAAAGATTCTAACTCCTTTCCATGGTATGATCCTAGGGATCAAGCCTTTAACAAATGGGCCTGTAGAGAGCATTCAACATGCAAATCATAGCAGGTAGTTAGTTAAGTTAAACTGCATTCGTTAGGATACATCCTGGTCTGAGTTGTATCTTTATGTTAAAGCATAGAAAGCATATGCTAAGGCCTTTGACCATGTCAAAGCCATTGCAGGTATGACTCGAAACTCAACGTATGTAGAAGCATTTTTTTTTTCCCATAGCACCATAAACATGGAGATCAGCTAACATCACACATAAACTGGCCAATGGCCCTTGACATAGAAAGGTTCTATATTTTGCAGCCTACTTTATGCATACAGAACAAAAGTCAAGATGACATAAAGGAAAACCTACAAGAAAACAAGGTGAGAGGCCTCAGTAGAATAAAGCTTCACAACAGACCAAATAGTCTCCAGAACTATGTGCAAATGAAATTCTGTTTTGTTAGTTGCCTAATCTATAACATTTTGTTATAGCAAATCTAGCAAATAATACCTCTACTAACATTTTTCTTGTAAAATTTTCCATAGAAGTTGTCTAGCAGCCATCTAACAGAAGGTGACAGAAGAATAGAAAAGATTATTGATATGCAAGTGCTGGACTGTGATGAGCAATGTTAGTGGTCCACACATCTCTTGGTCTCTTTCACCATTTTTAAGTAGCCCTCACCATCCATGGGCTTTGCTTCACAAAACTTAATGCCTTGGCAAAGACACAAATACAGAGAAATGGGAATTTCCTCTGCCAGCCCCATGCTTTGTCACAATAGGCCCTTGGGATTATGGTACACTGAACTTAGGAACAGAGTGAGCTCTCTTACTATGGAACAGAGCAGGGAGAGTCAAGCAAAGGCCCCTGCTCCCTCCTCAATTTGCACTGATGCTCCTCAACATTGACTATGCCACACAAAAAACTGTCAGCATTCCAAGGAGGGAAAATGAAAGTTAACATTACCTTCTAAAATAATATGCCTAAGAAAGAAGACTTTCACCAGAGAAAATGGATCTATCAGTATACTCTGATTGTTGCCAAGAGAGGAGATATGCCTAGCCCAACATAGCCCCTTATCTCAGGAGCAACCTGGAAAAAGCTGTTTCCCTTAAAAAAAAAATTGCCGGTTCAGTTTAGAGGGCTTGTGGGCTGTGTGAACATTGATCTCAATCCTCTGAAGTTATCTTCAATTTAGTCATTTCTTGCTCCTCAATATCTTTCCATTTCCTTATCTCCAAAATAAACCATTCTGGCTATTTTCTACTTTGGAAAGGGGAGGAGGGAAGATGGCTTATCTTTATTTATTTATTTGAAGATTTATATTCTGTATGCTTCTGGAAGGACCTGAAACTCACTCACAGTTTTAATGTGCAGCACCAAGGCAGAATAGGACATTTAAACATGGAAGAAAAAGGAATGGTGTTGGTACTGCTAGATATGACAGTGCAATGATTTCTTATACTTAGGCAATGAGTGTGGTAGCATTTTTTTTTAGCACAGAAGTTGAACTGTGCCTTGGTTGGCTGGCCCCAAAACTCCTGCAATTCTTTTTAGAAATTAAGTTATCCTCGAAACAAAAGAGATTCTTTTTTTTTAAAAAAGAGATTCTTTTAGAAACAGTGTTTTATTCCTCCAAAGTCTCCTGGACCTGGAAAGATCAAAATCTTCCATCATTTCTGCCAAAAGAACTAACAAATGAATGGTGGTGGCTGTAGGTAACATCCCATTATTGATCTAGGACAGCAACTAATTACTCAGAAATAGGAAAAGAAACCACGCCTCCACTGTGTGCCCACTAGCTCATTGGGGGAAAAAAGCATATCTAGATAAAAGAGACAGATCTGTTCCCAGCTTACCAAAGCCCATATAAGAGAAAGAGAGAGGGGAGGGGAAGAGAGAGAGAGAGAGAAGGAGAGAGTAAAGGGTAAGAGTCTGGTAGGGCTAAATATGAAACACCAAATATACTAGGTATGGTAGCAAATGCCTTTCATCCCAGCTATGTAGGAAATATAAATAGGATTGTAATGCAGGCAGCTTGGGAGCAAATGTGCAACTTTTTAACAAAATAACTAAAGCCCAAAGCATGAAGGGTTTGGTTCCAATGGTAAAATACCTGCCTAGAAGCAAAACTTCTTGAGTTCAAAACCCAGAACTGCCAAATGCATGTCTCAGCTTTCTGTATTTTTCTAATTTAGCTAGCAAACTTTATGAAAATCCAATTATTCACTCTAGCTCACCTTCTCTTTTGTTGATTTAGTATCTAAAACAATGCTCATGACGATTTCCACTTCTGTGGAGGTATTTCCCTTACAAAAATGGTATTATAACACTTTCCTTACTTTCTAGTCCAAACACGTACAGGCTGATCGACCTAATGTCTTTCTCTGCGTTCTCCACTTGTGAGTTCCCAATTGTTCTAACCTTGAGCTACCTCTCTTCACAAACAAGATGACAAGGTCCACTATATGAACTTCTGCCTACAAACCACCCCATTTTCCCCCTCACACATCTATAGCCCATCACCAGGGCTGCTTGGTCACAGCACAGATCTGCTGCAGAGCTTTCTTGAATGAGACATTATCCTTGACTCTGTCATCTTTCTACAACTCAGTGTGATACAGATTGTGCAACTTTAGAGCACAAAGAGATACGGTAGGTATAGTGGTTCCTAAACAGAATGCACAAATTCTAATTAACTTTTAGTTTTCAACATTAGTTTTCCAAGTGCTCCAATTATATAATAATTGATTGCATATCGTGATAAGACAAGAGGCTCCTAAATTCTGCCATCGCCATCTACAAACCAGAGAGGCAGGAAAACCCTCAGGGGTTCAGTCTAAGATTCCAGAAACCCAACAATGAGAAAGTTTGGTGATGTAGCCCAAGTTTGAGGCTAACGTTCTGGAAGCCCCGCAGAGGGTCCTGGACTCTCTGAATTTAAATGATGAAGAACCTGGAGTATCATGGAGAGCATCAGAAATAGGATGGTGATCACCATCCCTGATGACTTTACATCCTGAAGGTCAATACTAATCTCTTCCAACCCTCTAGCAGGTGATATTGCTTAGATTACTTTCTTAGCCAGATGCAGCAGTTTCAAAGCCCTCCTTTTGGCTTTTACTACTAGTGAAGTGTAGGTCAAATAAGTCTTCAGTTGACCTTTGGGGCACATGAGAGCCAGCAACATGTACCTGAATAGTTTCTTAGTGAGAAGAGTTGGCTACCTTTGTGTCTCCCTGTCATGCAGTCACCAGTGGCAAGTGTACCTCAGAAGGGTAAGGAAAGCAGGCCTCTACCCCTGATAGAGCCCCTGAAGCTGCTGACAGCTGGAGGCTGATTGTCAGCCACATGTGCACAGCTGGGACACAGTCCTTGCTGCAAGGGGAATCTGGATAATGTTGTTGTTTGTCTGCATGTGTGCCATGGTCCGCACCACTCTGGAATCCCAGAATTTGTTCTGTAGGAAAAGATGTTGGAAGAACATCTTTGAGATCTCATCCCAAAGAACTGCTAAAAGCTATTATCATCACCAGCAGCAGCCGCATCTCCCCATAGAATTCTCTTTTGATAAAGTACAAATCAAGAGCTTGTCCTGAGCACTGTTCCTGACATTTTTCAATGGATTCTTACAAAGAGCGGGGATCCTCACTATCTCTAAGTTATAAAAAAAGAAAGTGATGCATCCAAATGGGGAAAGAAGTCGGCCAAAGTCATAAATTTATTAAAGATAGCGCTAGGATATCTTTCTTCTTCCTATTTTGTAATATCATATAAAATAATGACATGTTACTACAACGCCCCCCCCCCCCCACCAAACAAAAGCAAATAAATGTGTGGTGAGGAGGAAATGACTTTATGTTGCTTTGTATTTGCTTGGGATGAGCAAGGAAATAACTAATCCTGCTTTATCTTTTTTTGGTCAGTAAATTATTCATCATGCTTTTCATTTTTAAAGAGTAGCCCTGAAATTTTTTCCCTATTATCTGTATTCAATTAGAAAGTATGTCCCAATTTCTATTCTGCAATAAATGCTGGAATGCCTCCTGAGTAGGTGAATGTGTAAGAGAATGACAAGACAGCCACTGATTCTAAAAATACATTGAAGCAGGAGAAATAAGCTGTTCGTTCTTTTCTAAAGAAATCTCAAAAATGGCATCTCTCTCTCAGCTCATTAGGTCCTGAGACTTCCTTATGAAGAGGGCTACCAAGGAATTTTCCTTCATTTGAGACTGAAGGAGAAGTAAGTGGGTGGAAAGAAAAGATATCAAAATGCCAGTAAGAGCTTATCTTATTAAGAAAAAAAACCAAGTATCTTGCAGTGCAGGAGCTAAAATCAGGTCTTAATTCAAAGCTGTATTCAGGAGATGAGTTTCTTTTTGGTGGGAACAGGTAGGAAAGTATTGGAAAAGTATTTTTTAGGGATAACTTGTTTTTAATCAGAGAGGAGAATTTGTGGCCACATGGGCATTCATTATACCATTTGTCTTTCCTGTATTTTTCAAACTTTTAAAACAAAAATAAGTTTTTAAAGAAATCTGAAAAGAAAATAAATATAAACAAAAAGTTTTCTTTTTTGGGGGGGGGGGGGTGGATCTGGTCATGGAGCCTGAACTCTGGGCCTGGGTGCTGTCCCTCAGCTCTTCAGTTCAAGGCTAGCGCTCTACTACTTGAGCCATAGTGCCACTTCCAGCTTTTTTCTTTTTGCTTATGTGGTGCTGATGAATCGAACCCAGGGCCTCAGGCATGCAAGGCAAGTGCTCTACCACTGAGCCACCTTCCCAGCCCAAAGTTTTATTTTTCTACACATCGATTTTCTTTCTTTTTAGAGAGCAAATTAGAAGCAATTTGAAAAAAAATGCCTTTTTTCTACTTTATTCTTCCTTTATTCCCCCCCCCAAAACAAACAAATACAAAAAACAAAGGGGAAAGACAATGTTCTCAACTGAAGAGTAAGGATATCCTTGGTTGATCATCCTGTTCAATATCTTAGTGAATTCTGTAATGACTAAGAAAGGCATGGAGATTTTGTGCATAAGGATTTGTTAATGTGTGGGAAACAAAGGTGTCATGGCTTGATTAGAAGAGTGGGCTTTGTTACTAGCGTGTGATTAGTGGATATTAAATCTCAGTAGTTTACTTGTTTATCTGCATTATGAAGATACTAAGGGTTTCCTTATGAGCAATCAAACTGGTGTACAGCTAGTGCTCATATAAACTAATAAACATTTCCCAAGCCATCCTGCCTACACTTTCTTCTACTAACAATCTGGCTTACCAGAGGATCTTCTGTAGCACAAGCTGAGCACTTGGGACCATTTCCAAGTGCAGCACAGTCCCCATGAACTGCTCTCTAAACAAGCCAGATCCTCATTCCTGTCAGGCCTGTTGACTTGTGAACCCTGTGAAGTCATAGTCATTTTTGCTCTTCATAGGACATTCTGAGAGAAACAAGGGGCACATGGTGTCCTGACTCTCCAGAAAGCCTGATCTGCTTGGCACTGAGCCCACTATTGTTTCTCATTTGATGGGCTCCAGAGTAGCTTTAAGGTGGCTTCTGCACTGAGGTCTTGGGAAGCTGCTGTGGGTTTGATTTCTAACACGGTATGAAGTGTTAGCTATATGACAGATGAGCAAAACTTACTCAAGGTCTGTAATTATCAACCTTAAAATACCCACCTCTGTGGTTATTTATGTTTCTCTTATGGTTTCTTTTCTTTTGATGATACGAAGGTTTCAACAGAGAGTCTTATGCTCATTACATATCAAAAAACCCAAACTAAATCATTACATTAATAAATCAATAAATCTTTCACAGAATGAATAAGTTAATAGCCACAGCCTTATAATAGAAAAGAATGTAAGCACTACTTTTCTTTGTTCTAGGAGTGATGTCTGACTTCCTTAGAGCTTTGTCCCAACTAGCCCAAGCAGAGGTATTGGTAAAGAAGCCTTGAGGGGTTGGAAGCATGGTTTAGGTAGTAGAGCACCAGCCAATGAGCAAATATATCAAATACTGAGTCCTGAATCAAGGTGGTGGGTACAAAAACAAAGAATCTTGACTTCTCTATTAGTATTCTCAGATTATTTGTGTTAATTTTCCTGTTATCTCATCATTTGAATTAAAATATTGAAAAGAAACAATAGAAACAGTAACAGATCGCCATTATACATTCTAGTAAAAACATTACAAAATGGTGTATATCTTATATATTGTGTTCTATTCAGAAGTGTTTTCAATTTTCAAGAAGAAAGTAATAATAGTTAGTAACTTTGGATGAATGAATTTTAGAAGAGTGCAAAAGCTACGATTGTTGGTAAACTTGTACCACCCCCAAAAGTCATATGATGGTATTAGTTATTTAAACATGGGGAAGATAAGCAAAGCAAGGGGGAAATAGAAGAGAAATTCAGAGTTTTCTAAGTAATAAGGATGCAGGAATGCAGAATATTTCAGAGCTAGAGAATTAAAGTAGCCTTCAATGTCCTTGCTAAACAAGAGGGAGAAATTCTCTGAAGTCTTTGTTCCAATAGTGTAGAAAGCTCCTGTTTGCAAGAGCTTACTTACCAAAGAAATTGCAGTTTTTAATTAGTTCATGTTTCAACGATCAACTTTACATTAGCATAAGAGTGGTCCAACATGGATGGAATCTATAATGGCATATCAAGTGAAAATGCCAGACATTTTAGTTAGCCCCAGTAGCACCTATCATAAGTAAAAGTGTTCCTTTAAGATATTTTTGATGTAGAAAACAGCTTTGGATCCCAGTGTCTAAAGAGTTGAGAGTAGACTTTACAAATCAAACCTTGACCAGTGATCGCAAATGTTACACAGACCTCGGGACCACTGGAAGTATTGAGTGCAAACGACTGACTTTATTTTTGTCTGAACTCCTTCTCCAAATACCAGAGGCTCCCTGAGGCTGCCAAAAGAAGTTAAATGTTCTTTGTAAGAAAAGCAAGGGTCATTTTTGTCAATGTAAAATCCCCATTCTGCTGGGTGCCAGCCACTTTGAAACTCAAGGTCACCTTCTTTGCCTTCCCCAAAATATCTCTGTTCCAGAAGAAGGCAGAGTAGAGTAGGATATCTAGATCATCGCTCATCTTTCTTTTTCTCCCAGTATATAGGAATACTTCCTTGCTCTGAATATTCCAATACAGCCTCCCTTTTCAATACAGCACCTTTTCTCCCAGGTTTTATTGTGAAAATGATACAGCAATCATAATGGCCCTCTGGCCTCAAACAATTCCAGTTTTCTTCCACACCTAGGACCTCTCAGGGCACTGCCCAGATACTAGAACCGGGCAAGCATTGCAGCTTTTACTCAACAATGATTCACTGACACACTTAGACTCAAGGCACTGAGGGGTTTTTAGGAGTAACTAATACACAAAAAGTAAATAATTTCAACATTAATTAGATAAGGAGGTGAGAATGAGTGGAAGTTCTTTGAGCTAACAGATGTAGGAAGAAATGACTGGAAAACCAAGCACATTCCATGTAGGAAGCTATGTGAGGAATTGACTGTGTTCAAAGAAATGATGGACATATCTCAAGCAGAAGCAATCTTATTGGATATAAAAAAAAGGAATAGCTGGAATGTGTTTGAGAATTAGTAGCCCATTCAACAAACCTAGGAATATCTGGAATTTATATGGGCTATTATTCTCAACTTTAAAGAAATAAAATAGGCTCTAATTGGGCATTAGGAACAACCATGCACCAAAAATTTAGTTGCCTAGAAGAAATGTACAGATTCCTAGAAGTGCACACTCTACCAAAAGTAAATCATGAAGAAATAGAAATTGTAAATAGATCTATAAGTGTTATATAATTGCATCAATTTTCAAAAACTTCCTAAAAAGGGAAAACTTTGGGCCAAATGGATTTATCTATTAATCCTATCAAATGTTCAAAGAATAATTAAAACCAATTCTTCCCAAGATTTTCCCATAAATGAAATAAAGACCAATTCCAATTTATTCTGAGGCAAATATATTATACATAATATATATATATGTTTATATATAGTTACAATATTGCTCTGACACAGATATATAGACTGGTAGAATATGGTAGTCTAGAAAGAAACTCTCATATACAATTAATTAATTTTCAACATGGGCACAAATTCCATCCAATAAGAAATGGAGTCTTTTGTACAAATGATTCCAGAAAATAGTATGTCTGTATGTAAAAGAAGGAAATTGGACTTCTCTATTATTACAAATACAAAACTTAACTCAAAAGTGGTGAAAGAATATACAAACTAAAGCTAAAACATTGAAAAAAGATTAACATGCAGAGCACATAAAACTTAACACTACCAAAATATCAATTGGTTATTAATTAACCCAATTCAAAATTAGACAGTGGACTCAAATTTAAAAAAGCTATAGAAGTGATCTCCAAGCATATGAAAATATATCCAGCACTAATAACCGCTAAGGAAATGCCAACTAAAACCACAGTTAGATACTACTTTATCCTTAATAGGTTTACTTGTTGGGAATTAAAAATAATGTAGCATCCCTATAAAAATTTTGGAAGTTCTTTTAAAGTTAAACATACAATTATGCTAATCTATGTGATCTGGCAATCATCTTCTAAGAATATACCTAAAAGAACTAACAATAACAACTGAAACGAATATTTTGTATACAGGGATACCTAGTCACATTGCTGACAACAGCCAAAAAAAGGGGGGGTACCCAAATGTTAATCAATAAGTGAGTTAAGAAACAAATTGTAGTACAAACATGCACCAAATATTATCCAGTACTTAAAAGTTTCTGATACAGGCTACAACACGAAAGAACCTTGGAAGACTATATTAACTGAAATAAGCTAAACACAATCAATCAAATACTGTGTAATTACAATTAGATGGGAAACTTGCAATAGGAAAATGCATAAAGACAGAAAGTAGATTGGGCCACAAGGTGGGAGAAGTTGGAAGCTGTTGCTGAATGACATCAGTGATGATGAGAGGGGGATGATAAGTTGATGGACAGTAGATGGACAACGGTGGACGTGAGATAAGGAACAGACAGAAAGAGGCAGCAAAGCCAAGCAGGTGTGCCAAGAAAAGAATGGAGACAGTTGCTTGTGTAGCATAAACAGTTGCAATCCTAAGTTCCTCACATGGATTAGCTCTTTAAATATTTAAAACTCTTGTGCTGTAGGAGGTAATGAGTATTGTCTTTCTGTAGATTGGCAAACTGAAGCACACAGGTGCTAAATAACTCCCAGCAATATGTGTCCAACAAGCAGCAGAGGTGAAGTGTGCCCAGGAAAGCTGGTCATCCTGTGTTTCTAAGAGTGATCATTTCAGTCAGAGGAAAGCTGAGTGAAGATGATGTCTTTGCGGTGGAGAGAGGACTTGTAATATCTGCAAAGAGCATAGCAGAGACGATTTTTAGAGTGACGGAGACGCGCCAGGATGGAATCTGCAGGTTCTTGCAGGACCACTGTCGGAGTTATTCTGAGGGAGATTGATGAAACTGGAGAGATTTGGACAGGGAAATGTTTTGAATTTTGCAAAGTCTCCCTTCTGACTGTAGGATGAAGAATGATGCTAAAGTGAATGCATTCATTCCCTATTGTTGTTATAATAAATTACCAGAGATTTTAGTGGCTTAAAAAAACAAATTCATTATCTATAATTCTTTTAAGTTAATATTTCTTGTGGTGTTGGGACTAAAGTGCAGGGCCTCATGGATGCTGAGCACATACTCCACTGCTGAGCTAATTCAGTTCTCCAAGCTATTTTTTTTGTCAGTCGTGGGGCCTGAACTCGGGGCCTGGGCCCTAGTCCCTCAGCTCTTCAGCTCAAGGCTAGCGCTCTACCACTTGAGCCACTGCGCCACTTCCTGCTTTTTTCTTTTTGCTAATGTGTTGCTGAGGAATCAAACACAGGGCCTCATGCAGGCAAGACAAGCACTCTACCACTTAGCCACCTTCCCAGCCCAAGCTAAAATTTTAATCTGATTTTCACAGGGCTAGAATCAGGGTGTAGCAAGAATGCATTTACTCCTGAATAGTCTCTTGTAAGTTCTTTGCCTATTGTGACTCTGAAGACTGTCATTCCTTCCTCCATCGGCAGCTACAGTAGGGAGTGAGAGTCCTCTTAGTTCATCGCTCTTACCTCTTTCAAAGACCATATGATTACACTGGAAAAGTCTAAGTAATCCAAGGAAAATTTTCCATCTCAAGGACCTTCATTCAATCACACTTGCGAAGACCCCTTGGACACACAAGATAATAAATTTACAAATTCTAGGGATTGTAGAGCAAATTCTAGGGATTGTAGTTCCAACTATGTGTTACCTCACCCCTGCTTTACAGATGAAATAACTGAGGTGTGAAGCTCAAATTGAAGAGTCTCACTGCTTGAATCTATGTCCCCTTTACTGTTCTATCATTATAGTAAGAGAAATCAAAATAATATGTAATCATGAAAAAATAACTTGTGTTATAAGAAGAGTAGGAAATAACCACAGTGGGTTATGGGATACCAAATCTGGATTTTTTTTTCTTCCAGATAAGCAGGTTTCAAGCAGGAATTTAAAGGATAATATAACAATCTCTACAAAGAAGTCAGCCTGATTTCCCAGCACAGGACACTTCCAGACAACTCTGTCATGTTGAAAGCCATTATCTGCAAACGTCATTGTTATTTGTGTTAATGCTCTAATGGTGTTGAACCACAGAATTAAAGCTTTCTGGACAGCGAGCGGATACAATAGATGGAGAAAGAATATATAAATATATGCTATCCCTTGACCTATTTCTACCAAGTCATTTGCTGGCTCCTTCAACAGAAAACTCATTAAGGATTTTTTTTTTCTCAAGAGATTTTCTCATTTCTTTTTATTCCCCTGCTAGTCTGCCCTTTTACTCTAATTCACTGGTTCCGTGTGTTTAGGCTTTAGACTATAGTGCTACCCAAAACAGGTCAAATGATGCTTCAATCATTCATTTTCAGAGCCTTACTAATGAGGACACTTATCTCTTCTCCACAGAAATACACCATTACTGTGCTTATTTCTTTTCCCATCTAGAAGGCACACAGGTGGGCTAATAGGACATCTAGTTATGGTTCCTGTAGGGGTGGCACCTAGGTGTGTAGCATTCCTATTTGAGGGACTTGGGGTAGATTATTTTGTTCTACTTTATAGTGTTGCATGGCATTGCTTTTTCTATGGTCAAATTTTAGAGAAAGACTCTCCTCATCTTCATATACATATTTCCACCTAAAAAGGAGTTTGGGGCGAGTAGCAAATGAGGTAGATGGCTAAGTCTAATGCAGTGAGACTCTGTGGTTTGAAAGGTAACTATGGATGATTTTGAGGCCAACTCCTTTCCTGCAAGAGCAATTATCATTCGTGAAAAATAGAGGTCAACCAGATAAAGTGTACAGGACAGGATTATTTGTATATTTCTTGAAGGAAGCAAGGGTTATAACTTAGCATCCATCCCAAGGTCCTCATGGGAAGAGGAACTGGAATTTTCCAGCCACAGCCTGTGAAGCAGACAAGGTGATCCCAGGACTAGCACAGAATAGTCAAGCAGAAAGTTCTACCTCTTTGGGCTGGGCTGCTTTCTTCTCGGCTTGCTGCTATTCTTGTTGTTTTGTTTTGTTTTTTCTTTTGGTCCTAATGTGGATTGAACTCAAGCCCTCATTTTTGCTAGGCAAGTGCTCTGTCACTACAATTGAGCCCAAACTCAGGTTTTGTGTTTGTTGTTTTTGAGGTAGAGTCTTGATTTACACCCAGGCCAGCCAGGGGTTCTGTCATCATATTTGTGCTTCTTTTTGTGTCACTATATGTGAAAGGCAGAGTCACCACACATAGCCATTGCTTTCTTTGTAGCTAACATAACAGGTGGATGCCACAGGATCTAATCATTGAGTGAGCTAGAATTTCATAAATTTTAATGCCAGGATTCACTTTAAACTACAATCCCCAGATCTCTGCCTCCCAAGTAGCTAGCATTACAGACTTTCAGTTTTAAGAAGAAAAAAAAAGCCTATACTCTAACATAAGCCTTAGGATAGAGAAGCTGCCCATCTTAAAAGAATTCTTCAACATATAGTCAGCCCACACTAGATTGGTTTTCTCTTATCTTAATCCCTGAAAGAAAAGGTAAATGCTTCTTGGAGCCAATGCTTTATAGGACAGATATATGTTACCTTAGATCCATCAGAATCCAGTAGCTGGCTGTATCTATTAACATATTTTAGTTAATATGTTTAGGAGATTCCTTCCTCGAGGAAGAGCAAGCAGAGAGGTGTTTTAACTTTTCATTTCTAATGCATTAGCAGTTTCCATGGAGACGAAAGTAAATGTGCTGCACAGATTTTTCTTGCACGCACTGAAGTGACATCACTATGCTTGGGGGCTTCCAGTGCCTGTGTCTTTCTGGCTTCTTTGTCAGGCAATGGCCCTCATATATGCCTTCTGGCAGCAATAGTCCCTATGTTAGAACCTTGGTAAGGCTGATACCACCAAAGCCAGAATCAGGACACGTGACATAGTTTGTGGGACCCAGTACAAAATGAAAATGTATTCTCCTTGTTCAAAGAGCAAGGTAAGCATGCTGCTCACAGTGCTGAAAGATAAAGCTTTATTCTCCCTTCCGCAGCTTACCTCCCCTCCCCCCCTCTTCCCTTTCAACTTGTCATGGTGCTTTTTATTTGCAATTTAATGTTGTTCTAAGCAAAGTAAACTAGAAAATTTAAATTTGTATGATAAATTTTACCGCTCACCATTATCAAGCAACAACAAAGCAAAGGAAAACAAAATAAAAACCATCTATAATCCAGTCTTTTAAATAACATAAATAAGCATCTTTAACATCTTAGCTTTAATGCAAAAGTAAGGGCAACATTTAATTAAGGCAAAATAATAATTCCTGCAATTCCTGTTTCAGACATTCTTGATTACATAGGTATTTTGTTTGATCATAACAGTGGAAATGCTTCACAGAGCCAAATTAAAGTCTTTCTCTCTCTTTCTCTTTCTCTTTCTCTCTCTCTCTCTCTCTCATACACACACACACACACACACACACACACACACACACACACCAGTCATAGGGCTTAAACTCTGGGCCTGGACAGTGTCCCTAAACTCCTCAGCTTAAGGCGAGCTCTCTACCACTTGAGCCATAATGCCACTTCCAGTTTTCAGGTAGTTAATTGGAGATGAGTCTAACCGACCTTCCTTCCTGGACGGGCTTTCAACTGTGATCCTCAGATGTCAACCTCTTGAGTAGCTAGGATCACAGGGGTGAGCCACCCGTGCCCTGATCAATGTCTCTTTTATACCACTAGATCATGTGCATATTCTACCAAAGCATTCTACCTAGTCAACTCACTGGTGGGTGAGAAAGTACTACAAGAAAAAGCTTCAACCAGTTGCCTTATCTTTCTTTTTCTTTCTCTTCTGTTTCCTCCTTTAGAGTGTTGGCTAGTAACAAATAGAAAGTAGGTGATTCAACTCTTTAATGCACATTTTTCTAAAATACTGTTCCTTGCTGTGTTGGAAGGAAGTTCTTGCTCATCTGGAAAGCAGGAACCTTAGGATTGCCAGTCATGGACTTCCACTCATGTTCACCTTACACTCAGCTTGCCTGTCATCAACTCCCAGAAAGTGTAGCTTGTGGGTATCCACATAGACACTAAATGCTCTTGAAATGACTGAGGTGAGATACAGAAATCCATTTATATATCTCTCCTCTGTTTATGAGCACATCCCATTAGCCCATTAGACTTCACTCAGAAAAATACAAGTTCAAAGACAAAGCTACAAGAAGTTTCAAAATGGCAGCCACAGAGCATTTAACTCTATTATAGAGCTCTTAAGAGCACAGAGCCTCATGTGTCTACCCAACACCAGGAAGCCGGTCCTAAATTGTATGAGCTAAACTGTAATTTTTATTTTTTGGGTCGGTCGTGGGGCCTGAACTCTGGGCCTGGGTGCTGTCCCTCAGCTCTTCAGCTCAAGGCTACCACTCTACCACTTGAGCCACAGCGCCACTTCTGGCTTTTTTTTCTTTTTGCTTATGTGGTGCTGGGGAATCGAACCCAGGGCCTCATGCATGCAAGGCAAGCATTCTACCACTGAGCCACCTTCCCAGCCCCCTGAATTATAATTTTTATTTTCTTCCTCTTGGTACTTTGTAGATTATCTTTGGTTACTAAGTTTCCTTTTTTATAAAATGATACAATACTTGCTCCAAGGTAACTTTCTATATAAAAATGTTGTGCTTCTGAATTTAGAAGTAATTTAGAAGTAATTCTGAATTTAGAAGTCTTGAGATTGATTTAAAAAGCATAGCACAGAGGTTTTTAAGCACCTGTTGCTCATGAATGGTCTTTAGTGGTGTTACTAGCTCGACATCTAACATTCGACTCTTACCTCTTCTGTTACTTCCCCATCTAACATCCAGGAGATGTTGACAATCTTGTCTAACATACCTTAGTAGAATGATTTTTTAAACAAGACCTTAAACTGCTTCCTTCACCTCATCCTCATATCCCAAGAATCATATTCAAGAACAATTATTCTCATCTTCAGGCAAGTTTTAGAAACCTGGTTTTCTATTAAGAACTCCTAGTGAATAATTGAAAACTCTAAAAAGATATCCATTATAATCAAAATCAGACATCTCATCTAACCAGTAGACTCACAATCCAATTTCCCGTTTTCCAGCTCCCTGTGACCTATGTGGTTCAGACCCAGGCCTTGTGAGCCAGGAAACACAATCGAGGTATTTCTGGTTAGCAGGGCCAAAAGAGGATATCTGCTGGAAGACAGCATTTGGATACTGCACTGAAAAACTGGAGACAACCAATTTACAATGAAGAAAGGTCTATGTTGACTCACCATTTTGGAGGTTTCAATCCATTGTTCGATAGCTTGTTACTTTTGGGGCTCTGGCCAGGCAGCCTCTCATAGTGCAAGCTGTTCCTTTCATGATGTAGGGAGATAAGAAAGTATGAAGAGCAGGGCGTGGAGTCCAAAGAGGCTCTTTCAGTGCACTAAGGAGCAATCATTCAGCCCATCACAGAGTTTCCATCATCTTCCCGCAGGGCCGAGCTGAGGACTAAGCCTTTAACATACAGGCCTTGAGGAACATTTAAAATCAGAAAGAGTAAGGATGTTTGAGGACAGAGAGAACTTCAAGCTGTGGTCATTGAAACATATTGAATCTTCCTGTCACTCAAACTAAATTCCTTAGTGGAGCAATGAAGTAAGTTGGGTTTCTTGATCTCTCAGCCAAAGATATGATTGACTACATGTTTCACTTGGAAACAAGTTGTAGAGACCTCATGTAGACAAAGCTTAAGATTATTCCTTGCTAATGTCTCCTCTCAGCTGGTAATGACTGCAGAATCCTGAAGGTTGATTTTCAAGAAATCAATAGGGAAAAAATGAAAATAGCAGTGTTGAAAATATATTCCCCTCGCCTGATGCCTAATAGAAGTATACAATTTGATCAGCATCTTAAGCAGGCTCTCTGGTCAACCCAGCTTCCCAGATAATGATTCTATTTGAAGTCAGGTTGCAGAAACCATTGTACAAATATGTCTTGCTAATTTGTCCATAGAGATGATGCTCATTCCTTCCATAAAAAGAAGCTATGCTGTCTGTCTAAGCCCATGTTTTATGAATTAAGGAATAGGTAGGTAGATGAATCATAAAAAGTATATACACCTTTCAGAGAGGAGATAAGAGACTCTGTGTGTGTGTGTGTGTGTGTGTGTGTGTGTGTGTGTGCACTTTGTGAGAATAAAATCCATGAAGGCAAAATCTATTTGATGAAAGTCTAATTATGTTATTATTAGCAAAGCTTTGTCTTGGACATAATAGATTCCTTTGGCACTTTTGTGCTTTTACTTAGACAATTGCAAATCAGTAGTTTGTTGTCAAGATTTTAGCTGTAGTTGTTTTGATAATTCATGCTACAAGGCTTGACTTTCATTCAGTTAACTACTGACCAAGAACTAGGATTTATAGGGAGCAAAAACTAACAAGAAAAAAAAAGTAGCCAGCAGAAAACTTCTGAAATCTTGAAAAAAGCAGAGATAGACAATAAATGCTATAAGAAAACAGGTAGCTTCTTCTTTGTAGCTTGGTTTTACTATAGTCTCTAAATGATGAACACTACTATCTCAGTACATTTCTGCAGTTGGTTTTGATATTAAATATTGAATAAATATTATGAACTTAATGAACACTGATTTTGCCAGAAACTTCCAGAGTTTTAGTTTAAACTGATGCCCAAATGTGCTGATCTTGCTATGTCTTTGTTCTTTGGGAACATGGATATAATATTACATCTATTTTATTTCTGGTCTTATAGTAGCAGTTGAAATCCCTAAAATAATGAAAGTTTGAGGTGTACTGACAATCACTGAGAGATTATTTCACCTGCTCAGTACTTGAATTCCACCTCAAGTCTTAACCCAGTTTTTTTCCCCCTGTGGTGTTTTGACAAGAAGAAAGTCTTATTATTTTAACAAATAGATATTGCATGACTACTGTGCAGTAGGTGCTTCTTAATTCAGGAGGTAGGAGGATAAACAATATGAAGATGGCTGCCTGCAGTGAAGGCAGGTGAAATAAACAAGCAAATAGGTGAATTTCAAGTACTCACAAATGCTACAGAAAGAGAAATACAGATTGATAGGCCCAAATAGGTTTATATTTCCATATGAATACAAATTCATGATTTTCAGAAGAACACTACCAGGAAAGATATGTCTGTCCTTAGCCAAGGACTTTTGTCTGGCTCCAGGGTGTTCCTAGTGCTATGGCAACACTTTTAATCCTAACCAGAACACATCATTGTCCTGAAGGACACAGGTAACTTTACCATAGAAGGTGACTTTTGTAGGGGTGGAGCTCTGTTAGAAACATCAAAGTAGGGCCTTTCTTGGGAGGTAATATTTGAGCAGAGACAAGAGTAATGAGAAGAAGCTTGTCATATGTGGATCTTGAGAAAAAATGCAGAAAGATTATACACAAAACACTAGGGTAGAAGTGGTAGGTATATTCAGGAAACTAAAGACCAAGCACCCTGGAGAATAAAAAACAAGAGGAAAAATGCTGATTGGAAGGTGAACCAGAACACCAGGAACCAGAACATCCAGGAACTATAAACCTTTGCAAAGATTTGGGATTGATTGGAATTGTGATAAATGGCTGGATTGGAAGGAATGATAATGATCTAGTGCTGTGTAGAGACCAAATTGAAGACAGATTAAAAATGAAACCTGAAAGACCAGTTAGTGAGAATACTCAAGTCAGATTATCTTTTTATTATCCTGCCTTCCCTACAACTTATGTAACTTCTAGGTATATGTTTTATTATTTACAGAACATGTATAACATGATATTGTTAGGATGAATGGAATCATACAAATGATAAAGCTTTAAAAAATAAAAAAGTGTTTCTTGCAACTAAAGAATAACCAACCCATTTTTCATGACTTTAAACTACTATGAAACACTACATCTTAGCCTAGTACTTATTCAATCTCCTTTTAGCTCCTACCCACTGACTCTTTTGGAACTGCTATCATGTACTTTATAATAGAAAATGTACTTTACAGTATAAATTATTATGTTGGAATTGTAAAACATAGTCACAATTCTCCATATAGACAGATGACACCAAAACACCATTCTGCAACACACACACACACACACACACACACACACACACACACACACACACACACACACACAACACATATAGTTATGGACACATATACATATCTCATATATGCATATATGCAGAAATAACTTAGCTAGAAAAGCAAATATTTGCATTAAGAATTCAGATGAATTCAAAATTAAATAAAGGGGCAGAAAGCAAGCTGGGTTCACGAGTACTCAGTTATACTTAGATAAGTGTATGGGTTCTGGTGTGCTAATTGCACAGCAGGGAGGTTAGATAACAAGTGCAGAATATAGACTTCAGAAAGTAAGAAGAAGCCTGGGACTGATGATCCTAACTATAATCCTAGCTACTCAGGAGTCTAATATGGGAGTACCGTGATTTGAAGCTAGCCCAGGGAGAAAAGTCATCAAGACTACATTTCAGTTAACAAAAAGCTTAGCTGGAGGCCGAACACAAATGGTAGACCAATGAGAGAGAGGATTTTTATGAACATTTTTGTGCTAAAAATTTATAGGTATTTAAAGAGATAAATACGTGTAACCTTATTATACATTATATACATTTATACATTGTATTAAGAACATCATATGAAGCCAGGAGCCAGTGGCTTATGCCTGTAATTGTAGCTAATCAAGTGGCTGAAATCTGAGGACTACTGTTTAAAACTATCATAGGGAGGAAAGTCTCTTAAGACTCATCTCTGATTAGCCCCCAAAGCCAGAAATAGAATTGTGCCTCAAGTGATAGACTGCTACCCTTGAGCAAAAAAATCAGAGGGACAGAGCCTAGGTCCTGAGTTCAAGCCCAAGAACCAGCACAAATAGAAAAAATGAAAACAAAAAAAAAAACACATGGTCACCCATTCATATGCCAATTTTTATTTTTTTTATTTTTTTTTTTATTTTTTTTGAGTTTAGCATGTTTTTTATTGTGAAAATACTGTACAGAGGGGTTACAATTACATGGGCAAGATAATGAGTACATTTCTTATCAAGCATTGTAGCCTCCTCCTTTGTTTCCCCTTCCCATCCTTTCCCATCTTCCCCCATGAGTACATTTCTTATCAAGCATTGTAGCCTTCTCCTTTGTGTCCCCTTCCCATCCCTTCCCATTCTCCCCCCGCCCCCCCACCAAATCCTCCTCCTCCCCTACCCCCCCATCAAAGTTGTTTTGAGCTGTAATGATGTTCCACATTGGCTTTTATCATTACAACTCAATTTTTAAGGTTTCATGCATCAGAAAAAAATTTAAAGAATGTTTAGGATAATGAATCTCTTAACAACCCAAAGTCATCCTAGAAGAAACAATCTGGCCATGAGAAAGAAGTTTATGATTTCAACTTGTTCAACCTCTAAACAGTTACAGGGCCACCCAGAAACTAACTCATTTATTCCACCAATGCGTACATCAGAGCTTGCTTTGTGCAATGTTTTCTCATTTACTTTCAGGCCACCCTGTGAAATCGTCATTTCTTGACATTTCCACCCCACTCACACATCAAAAGGGAGGGGGAGGGGAAGGCTTCAAGAAGACACAGAAGTTACATAAAGCTACTAGTACATTAGTACAGAGTACCCGATGCCCAGCTTTTCATGGATTGTCTCTATGGTCCACACATGTCTGCTATTTTGATCTACAATGAATAGCCAAAGTGTGCACAGGAAGGAATAAAAAACTAATTAATTTCAAAGCAAAGGAAAAATTCCAGAAAAAAATTGTAAATTTGCTTTTGAAACACACTGTTGTCAATTTCTTCTATTATAATGTGCAGAGGAGAGGTAACTGTAAGAAGCTGAAAAAGAATCAAGGAGACTTGCTCAGGAATAATGGAAGTTTAATCTACATTTCCCGGATTCTCATTTCCAGTTAACAGGAATGAGGAGCAGTTTTGCAAAACAATGCATCCCAATTCAGTTTCCAAAGGTGAGTGGATATTAGCACAACTCTCTGATGATGGAGGATCCTCTGCCCATACAAAACCCTTCTCTCACTGATATCCTCACTTTCCTGTCCAGTGCCTTGTATTCTCTACATACCATGAGCTGAAGCCCATAGTCATAGTCACAGAGAAAAGAAATGAAACAGAATTCGGGTCATTGTTCTGTTAACAACCTAAATCCACCATGCAAAACAATCTACACATGAAGAAGTGCACCATGGATTTTCCTGGTTCTGTCACTCCTCCCAGCTAAGGGAAAAGTGAGAGAAGTTCATTTCATAACCTGCTACCTGGCCCAGCCACATCTGACCTCTCTCCTGTGGGCCTAAGCTCTTCCATGTTCAATCTGAACACAGTTAAAGATTAGAAATGGATTCAAATAAAGTCCTAGGTGACTCATAACCACTTAACCATGAGGTCTCAGCAAAATGCTTCTTTAATAGTTTTTTTTTTCTCTCTAGTAGAAGTGTTTTAACATCACAGAAGCCTAAATTTAGTCCCTGTGAAGGTAGCTGCAAAAAATGGCTTTGGTCTACTCTTCCACTAATCCACAAACTAGTAAACCTTAACTAACCCTAGTGGAGATGGCCATTCAAGAAGACAATTCTGGATTTATTTAGCTCTCACAGTCCTTTCTAACTTCTGCTTAAATCTTCAGATCCAGTTTCCACTTCCTTTAGGAAAGCAGAAATAACAGTTATTTTCCCCTACCATACACCCCCTCCCACACCCCCCACACACACACTGTAGTTTACCAATCAGATGAGTGGTGTCTGTTTGCTCCATTCCAAACAGAAATCACAGGTAGATTAGAAGTACTTTTCTAATGTTGACTGAACTGTATCCTTGAATGTTCAAAGCTTACGGACTGGCCTGACAAACTCAGAGCTTACAACTGCACATCCTGAGAACTACAGGCATGTGGCTACAGCCTTGAAGCCAGAGACTGATTCTCAGGTTGGAGGATTATCACCTTGGAACTTCATTGCCAGTAGCCTGGTACTCAGCAGCTAAAGTAATCCTTGACCAGCAGCAGCTAGTAGTAAAAGCTGCAGTCAGCATCAGCTAGTGTTATAGGGCTGGGTGTCAGAACCTTTAGTTTCTAACAGTGGCTAGTCTTCTAGCTCTTCAGTCACTAGAGTCAGGACTCTCATAGTCAATAGTAACTAGCTCTCAGGCCTTAAATATCAGGACCCCAAGCCCTTACAACTTGACAGTTTCCTAGTACATTCTTCCGTGATTGGGGCTTGTAGTCCCTTGTTGCTGGACTCTTCATACCCTCTGTTCATCCATATATTAATTGTCCTTTACTGTCACAGATGTCTCTATTCCCTCTCGACCATCTCCACTTTCTGGCAGTTATGGATTCTGATGATTGTTGTTGCCATATGCTGTTTGGGAACCTAATGCCACAAGACAAGGAGGCAGCATCAGAAGCTAGGAAGCTGGCTTGAAAAGCAATTGTACTGTATAGCCTATTATATAGCCAAAGAAGAACATGGTTGCAAAAATAAGAGCATAGTTTCTGGCTCAATCAAACATAGGACCTGAATCTGGACCAATCAGAGGCCTTAGGTAAGGACCAATCACAAGTCATGCATCATAACACTGGCTTCTTGCCAGAGTTGCTAAGGAGGTACTGATCTCCCATCTGGAGAAAGAATAGTTTCAGGATCATCTAAAAGCTCAGCAGGATCAGACAGGCTTTTTGTGTCTACAGAGCTGCCTTCTAAGTCCAGTTCAGAGCATCCAGAGCTGTAGTGATTGAAGCAAGACCTCCCAAAGCAGGAGTCAAGTCTCTAAGCAGCAACTATAGCTGAGGTCCCCCCCCACCCATAGCTGCAGGAAGGTAATTCTAAAGTATCCCAATCAACCAGGCTACCATGAAGCCAAAGAAGGGCTTGCTGGCTGACAGTTTCTTCTCTAGGCTGATGGACATAAGAGAAAGTTCTTTTCATTGCTATTCTAAGGCCACTAATGTCTTCCTCACAGCAATTTTGCTCCATCACAGAATAAAGCAGTAGAAAGTGTTAAAAAATACTAAAGACTTGAAGAAAGCGCAACATATACCTTAATTCTCAACAGCACTTAACAGTGTTTAACAGCATTTGCCAAGGCTTAACAGTGTTTAAACCTGCCTTAGTGCCCTAGGGAGCGTTCTGTCCCCTGTCAGCCTCAGTGAGATTTGAAAGCCTCAGACAGCTCTTTGCCAAATCCAATAGATCTGTTAAATTTCTCCATTGAAGAGGAGATTATGTACAGATATGTTTGATACCCATATGTCCCAGAATTATCTCAGCCTTTTAGCAGATGAGGAGATCAAAACTGTCTTCTGAAATTCTTGACACCGGTTCTTGTTTCTGACCCACTCATCACTAGGACGTGAAGAGATGTTATAGAGTACAACTGAAGACTTGAGAGATTACCTGTGTGGCTCATTTGCAGATCTGTGCTTGCCTGGGGACTCTCTATTTCTTACCCATGTCCGTTAAGAGGTGACATCTCTCCAGGAGCATAGGTGTCACTCTCTTTGTCATCTGAGACAACCACGTGAGGACAGCGAGTCCTGAATGCTCTTGTCATTCAGTGATTATTGTTTCCAAGTAATGGATACATGGAATCTTATTTTTTCTCCATCTCAGGATGTGTAGGGTCACGTCTGACCCATTTCTAAAGCGCTGTGGTATGCAATGTGTTCTTGACTGTGTTCCATCACTTTCATTGCCACATAGAGCCCATTTGGGTTGCACAAGTTTCTCCTTCTCCTCTCAACTCAAAGTCTTAGTTTTCTTTCATGGTTCTAGCATTTAATCTTAGAGCCTCCATACTTTTTAAACAGGTGGTCTACCAGTCATCCTTCCAGCTCTTCCTTTGCTTTAGATTTTTATATTAAGTTTGCATTTTTTATATCGAATTCACATTTTTGTTCCCTGTGGGCTGACGACTGTTTCTCTTAATTATGTGTTCCATACACCTGGGCCCATAGGTGCAGACCACAACACCATGCTTATTCATTTTGCCTGTTTGGCCTTGAATCTTAACTCTACCTTCCACTTGAAGATATAATATAGAAGAAAAAGGCATCACAGGATAAGATGGGATCACAAGAAAGAAATGAGCCGAGTTCCAGCAAATCAAAAAAGGCCTCTCAGAAACTATGATAAAAGGCTACAGGCTGAGGAAATCACATCTATTTATTTACCAGATGACAATACAAATGGGACAGGGAAACAATGCCAATCAGTAACTATGGGCATCAAGTACTGGTCATTGTTCTTCTCATGGCTCCAGCATCACACCCAGCTCCACGTGGCTCATTACAAGTCTACCTTCTACCTAGTCTCTGTTCATGGACAATCCTGAAACATTGTTTTCTGTCCTTTCCTGTGAGCATCCTGATTCATCACTTTACCGTTTTTTGTAGGAAATGATAGCCAATAATGATGGCATATGCCATCACCATCTCTCCAAAGTGCACAAATACCTCAAATAAAATTTTCCCTCTTGAAATTCTAGAACCAATAAAATGTAGAATTAATTGAGCAGTAAAGGAGACTTACTATTGCCCAAGTACAGGAGAAGTGAGAAATAGACTTACAAATAAAGTTCTTTACTTGTTTGGGGTGAGAAGATTATAGTTACAGGGCAAAAGAAATGAAAGGGGCTGGCTACTAAGAGAGAAGAATATTCATGACTGAAGAAGGGGATAGGTGGAGATTTTTCCAGGAATCTGGGTCCTACCTCTTTTCAGTCCACTTATGCTCCTTTATGCTGTTGTCATGGCAATGGTCAACTATTCTGGCACTGAAGGCCTGTAATTTAGCATGCAAACATCATTTTAATGTAGTTAGAAGTTATCTGGTGGCCACTCTGGCAGCCATCTTAGATACAGCAAAGGCAGCACATGCAGTGGTAACTAAAACTTAAATGTAATAAATAACGTTCTTTATTTCCCCAAAACCACAAATATACATGTTTATGTAATAGCCAGGTAGTGTTTTAATGGAAATCCCAACATTGAAAACCCCAACCCTGGCTGCAAAGTCAAAGTTTGCGATAGTGGTTCTCAACATTGACCCCATATCAATACTACGAGGGTAGTTCACTATATAAGAAAAGAAACCACAGAGCAATGGCTGCAGTGCTTGGAGCTGAGGCCTGTGACTCTTCCCAAGTAAATATTAATGCTTACGACTATGAAAACTCCTGTCAACCAAACGAAAGTGTTTCCAACAGTGTCAATCCTTATAATTTCTATGTTGAGCAAGACATCAATTGTTAGGTTGCTATTTCTATTACAGATGGCCTATAATTTGTAATGATTTGACCTACATTGTTTTCCATCTATCACGCTAAGAAGATGATACAAATTTAGTGGAAACTACACTATGTGTTTTTAGATTTTGATCTTTTTTGAGACTAGTGATATGTGATATAATATTCATTTCATGAGGCTGCTTATCATAAAAGTAAACCAAGGACACTCAACTGAGTTTCATGTGGTAGATTAGGTGTATTAAATGCATTTTGACCAAATATTTTTTACTTAGGATGAGTTTATCAGGATTTAACCCCTGTCATGAATCAAGGAGTATCAATGGTTGTTTGCTTATTGTATAGCCTTGAAATGAACTGGTACAATAATGAAAATGAGCAACATAGAGGAAAATCTTTGTGAGAAAGGGTAACTGACATCAATTTTCATGTGTTAATTTTAATGTGCAAATAAAAGTATCAACTAGATATTTGGATAAGTATAGTGTAGCTAGAGAAAAATTGGGACTAAAATATACATTAAGAGAAATATTTTTTTTGTGTGTAGAACTTGGTGAAAATCCTGTTCACAAGCCCCCTGTCTGTTTCTTAAAGTGTCATCTTAAATGTAACCTTACCTTTAATGGTTAAATAAAACAGCTTATGTTTCTGTCTTATATACTATAGAAAATACAATGTTCTTGCTAAGCTTTCTTGTATTCCTAAGGGATGCAAGCCAGAATGCACAGTTTAAATCTTTTTTTTTTAAGTCCTTTCCATCCACTGACTTTTCTATGACTGCCAAAATTAGTTTATTTTGACTCCCTAAAGGATCATTAACACAGTATCCTTTTATTAGGTGTGGTAGTAATGGAGAAATAGAAAGCAAAGACCAGAAACAATTTAATCCTGAAAACTTGGACATTTTACTCAACTGTGCCATGGAAAATTTCTTCCTGGATAGATTTTTCTTCCATCCTTGGCTACTGCCTTGTTAGGGCCCTCTCTCCTCCATTCCTGCAAACTGCAGTCTGAGCTCATCAATTCTCTGCACATTGTGTTTGCAGCCCTTCCTGGAGCACCCACCGAATCTCAAATTTCTTATCTCTTTACTATGCAGATAAATTCAGTTCTATTTTGTACTTAACTGTCAAATCAATGAGGTGCGAGGGGCTTCACTTTTTGTTTCCATAAGAAGCATTTATGTGGGCTGGGAAGATGGCTCAGTGGTAGAGCGCTTGCCTTGAGCTGAAGAGCTGAGGGACAGCGCCCAGGCCCAGAGTTCAGGCCCCACGACCGGACCCAAAACAAAACAAAACAAAACAAAACAAAAAAAGCATTTATGCTCAAGCAGGTCTGGACCATGATCTTCCTACAGAGGTAGGATGACTGGTGAAGGCTGGTATGCCCAGCTTTTACTGGTTGAAATGGGGTCTTATGAGCTTTTGATCTCCGCTTCAAACCATAAGATTCAACTTGCATCCCAAGTTCCAGCACTTATAGATGTAAGCCCCCGCCTAACTCCAGATTGCAATTCTAATTAGCCTCCAGAATTCAATTTTCCTTATTCTTGACTAGGGTGATTATAGTCAACATAAACTCATGATCTTCATAAGAAACTAATTTCACTGCAGAGACAACCAGAGTTCATGGAGATTAAGCTACTCAGCCAAGGTGATGTGGTTGTTGAATAGAAACTCAGACCCTGCCTTTGCTGTATCTAAGATGGCTGCCAGAGTGGCCACCAGATAACTTCTAACTACATTAAAATGATGTTTGCATGCTAAATTACAGGCCTTCAGTGCCAGAATAGTTGACCATTGCCATGACAACAGCATAAAGGAGCATAAGTGGACTGAAAAGAGGTAGGACCCAGATTCCTGGAAAAATCTCCACCTATCCTCTTCTTCAGTCATGAATATTCTTCTCTCTTAGTAGCCAGCCACTTTCATTTCTTTTGCCCTGTAACTATAATCTTCTCACCCCAAACAAGTAAAGAACTTTATTTGTAAGTCTATTTCTCACTTCTCCTGTACTTGGGCAATAGTAAGTCTCCTTTACTGCTCAATTAATTCTTCATTTTATTGGTTCTAGAATTTCAAGAGGGAAAATTTTATTTGAGGTAAGTAATTGATAACATTCTGTTGTTCTCCTATACCTCTTCACCCAGCACTGTGCTAGTAAATAGTTCACAAGCAACTTGACAAAGGAAAATTCCCACTTTGTACACTATACTAATTTTCCTGGTGAAAATACATGCTACAAGACCTACTTCAAGCTTCAATGTGACATCGTTGAGCACAGAACAGGGAGGAGAAAAACAGGAGCATATCATTGCTTAGTAATTAATATAACACCATATGAATTTAACAGACAAATATCCCAAGAGCACAAATAACAACTAAGTAAAGTAAATAGGAAGTAATTATTTTATATATTTATTATCTCTTTTAAAATATGCTATTTCATTCAAAGTTTAAGCAGTTGAAATTTATAAGGAAATACTAGCTAGTAAAATTCCTGAAAATTTAGCAGTTGATTATAGTAAGCCTGAATAAACTACTCACAATGACTTCAACATCCATAAATATCATCTAGATGTAAAGCAATTAGGGAAAGAAACAACATCAAAGTGGAATAAAAATTCAGGAAGGCTGGATATGGGCAAGGCAAAAATTTTATGTTAAGCAGTATATAGTGGTTGGAGTTTGGGTATACTTGTCTCACACCAAAGAATTGGGATTAACTGGAAAACACTTTAAGGGGATTCATATAGTTGTTTGCTTATTGGTCATTGTGAAATTATAAACAAATATAAGCATAGTGACTTCTTATAAAGGAAAATCATAAATTAATAATGAATGCCATTTCTCTGAATTTAAGAAAAGTAGTTTCTTCTTTCTTGCTATTGTTTCTAATGTATTTATAAGGTATCATGTGATTTTTTTGTTGCTTTGTATGTTTCTCCCACACAGTATAACTCTTGTCTTCACTGTATCTGATGTCAGTATAATTTGGGGAGGGGAAGGGAAAAACAAAATGCTTAAATAAGGATACAGTTTAACCCATTGTAACAATGAGATATACAAGACACTGTTGAACAACAAACTTTACAATTTGGATGGGGGGGTGGAGTGTAGTTTTGGAGGTGGGAGGGAAGGGATGGTAGGGGAAAAACAAAGGAGGGTGGTAGCAATACTCAATAGGAAATGTACTCATTACCCTGCTCATGTAACTGTAACCCCTCTGTACAGTATTTTCATAATTAAAAAAACTTATTAAAAAAAGAAATGTTGGCTTTGTTTGGGATATATTTGATCAATGCCCACTATTTTACAATTCACTCCCAGTTGTGAACATTTTCATATTGGACTATCTATATGAGATTTTCTATGACTAGAGAAAGTAATTCCCCCAATCAGACCCTTCCAGTGTAGAGAGCTAGAACACAGTATTACATATACAAACCTTACTGTCACAGGTGTGAAAAGAGTCCAAGAGAAGTCAGAATACAAACAACCCCAGAGTCAGAAACTCTAACTATTCCTACATTTTTTTATGGAACAGTAAATGAACTTTTTCTAGCCTCATTTTACATCACTCTGAGGACTGAAAATCACAAGTGGACTATCTGGCTACCTATAATTGTTCTAGAGGTAGTAAGCAAAACCTTCTAAAATCCAGTTTCCCTTGAGTAACTGACTGAGCCTATAACCATTTGTCAGACACAGCAGTTCCAATAATGAGCAAGACAGTCAAGGTCTCTGCCCATAAGGAATGTTCAGTCTACCATAAAGCAAAGGATGTTTAGAGAAGGGAAAATCTATATCCAGTGCATAAATTTTTGTTGTCATTTCCTGTTTTAAAGCATTCATTGCCAAATTGACAATTAAAATAGGATCCATGAACATCCAGACCTTGGGGTGTTTTCTACACAAGATACAGCTATTAATTCCACTTTGGCTGTGTTGATATAATTAAAAGAAAGAGCCAAAGTTACATTGAGAAAATGCTGTTTATAATTAGAAAGTCTTATCTAAATAGATTATTTCATAACAAAGAGACAACATAAAGCAGATAATTATATGGTGAAAAATAAAATGTTTCTAAAATGTTTTTCCTATTCTCTCCTACATGGCAAATGTTGATTGCAAGGTTAGTTTTAAGCTGAGACCAAGGGTTTTTAACCTTGAATGTCTGTTATTGCATAATAATAAGTTCTGACTATTTTATAATCTGTCCAAAATTTCCAAAAAGCTATTATTACTTAGCTTAATGGCCTGTGTAACCTAATTTAAGATAGAAAAGTGAACTGCAGGTTGCCTCTCTTCAGTTTACTGTGAAGTAAGCATTAGCATACCATTGTCTCCTAGATAGCATATCATTGTCTCCTAGCTATCGTTTATCATTTATAGTTTCTTTCAGTGAGGAAATCTGTCATATTATAGAGTTGATTCAAAATTATCTGCTTACATTTGCCTAGAAGAACCCAAGGGAAGATGGAAAAGAGTACATGATATGGCTATAGGCTTCAAAAGACACAGAAATTTACTCTGCAATATAGGAACATGCAGAACATTTTAATGATGCAATGTGACCTTGAGAATAGCATATAACCTGACCCAGGTAACTCTGAGTTGTATCATCTGGAAAATGGGTCTAGACTCTTCAGTTGATGGCTTCTGCAGTGTTATCCTCTATACAATCAGTGATTTGGCCTTCCCTTGGCCTCACTGAGCCCAACGGTCTTTCCATCGCTGGTACAACTGACATACCCAATGGAGTCACATTGTGAGTAAACATAACACAACTATATTCTCTGTCCAGGAAACTGGATATTTGTGCAGAGACACGGAGCCTACACTTTTCTTTGGAAACAGATTTTCTCTGTAACTTAGGACAGTCTCAAGTTCTCAATCTTCCTGCCTCAGCATTGTGAGTGCTGAAATTGTAAGTGGGCATCACTATTTCTGGCTCTAACATGTATCATTCTAACTGTTTTCTCTACATTAATTTATTTACACTAACAGAATGAGTCTATGCACTTTTACTGTTATCACCTATATTTAGCATAGAAGAAACTTTGTGCTCCTTTGTGTTTTTCTGGGCCTCAGACTCAGAGATTCTGAGTCACTGTTACATTAATGGTAACCCTCTGGAGAAAATACATACAGCAATATTTCGTAGGCTCCTGGGGTCTCAGTTGTCAGGGTTCAATTATTTGAATTTCATGAAGACCTCAATTTTAAAATATTCCTCTGGCCAATATTGGTGAGAGCCAGATTGTTACCAAACATAGCAGATTACTAGCAAAAAAAATAAGATCTTAAGGAATGTAGTTATTATATTACTGTTAGTCATGGCTTATGTAAGCCAGTTAACAATGGACTTAGAACAATTACCAGGGAGAATCAGGAAGAATATTTATCACTGAATCATCCCAACTATCCATGGTTCTCCAGGCTCTGTTGATTAGAGCCTTTTTATAAAGCTAAAATCCCATTAATGGCAATAGTTTCTGAAAGGTATTTTTTTCTGACACTGTGCTATGGGCCCTGGTTGTATTATCTCACTTAATCCTCACAGCCTCTGTGCTATGCGTTTTTTCACTACAGTCATTTTGCATGTAGAAAAATACAACCTTGGCACACACACACACACACACACACACACACACACACACACACACACACACACACACACATTTGTTCCCTTTCTCAACCCTCTGTTGAAGGATAGTCTCAGTATAAATAGCTACGGATGTAGGACTGCTATGAATGTTGATGTCTCAGGATCTGATCAAAGACAACAGAAGGATTTGGCTTATTTCATGGATTCTGAAATGTGCAGAATGTAAAAGGTTGAAGTCCACTCACTTTTACATTATTGTTGTCAGAATTGGAGATTGAATTGAATCACCTACTAGAGGAAGCTGAGTCTCAGAAAGTAGACACAGTGTACTGAAAATGCTGAATCAGAGGATGAGGACAGGAAAGACAATGACAGGACAGTTTCCTACCTTACCATGATTGGCAAGAGCTAAGAGACAGTGTGAAAATTATCCAGTAGGTAGGGGGGAGGGTGTGGAACTGAGGCTTTCACAGAAATGAAGGCACTTCTTTCAGAGAAGTTAACTAATCAGTGCAGTCAAACAGCTGGAGTAGTACAAGCAGAACTGAAACCCTTGTTTCAAATTTTGGAGTTCATTCTCCCAGTCCATGATTCCATATTGGAATTTCTTTTGCTCTTTAGAACTTTTGTCGTAGAGAGCTCATGCACAAGTGGGCTCTTACACAAGAAGCTCTACTTCTACCATAAGCTCTACACTTCTACCATAAGACTACCCAGGGAGGAGGAACCTCCCATGAATTGGGAAGGGTGCCTTCACTACACATTCATTCTGCTGATACACTCTTTCCTTAGATTTCTAGCTTCCAGCATTGTAAATAATACATTTCTGTTGCTTATAATCCACTCAGTGGTGGTATTTTTGTTGCAGCATTCCCAGTGGATTAGGACACTCTCACAGCTTCGTATTTACCTAGACATACTACGTGAATCCTGCTTCTAGGAGAGCTGTGTAGGTGTGCTCTGTTTTCTCTAACAATTGGAGTCCTCAAAGTGCTATATCCACCTTCCATATTTCACTGTCCTCCCTGATCAATATGTCAACATCTCCAGGAAAGAGCCTACACTCAACACTCAAAAAATGAGGAGGCGATATGAGAGGGCTTCAACCAACCAGATCATTCTACAGGCTCAGAGAGAGTGCCAGAGGAAGCACTTGCCTTAGCTTCATTCCTTAGGCCAGAAAGGCAGGTTTGAGTTCAAGAAGCTTCTTCTAAAGAAAGGGATATGGGTTCATAGTAATAAATTACCATTAGATTTTTATATACAGATAGATAATGTCATCTAATTTAAACACAAAAAGAAAGATAGTATATTCTCCTGGTAGAATCATGGACTTTGTTACATTTACTTGTAATTTCTCCTGTTGACAATTAGGTCACAAAATGCTTGCCTAATCACATGCATTCTGTAGGTCCTGTCCCAGGGACCAGTAGTATCTGGAATTCCCAATTGGAGAACTGGGTTAGGGGTGTCCCTGATGAGCTACAAGGTGGCAGCTTGCCACACTCTTAGCATAAGAATTCCTCGGAAAAGCCAAGTAAGCCAGGCCCAAAGACACAGAGGTCCCATGGTTTCCCTTATTTGCAATAACTACTATATGTCTGAGACAAACAGAAACGGTCAAATAAGTTGATGTTAGGCTAAATGAACCCCAAGATAGGTATTTAAATGTGTTTTTCTTTCATGCAATTGTTTCTAACATATTCATAAGTTGATTTCTTTGTTGCTTTGTATGTCCCTCCCCCACGGTATAACCCCTGCTTTCACTGTATTTGATGTTGGTATAATTTGTGGAGGGGAAGGGAAAAAACAAACTGTTTAAATGGGGATACGGGTGGACCCATCGCAACAATGAGATATACAAGTCGTTATGTCGAAAAACGAACTTTACAACTTTGGCTGCGGGGTGTGGGGGGAGGGGTAGATGGGAAGGGATGGGAAGGGGAAACAAAGGAGGAGGCAACAATATTGATAAGAAATGTATTCATTATCTTGCCCATGTAATTGTAACCCCTCTATATGGTATTTTCACAATAAAAATTAAAAAAAAAGAATTCCTCAGGAAATCTGCCTAGCTTGGGAGATAAAGTATCTTATAGAAGGACTGTTGGGGGATAGTGTATATCATAAGTAAAGATCATGTAGATCCATTATTTAAACTAGAATCAGTGTCGATGGATTGGGATGTTGGCACCTCTGAGAGAAACTATCCATGAAGCTTGACAGAAACAAGCCAACGAAGTAGCCTCTACTCCCGGTGGTACCTTTAGTGTTGTTGCTGTTAAATTTACAAAATGAGGGGATAATTACAGAACTAGAAAAAGAGAGATGCTAAGAAGGGATGTGAGTCTTCTCCTTGGTGGTCATGTTTGGATTTTCAAAAGTGGGACAATAATACACATGGCTAAGTCAAGATAGGTCTGATGGATAGGTGGCTTCACCTTTCTTATTCTAGTTAAATAATAAACATAGAATGTCTTCTTCCTTTGAAGTTGTTTTCTGAGAGATTCATGAAACATTTCTATTTGAGAAGTTCTCAAATTGAATTGCATTTTTTTTTGTTTTCTCCTAATTACTTTACAGTAATCTGGTCCTCTTAAGTATTTAGAGATCTCTGGAGTTTCATATGCCCTCTTTGATTCACAAGGGGGTTATGGTGTGGTAAAACCAAAGGCACCAAATAAAGCAGCTCTCTATTTCATAAGTCTTTAGAAATCCATTTAAATAATAACAGTAATAACAGTAACCACTACCACCCTACCTCCAACACAACCATAACAAAACCACAAACACTCCAGAGCTCAGTAGCTGGAATTCCACTTCATTGATAGTCTTTTATATTCCACCTAAGAATCATCCAGAAACAACCTCCAAAACTAGGGCTAACAGCCTACAACAGCCCTGACTTAACTCCCTAAAATACATGTTTTTTTTAATATCTGCCTTGTTCTGTGCTATTAAGGAAGGCAGACCCAGGAATGTAACAATGTGTGGTACACATCAGACACAGGAAATGATAAGCTATATTGAAGATGAAACTAGAAAAAAAGGCTGAGTATAGATCAGCAGAACTGCATGAGTGAAGACTATTCTAGAAGAAAAGGAGACAGAAAGGTGGAAAGATGCCCTGTCAGTTCACGGTTTCTGATACCTAAAGAAAATGTTGCCTTCATGGGAAGTAAATTTGGTAAAAGTAAAGAGATGGTAAGGATTTTGAAGATATGCTTCATGATTTGGAGTTGATATCTGAATTTTTCAAAGCCTTCTTACTTCCTTACCCAAGTGGACTATCTACGTTTTACATTTCTTCACTACTACGTAAAAATAACTGATGCCTAACTGAAGCATTTGTAATCAGTTATTGAGTGTGAACAGTACCAGGCACCCTGTCAAAGCTGGAGATATCCATCATTTCCTCCACATCCTTGTGATGATGAACGGGATATTACCTACTCTGTCAGAATTTTCTGCAGAAAGAAAAGATTATAGTGCTATAAAACCAGCATTACTATCTATATTAAACAGGTGATACAAAATATAACCTAATAGAGTTAAAAATAGGTCTTTGGGGAAAGAAATAAGATTTCTTTTACGTCAAGCAAAACCATAAAAAGCTGAAAAATGTAAACCAAACTACTTTTGGGATAGGATTATTTTCAAATAGATCCATAAAGGAATGTTGAACAGGAAGGTTCTGAACTTATCCCTGAAGATTAGCAGGGGCAGTTACTCTATGTATACTACATATAATATTGGAGACCAGAGGTTAGCTATTTGAAATGTGCAATGCTTTCAGCCTCTCATCCCACACTAAATTGTAGCAATTGAAGCCTGGGATTCAATCCTAATCCTCTTTCCTCTCTTAGTATCTGTTAGTGCCTCCATTTTTATTTAATAATTAATCTTTAAGTAATTGTACAAAGGGCTTACAATATGTCAATCCGTGTATAGGCCCAATGTTTCTTGATTGATACAACTCTGTTCATCATTCTCATTATGCCCGCCTCTCAGTTTTCCAAGTGTCATGGGATGTTCATTGAATATTATGACTGCACTCCGGCTCCTTCTGATAGCAGCCTGGGAGAAATAGGCCTCTCAGTCACATCTGCCCCAATGTCCCTTAGGTAACACCGAGGATTTGAAAGATAAAAAGCACGCACCCATGCATCTAATGTCTCCTTCGGTTGAGTGTGCTTCCCTTCCCTCTTAGTTGGTTTTTTAGAAGCAGCAGATAGTAACTAAAGGTTTAGAGTTCTGAGTTGTACTGTTTTGTGTGCTTTCTGGATTTCCTCTTCACAGAACGTGACTTTAGGCTCTTCAGCCATCCAAGTCTTGTTCTTATCTCATATAAAATAGATATATGATAGAGAAAATGAGGGGGGGGGTTGTTATCACTGTCCCAAAAGCAATGTACTCATTACCGTCCTTATGTAACTGTGATCCCTCTGTACATCAGCTTTAAAATAAAAATATGATAAAGATATACAGATAAACAGGGAGGCTAGGAAGATAGGCATAAAGAAATAGAGATAATTGATAAGTAGATAGATAACAGATAAATAGAGGTATAGACAACTGTAGAAAAATTATTATAGACTTCTTACATTTTATAACTGTAATGTCCTCTCAAATCCCGTGTGTAGAAGGCTTAGTCCCTTAGTTGGTAATGCTTTGGGGAAGTGGTGGAAACTGAAGGTTGTATTTTGTTCCTCACCCCTTTCTCTCTTTCCTTTTGCTTTCTAGTCATCACGAGAAGAACAGTTTTGTTAAGCCATAATTCTCCAACTTGTTATTCAGCCTCACCACAGATGTACAGCAATGGGGCCAAATGAACACTGATGGAAATGCCTGGAGTTGTAAGCCAAAATAAAACTTCCCTCCCTTAGGTTGACTATGCTTTGATAAAATACCTGAAAATAACAATACGGATAGGCAGATAAATGGAAAAATGTTTAGACTGATTGATAGATGATAGACAGATACAGATATTATAGACATAGGTAGATCAAGCCATATAAAAATACAACTTTCCAACTAATCTTTATGCCTCCACTTCTACCCCCAATACCTTTTTCAATTCAATAAAAAGTTTTACTTGCACATATGTTTTAACGTTTTATATTTCTACTGGATTATATTTATAATACAGGAGGCCCTATTATTGTTACATTTCTGCACCTTTACACTGAATTACAACCTATTTCACCACTCTCTCACACTTCCCCTCCCTACTCTGAGAAAGAACATCTCCAAAAGCTTTCTTGTTACATTTTCATAGTTAGAAATCTATTTTGACTGTATATAATCCTCTTTATACTCTCCTCATGCTTACTCCCTCTTACCACTCCTCCCCAAAGAGTCTTCCGTTTGTTTCCCTATTAATGATCAGTTCTGGGTGAATTTCTCTGTGCTGCTCTCATATACTTGCATTGTGTTACAGTTACTCATCTTCCTTTTTCCCATTCTCCCATATCCTCCTCAGATGTCTCCTTGTTTGGTTCATGTATATTTTAACCAGCTAAGTAATTATGTAGATAGAAGTTAATAGTTACATGTATTTCCATAAGTGTGGATGTCCATGCTTTGTGTGTTTGGCTTATCTCACTCAGTAGATTGTCCTTAATTTGTGTCTATTATCCATTCATCTGCTGTCAGGTACCTGAGTTGATTCCATTGTTTGTCTCTTATGAATAGTGTTGTGATAAACAGGGATATGCACTTGTCCTACTGGTATATTGATTTATTCTGCTTCAGATATAGTCCCAATAGCAGTATAGTGGGGACATAAGGAAGATTTACTGTTAAGTTTTTGATGGATCTCTATCCTACACAGATTTCTACACTTGTTTACATTCCCAGCAACGGTGTATGAGGGATCCTCTTTCATAACTCCTCCAGCATTTCTTGCTGTTTACTTTCATGATGACTACCACTTTGGAGTGAGCATCTCAGGGTGGTTTTACTTTTCATTTCCCTTATCTCTAAGGACATGGAACACTTTCTCATGTATCTACTAGCCATTATGTTTGCACAGACTTCTTTTAAAAGCAAGTCATTCTACAAATCATCTGGCAAAAATTGCCAATTTCCAATTTCTTTACCATCCCATGACCATTTCTTCCTCTCTAAAAAGCACTGCATTTAATTCTTTCAACAGATTTATTTCATTTGCCTCCATAACTTGGAACCTATCATGACTGTCAGAGTTAGGGCATTACCTACTGACATCCCACCATGGATCATGAGGATGTGACTCTCATTGACTATCTGACTTCCTTTGCTTCAAAACCCTAGTCAGCCATCCTCATAATCCACTACTCTAACAATTGTTTGGATTAATAATTGGGATATATGTTTTGTGATTCTGTGAATAGTGCCTTTCAGTAATGTCACTTGAAAAGCTATAGAAAAGGGCAGCATATTTGATTTGTCAGAGTATTGGTAAGATGGGGGGCCACAGGCATCTATTGGGTGAACTAGGATGCTAAACTTTCTAAAATGTCCCAGCAGATAACCCAAATTCCAATATATCCTTTGGAGAAGCTATGATACTGTTTATGTTTAGGGTATGGTACTTTTTGCTTTCTTGGGCCACTTGTTTTCCTTGGAGCTAACATTGTCTTGGTGTTTTCTTTTCTGGAAACTTTCACAGGCATATTTTTATTCCACTGTATTCTGGTATTTCACATTGACATCATTGTGTGTTTTACCCACTGTCTGTCTAGAGAAAGGATCCTTTCAACCTTGGTTTCTGTACCTCAGCTCTTGGTTATTTTCTGAGATTTCTTCTTGAATTATTTCTTCCTTCTATCTCCCCAGACTTCTCACTGATTTGTGTTGCTTAAGTTTTGGAACTGCTTTCTCAAATTACATTAATATTTTTCTTGTTTTTGGTCTTTATTCTCAGCAATGTTTCTCAGATTTTGCTTCTAGAACCTACCACTGAACTGATTTTTATTTTGTTGTGATATGTTTTTATCATATCTGTTGACTTTTTTAAGTCCAAAATTTTTTATTTGCTAAACCTATTTTATAACATATTCATTTCTAGTTCATGGATACAGTTTCTTCTTTTATCATTCTAGAGAATAAGCAATACAATACTTTTTGTTTTATTCCACATTTTCTTTTTATTGCATAGGAATTTCCAATCTGCTTTGTTCAGTTTGTGCATTTTTGGCTTTTGTAGTTTATATTACAACAAAAATAGAGTCCAGATATTTGATGATCCTTGGAATATCTAAAGAGGTTGGTTAGAAGCTCTTTGCATAAAGCTATGAATATTTCTAATCACATAATTTATTGACTCCTCTACATAATCTATGTGTATTGTTTCCTTAGCTACACCCATATCAACAAATTAATTTTTTGATTGGGTTAGTAAAATTTCTCCAAGAAAGGCTTTGCCAATATCCTCTCCAAGGAGTGTAAGTTTGGTTTCTCACTTGCTAAGGATGCATGTAGCATGTTAACTTTCATTGAGCTCCTCAGTTTTGTCCTCACTAGCATCTCTTCCTTCAAGGAAGAAAATCTAGTCAAGATCTTCAGAGTTTTGCCTCTCTAGAGAATGGGTGGGCCTATTTACATCTTAAATGGACTTTCAGTCAAGGTCTCTGTTGACTTTACCTTGATCTTCCTTCTAGAGGCAATTCAGCTGACCCCTGAGTTTTCAGGGCAGCAATAGAGGCAATGATCTGCTATGTGTATCAGATGTTTCTCTGTGAAATATGTGAAATAGCAAACAAACAAACCCTTTGATCTTAGCACAGAGGTAGACCTGTTCAAGTGTACTTGAAAGTGAGTGGAGAAGTCTCTTTGTGCCCTGTTATCTCCTACCATAGATGTGATACTTCTGCCAAGTTTTGCCACCTCTGCTCTAAGCCTTTGAATGGCATTAGGGCCAAGATCTGTCTCCTCCTGATCGTACACACTCTGCCTTGGCACTCATGCCCTAATAATATCTTCAGTGCGGGCTCAGGGTCTGGCATAGGTACTAGTTATAGTTTCAGTCAAGCAATCTCCTGCCTAGTAAGGAGAAGGGCCTATGAATGAAGACGCTAATATTTCTGAGTGTCATAGGAACATTTTACAGGGATGGAAGGCTGAGTTCACAGTGATTGGAAATGCTGTTTCCTTGTAAGGCAGAAGGTGACCTTGGACAGCTCTCCCTACCACAATCCTCTCCCAAACCACCACCCCTCCATGTGGGATGGGAAAGAACACTTCTAGGAAAGCCACTATTTGACAGCAAAACTCCAAGTCATGAGGCATCCCCTCCCAGTTGATGTGTTGTGTATCAGTTTCTACAGCATCTGTTTATGAACTCCAACTCCTAAGGCCTGGGTGATTATCAAAGCAGTGTATTTAGCTATACTAGTAGAGACATTGTGGAAGAAGTCAAACATCTCCAGCTGTAAGAGCCTAGAGCCTTGACTTGGAAGGATGGTATACAATAGTAGATATGCAGCAAGAATTTATCTTATTAGTCCACAGTGGCTCAGGGCATTGTGGATGGAACATTATAGAACAGAGAACTATTTGCCTGTGGCTAGTTAATTGTGGTCCTAGTGTAGGAATATTTTTTCTCATGTTTCTACATAGCTGTTTCTTTTAAAGGATGCACCTGTCATTAAACATACAGAAAACAAGGTCTCATAGAAGTGCTTCCTCTGTACCTTTCCTTCTAGTAGTACACACAGCAGTACATTTATACTATCTATTTGCAGTTGATTTTCTCTTTCTTTGCCTCCTTTTAGACCACTGGATGTATTCTATCAAGAATACAACTCGAGTCTTATTCAGCATAATATCCTGAATAAATGCATAAGAATTAATTAGTACTCAATAGATGCGGTGAATACAGGCAATGACCATAATAGAAGTGAGAATAATAAAATTTGGGCAATCTGGAAAGTAGCATTATCTAGAATCACCTGTTTTATTTGATCTGAGCTATTAAGCAGCATTCGCAGTCATGTGCTAGCCACAGAATGAAAAATTAAAATCATTTGTCAGAAGTGGCACTAAATTGCTTTAGTACACTCAGCAACTGCCAATAATTGTGGAAACAGGAAGAATCTTGGGGGGGCATTCTTGGTGACACTGAGGGCTTGCTCCTCTATACTAACCTCCCAATGGAAGCCCCACCACAGTTTGAACCCAGTGAACATACTTAAAAACAAACAATCATATCATTGTTTCTATTTGCCATTCCTCCTTAACCTCCCCAAACACAAATACAATAGAATGGATATCTCTCACCTTGGCAGCATCAAATATGTCAAGATGGTTGTAGTATACATTGTGAATATCAGTGCTGTGTCCCCTGGAAGGAAGATGAGTTTCAATGCCGTGCTTCTAGAAGGCTCCTGATTCAGAGCACCCTCTGTTCACTTGTCACAAGTAGTAATGCTTTGCAATGTTAAAAGTGAAGTCTATTCTTAAAAGAATCTTCATTTCACAAAGTAATTGTGGAGAGTGTATACAAAAATCTGTTCTTATGTTTTTCAGCTTTGTCTTTTCTGTGGCACTTACTTTTTTCAGACTAGAACACTCAGTGACATTTATTTTTTGGATAAATATCCATCCAGGCTCAAACTCCTGGACAATGTTAGAAAAGAGAAATTGCAGATACATTCCAGCTCCTACTTTGGACTTAACGTTTACAAGTATATAGAACTTTATCTTGTTAAGGCAGCTTAGATATTTTATAGGAACAATTGGATTCTATGTGGAGTCTGAAGTAGTGAATCTTGTCTAACAAGACACTCTCCCAGATTATGGATGAGACTTTCCTTTCTGCTTTGACAAGAAAACAAGACTACTAGCAGACTTGAACAGAAGAGCAGAGGTGAGACTTTCTGGCTCAAAAATTGAAGCAAGCCTTGTTAGAGAATCAGCCATGGACACGAACAGTGCATTATGACTCAGAAAGAAAGAAGGTGGAGCCTTAGTATCTAAGATGCTCCTTGTGAGGAATGAGCCAGTCAGCGAGGACAGAGTGCCCCAGATCCAGATTAGCTTGACTTCTCAGTCTTCTGTTCTACTTGCTTTTCATTACTATCCATGCACAACATGGAAGTGCCCAATAATGTTTTGAATCTGTCATTTATTTAAAACAGTATTCCTCAGACCTTTCACCTGTGTGCCTAAGCAGATTTTCTCTTCTTTTCCTCTCCTATAATGTTTACCTCACTGGGACTAGCAAATTCAAATATAGTCCACAAGTGAGTTGGAAGGTAAAAATAGAAGGAAAAAACAGGTGTTCAAGTGAGAATCACTGACTCTTGCCCCTAAAATCAAGTTACTCTGTAGATGAGTGTAGAGGTCAAGTGACTTTGGACTCATTAACCAGTTGATTTTATTTAGTCTGCTTCCCTAGAGAACTTAGCTAGCATTTAAGAAGCGAGGCCAACACACACCATCACAAGGTTCCTCTCGTTGCCCTTTTGCAGAGAAAGATACTAAGGTGAAAACATTTCTCTTAGGCAAGGTAGGAGATAGACAGTGAGTTGGAAAACCATCCTCAATCAGACAATCAGTCAAATCTGTTTCAGTGTTCATTTCAAAATGTCTGACCCATAAACCAGAGAACCAGGAATAATCTGCCTCTTCTGTTTATTTTTTCTTTCATTTTTTTGCCAGTCCTGGGGCTTGAACTCAAGGCCTGGGCACTGTCCCTGAGCTTTTTTTTCTCAAGGCTAGGACCCTACCACTTGAGCCACAGCACCATTTCCAGCTTTTTCTGTGTATGTGGTACTGAGAAATTGGACCCAGGGCTTCGTGCATGCTAGGCAAGCGTATTCCCAGCACTGCCTCTTCTATTTATGTGAAACCAGAGTGCAAATCTCTTTTACTCGTGCAGAGACATTCAAAATGCCACAGAACTCCCAGAAGGAGTTCATTTGCAGAGAAAGATATACTTGCCTTGGCCAAAGGGTAAGAGAAAGTTCTCTTTGTAGAACATGCAATTTAAAGGCTAATTTGGTGCCTGATACACAGAGGACAATCACTCAGTAAATGCGATTGACTGTCAAATAACTTAGAAAGCAGTCAGAATGCTCCTTGAATTGATGATTTATTAACCCCTTTCAGCCTGCTTTCAGATTGTTATTTGGAGCATCTATCCAGGGATTCTGTTTTAAAGAATAGGGACATTTTGAATTATTTTAGATCTTTGAGATTCCTTGGATTTGTATTTATGTTGCCTACTTGAGGCTACTAATTATGAGTAGAGGAGGCTCTTGAATTTTAAAGTCTTAAGTTTCTTGGGACTTCAAACCTTTTCTTCAATTGGGTTGTCAGTCATTGAATGCACAGAGAACTAAGCCATTGTCCTCTATTTCTGAATGCTATTCTGGCTGTCCTGGTAAAAGGATTCTAGAAATCACTGAGTGACGTCTACTTTCTCTTTTCACAAGGTGTCACTAGACCTCCAGTCTTAAGCCATTACTTCTAATTTGGGGAGGTGTTGAGCAGTGTGAATGAAAACAATGATGTACATTTTTCTCCTCTCTTTTTTCTATTAAAATCAATTATGTCTTTGAGTCTTTTCTTTGCTGTAAATGAATTGGGTAAAGAATGAAGGAGAAAAATAAAAGGCAAGCTTAATCTAATTTTTCTGGAAATGACAGATTTTTTTGGCCAATGAGTAGAGATGAGGTGCAAAGGATGAAAGGGATAAAAACCAAGGGCATCATTAAAGAAAGATTGGAAGGAGCTCAGGGAGGAAGGAGAAAGGAGGAGTAGAGATGAGGGAGGAAAGCTTTAAGGGTAACTGCCATTTTGATAGTTGTTAAGTAAGAGAGACAAGTGGGAAAAGATTTTAATAACCTTACACCGTATTAAGAATGGTCCAGGGAATCACTCATAGATTGAAATTGCTTTTCAAATATGTTGTTGAATGTCATGTTGTTCCTGTAATATCACTCTGTGCTAAACAGGAACCATAGAGGAGCTCAGATATATGCGAATTCTATGTTGCCCCAGCCTCTTCTATAAGTTAGGGATAGATTTAAATGTACCTTGTTGGCTTATTTGTCCTAACACCTCCTTAAAATTTAATTCCACAGAATCTAAAAGTTGGATAGGACTTCAGAGCATATCCAATGCAATCTTCTGATTGAACTTTTTTTTAAATTAAGTTAAGTCAGACCATGTAGTCCAGACTGGCCACAAACTTGGGATCCTTCTGCCTCAGCCTTTTTAGCCCATGCGATCATGATGGTGCACCACAAAATCTGGCTTCAATATTTTGGTCTGAATGTAGAGAAAACCATCTGTATTTTGTTGTTATTGTTGTTTGTTTGTTTGTTTTGCCGGTCATGGGGCCTGAACTATGGGCACTGTCCCTCAGCTCTTCCGCTCAAGGCTAAGGTTCTACCACTTGAGCCACAGTGCCACTTTTGGCTTTCTCTGCTGAAGTGGTGCTGAGGAATTGAATCCAGGACCTCATGCATGCAAAGCAAGCACTTTACCACTGAGCCACCTTGCCAGCTCTTTGTTTCATTTTCTTTTTTTGGGGGGGGGGATCCAGTTGTGGGACCTGAACTCTGGACCTGGGCGCTGTCCCTCAGCTCTTCAGCTCAAGGCTAGTGCTCTACCACTTGAGCCACAGCACCACTTCTGGCTTTTTTCTTTTTGCTTATGTGGTGCTGAGGAATCAAACTCAGGGCCTCAGGCATGCAAGGTGAGTGCTCTACCACTGAGCCACCTTCCCAGCCCCCTTGTTTCATTTTCTATAATACCTCTGCCTCTTTCTTTGATATGGGGAGATTAATGACCAAGTCTAACTTGATTGGGACTCTAAGGCTCAGACTTTCATCCCAAACTGAATTCAACAAAGCTAATGACTTTTTGACAATTTGGTAGTATGGGCTTTGTTTAAAAAATTGAAACTTGGGGATTTATTTATTTATAATATTTGTGATCTGATATACACAATTAGCAAGAAAAAAACACGTGAGGTAATAACATGGTGAATTCTCATACCCAGGGCATTTATTTATCATTTACCATAAATGACTACCCTGCCATACACCTACTCATTTCTTTTACCTTCTCACACCTTCCTAATTCAACTCTAGTTCCTGATCACTGCCTGGCCTCCCTAACCCTCAACCTAATAAAGGATTTTAAAATGGAGAACCCTAAAATAGTACTTGGAAGCATTTACTAGCAAAAATGTCTTCTTTCTTAGATTTCTTTCCTCAGCCTTTTCTGTCTTTGAGTACTGATGTGAAAGGCAGGCTCTGACTTTGTGGTCTGGGGGTGTAGTGGTAGTCTAGGTGTGTGGGGAAATGTCAAGGGCTTTCCTTATCCCTCTAATCACAGCATCTAAACAATTCCCACCACAAACAAGACTTCTGGCCTGGCCTTTGAATCTGTCCCTTGGACTGGCCAAGTAACAGTAGTCCTTGAAGCAGGTGGTACTTTTCAAACTACATCCCTGACAAAGACACATCTATAAGAGAAAAGTAAATTTCCATGCCAGGCATGCATGCTATGCCTTTTGGCAGGAGAATATAATAAGTTAAGTATAGATTCTTGCAGGCTTACTGTCAGTGTCCAACAACAGAAAGGAAAATGGGTCTTTAGAAACTGAGTCTAAGGAAGAAATGAATATCTACTGTGGTAGTAGCTCCTCATTTCTCTGGGGAACCAGTAAAATTTCTTTTCTCTATATATTTAATTCATGACCTTTCACAAATATTTCCAGACCAGGACTGTGCAACATAATCATCAAGGGAAATAAGAAGAGATATGGGTACTAGGAACAATGGTTTAAGTGGTAACACATCTGCCTGGCAAGCACAAGACCCTGAGTTCAAACCCAAGTACTGCCAATAAAATATAGTAAATTAATTAATAAATCAAATAAAGTAGATAGTTTGATTTCCAGAAGTCCAGAATTGATGAAGAACTCTGAGACTACAGGAGTATAGAACAGAGAACTTGCTTTCAGATTAAACCCCTCACTCTACTAGGAAGATGTACTTTATAATGACATCAAGTAATGAGTTCCATTTAAAGCTTCAATACAGTGTGACCACTGTTTCTGAGTGTTATATTAATGTAAACATAATCATTTCCAGAAAGCCTAGACTCTATATTTTTCATAATCAAGTGCATAAATACTTCTGAGCATCTCTATATGCCAGACAGCTGATGAGTATTGGAACAAACATTTAATAACACAAAGTCCTTCACTTTAAAATGGAATAAATGTAGTTGGTAATTCAGTTAAGACAGAAGCTCTATTCAAAGGTGATGGATTACTGAATGAATCAGAGAAAAACATAGACCAAAGCAATTACTGTTATGAAATACACTAAAAGCCTGTGTAAGCACAACTTAAAATTAACAATGCCCTATAAAGACTCAAGGTCTCTAGGCACCTCCAAATAAGAGTCAGATTGCTTCACTAATTGATGTGTTGCTTTTTAACCAAAGAAATTACTAGAAGGGCACCTTCCCTAAATAAGTCAAGCTATTCAATATCTTCAGTAAAGCAGAAAACACTTGATGTGTCAAATGTTCTCTGCTTTCTCTACGTCAAGATACACATATTACCGAGCTTTATGTATGTGATTCTAATTTGCATGCTCAATCACAATATTTCTTTTGTGTTCACTCAATGGAAATGCTAAGAAATGTTGAGGGGCTGGTGCTATCAAGACAAACCATTTATGGTGAATTTATACATTTTGGTTAGACAATTGTGAGCTAGGAATGAGCAGTCTTGAATCTTCTCCCAGGATACCAGTAAGTATTTTGCTATAATTTTCACTAAGAAAAAATTGCTGGGGCTGGGAAATTGCCTCAGTTGTAGAGTGCTTGTCTTACATGCGTGAGGCCCTGGGTTCAATTCCTAAGCAGAAAAAAGCCAGAAGTGGTGCTGTGGCTCAAGTAGTAGAGTGCTAGCCTTGAGCTGAAGAGCTGAGGGACAGCTCCTAGGCCCAGAGTTCAGCCCCATGACAGGCAAACAAAAAACAAAACAAAAAAACCCACAATTGCTGGCCTGGCATAGTAGTACACATCTATATATCCAGTTACTAGTGAGGCAGAATTAGAAAGATCACTGTCCAAAACCAGCTTGAGCAAAATGTTAGAAAGATGCTGTCTTAGAAAACTGAGTATGTTGATGTATGTCTATAATCCTAGCTACAGAGGAGGTAGATAGAGGAATGCCATGCTCAGTTATCTGCCTGGAAAAAATATATGAGATCTTATCTGTAAACAAAACCAAAGCAAAGAGAACTAGGCATATGGCTGAGGTGATAAAGTGCTTCAAGTTAGTCCTCAGTAACATACATATATAAAACCACACACACACACACACACACACACACACACACACACACACACACACACACACACACACACAGAAAATGAAAGCTGGGCCCTGGTGATTCATACCCGTAATCCTAAATTATTCAAGAGGCTGAGATCTGAGGATCATGGTTGGAAACCAGCTTGTGCAGGAAAGTCGATGAGACTCTTATCTCTAATAAATTAGCAAAATTAAAGCTGGAAGTGGCACTGTGGCCCAAGTGGTAGAGTGCTAGACTTGAACACAAAGAAGCTCAGGGTCAGGGCTTAGACCTTGAGCTCAAGTCCCAGGACTAGCAAAAAAAAAAAGAGAAGAAGAAAAGAAAAGAAAATGAAGTCCTAATAAAGCTCTGTCGGGTCAGGGAACTAAAAAGCAACTAATAAGGTATGACTAAAACCTTAAAATTTCTATTTGTATATGGGTATAAATGCATTCTTAGAGGAGCATCTCATCTCCTATGTGAGATGCCTACAGGAACAAATAAAAACCATTAGGACATCCAAGCTTACTACTTGAGGTTATATAACAACTTCTCAGGGTTAGGGTTGTCCTGTCTGAGCTCAAGCCAAGCTCAGGCTTGGCAGAAGAGGGCTCAGAAAATTTGCCCAGACCAGAAACCACATCCTCTAAGAAGGAGTAGATAAACTGGTGGGGGAAAAATCTATAATGCTAAGGAACTTAAATTCATCAAGTCCTACTGCTATCAATCTTGGATCAAGCTCACACACTCTTCCTTCTCAAGCCACATTGGCCACCTTCCAGTTCCTGGAGAGGCTCTTACCTGATCTTACATGATCTCTAGATGTATTGCATTTACTGCTCCCTCTAATGAAATATTTTTTTCCTCCTCTCCTTTGTAAATGGCTGCTTCACTCATGAAGTCTCAGTTTAAATATCACTTTTTAACTTCTCTTTTGGAGGCTTCATTTTTTTTTGTCAGTCATGGGGCCTGAACTCTGGGCCTGGGTGCTGTCCCATAGCTCTTCAGCTCAAGGCTAGTGCCCTACCACTTGAGCCACAGCACCACTTCTGGCTTTTTTCTGCTTATGTGGTGCTGAGGAATTGAACCCAGGGCCTCATGCGTGCAAGGCAAGCATTCTACCACTGAGCCACGTCCCCAGCCCCTAAGGCTTCATTCTTCTAAAGAGAATGTCCCTGGTTTGATTTCCCCCACGGTGTCTTATATATAATTCTACCAATGTTAATTGTCACAATCTGTGGTTACATGTTTATAAATTCATGTTACCACATAAATTTCATCTAGGGGAAAGAAATAATCATATCTATTCACTCCTATAGGCCACTGCCTAACACAGATTTGAGTGCCACAGATATGTAGTGAATATATAGGTTTAGAAGGAGTGAGAGATTAATTACTTTCATATGCCATAGTGGAGACCAATTGATTAAATTTTATCAATAAGCTTGTTGATATATTTGAAGATAAATTAAAAGGATTTACAGTCATTTTTTCAACCATCTATGATTGTTCATTGATAACTCTGTGATTTATCAATGTTGAAGAGTACTTATTGCATGCCAGCTAGGTTCAGGTGCTAGAGATGGAGTAGTGGATACAGTGTGGACTCAGGATTTGAGCTGGTCATTGTGTATTTCTATACATCAAGTCTGTGGGCTGAGAGAGTGCCTGGTCTCTTCAGCTTCTCAGTGAGTTGGGCTCTGGTGACACATGCATACAATTCTACCTACTCAGGAGAGTCAGATCTAAAGATCAATGCTTGAAATCAGCCCAGCAGGAAAGTTTGTGAGACTTATTTCCAATAAATTACCACCACCTACCAAAAAAAGCCAGAAGTGGAGCTGTGGATGTAGTTTAAGTGGTAGAGCACTAACCTTGAGTAAAAAGAAACTAAGGGACAACATCCTGGCCCTGAGTTCAAGCCCCAGGACCAGCAGGAACATACAACATACATCCTCTAATTGAGCATGGAACTTGCTGTCAAAGTAGAGTGAGGAGTTTCTCCTGAGTATTACTCCAATTAGAAAGCCAGCTGCATACCATGTTCAGCTTGATGGTGTCTTCAGAAATAAAGGATCCATGGCTTTATGTGTCTGATGTATATTGTCCAGAAGGACAGTAATTCTTTTTTACTGGAACAAACGTTTCCCATGTAGCTGGTTATCTCAAACTGTTTAAATGACAGACAGTTTTAGTTTAAGCAACTTATCTAGGATTCTATTCCAAAGATTGTTGGCAACTCAGTCTAAGGGTGACAACAGGCCCAGCCTACTGGAGTATAGCAGTCATTTATCATTTGACCAAACTTTGCACTATTCTTCAGTGTCTAGCTTCAGCTCTCCTTGATCCTTTTCTAATTATTGGCAGGATAATAAAGTCTATAGCCAAGACATTTCAGATCCTTGAAGACACCAAGCACTTGAAGTGATGATAAAGCACTGATTCTCCTCATCTGAAATACTGCTTTTTAGAGGCCTTTCTCGTTAATCAGTTGGGGCAATACAGATGGCTGCATTGCTAAGAGGCAGTTATGAGCAGTCTAGTTAGAGCCGATAATAAGGACATTCTTTGCTACTAAGAAAGCAAGTCTCACTCACTCTTATTATTTCATTATCTGTTCCTTAGCTCTCCCTCTTTCAAATGAAGTTGATTCTTATTTTTTTAGAGGAGGAGGAGATAGTGTTCCAACTTATGTGACTTTAGACATTGTTAAATGTCTTCCATCCACATCCACCCTTACAAAATCATTTTACTTGACTAATTTATAAAACCTCTGCAATGCTGAGCTAAAAAATCAACTTAGCCTTAAGTCAGACTCTGGACAATTGTAAGCAACCGCTATAAAAGCTAAGCTCTTCCCTTGAGTTGTCCATCATCACTTTAATTTTGGATGTTCAGTGGACAGAAAGAAATGGATTTCCAGTTAGGCTTGGAAGGATGTGAGTATAACTGTATCCAATGATGATTATACCTCACTGTGTTTTCAAAGAGAGATTTGGTCTTCTTAGATATGGTTGTTGACCCTAATTTGATTTAAATATCTTTGTACTCTGGCTCTACTCTTTGAATGGATGTTAGGTATTCATTTCTAAGGAAGCAATTGGACTTTTGGAGATAGACCAAGTTATTCACCTCCAACTCTGGTGGTTTCTGAAAATAGAGCATCACCAGGCATATAACATTTTAAACCCCCACCCTATAGAAACCCCCTTTCAACAATAAGTAGCTGGAATAAAGAGCTTTCCTCTTAGGGTATGGAATGAGGGTTAGTTACAATTGGAGAATGATTTACTGTTAAATGTATCTATTTTTAATCTAAGTATTTTACTTAGAAGAGTAAGAAGGTCAAAGAGGTAAAGGGAATTATGCATATGGCTGAGATTATATAATATCAATACATATTTATGATATAAATATAATAATCTCCCCAGTATTTAATATATGAACAGCTAGCTACCTTGAGGGCTAAACTGTTAAGGAAATTTCCTTTAGTGACTTTAAGTCTGTCCTCAATAAAGGCTTTGGACTCGGATGCTCATTCATATTTTATTATGACATAGGATGGCTTGCTTATACACCAACAAAATAAATCAGGAAAATGTGTCTGTATGTGCCAATGCAAATTTAAGTGTATTTCCAATTTAAGTGTATTTCCATTTTAATTAAAATAAAAGCTTTCTGATTGTGTTCTTTGGCTTCTTTCTTTGCCTAATCACAAAGAAATGAGAAAGGCAATGGAGACAAGAAAAGAAAATCTCACTGCTCTTGGAGAGATAGGTCACAAAGCAAAACCATCTTTTCCTTGGATGTGTTCATTTTTATACAAGTAAACACTTAGGGATTTGAGACCTATTAGAAATGTATCTACTGACCTTGTCTCTAGCAAAAACAAACAAACAAACAAACAAACAAAACAGAGGTACTTGTTGATCCATATATTTTCAAGGTACTTTGGATGGCATCTCTTTTAAGATGCTCACTTCTTCTGGAGAATTACATGGTTAATAAATGGTTCAATTGAGGCCTGGTATACTTTTTTACCTCTTGGTAGGGTTTGGGTATAGTTTCAGTAATGTTAAAATAAGCTCTACTGTAGCCAGGCACCAAGGGCTCATGCCTGTAATCCTAGCTATTCAGGAGGCTGAGTAGCCAGCCAGAGCAGGAAAGTCCTTATCTCCATTTATCTCCTTATCTCCAAGAAAGACTTAACTCCAATTAACCACCTGGAAATGGCACTGTGGCTCAAGTGGTAGAGCACTAACTTTGAGCTGAAGAGCTAAGGTCAGGGACAGTATCCATGCTCCAGAGTCCAAACCCCATGACTGACAAAAAAAAAAAGAAAAAGCTCTACTGGACTTCATGTAGGTGAGTTTAAGATGTAGAACTGGCAGAGGCAGAAGTATGCCACATCCACTCTAGTCACTAGAATAATGGTAGCATCTACAAAAGCATAATCTTTTTCAGGACCCCAGAGAATCAATGTCCTAAAGTAACTTAATGAGTTACATCATGCTATTCCAAGAGGGAGAGAAAAACACATGATTTCATTTCCTTAAGAGCAGAAATGGAAGAAGAAAATCTGACAAACTTAAACAACTTAAAATTTCTTACTCATCAAAATCAACGTTAGATCAATTAGCCAGCGAGGTGCCTCTGACTCACATCGATAAGTCTAGCTAGTCAAGGAGATGAGATCTGGGGATCAAAATTTAGAACCAGTTTGAGCAGGAAAGGCCATGCAATTCTTATCTCCAATTAAGCACCAAAACGGCTGCAAGTGATGCTGTGGCTCAAGTGGTAGAATGCTAGACTTAAGCACAATGAGACTCAGGGACAGCACCGAGGCCCTAAGTTCAAGGCCCAGGCCCAGGACCAGCACATACACACAATAAAATCAATTAGTCACTTTACAGTTGCCCATTGAAAATAATGACTAATATTGTGCATGCTATGTACTATGTTCTGTATATTTTTCACCTTTCAATTATTTTGCTGATTTGGGGACTTGAACGTAGAGACCCACTCTCTTTGATGGCTTTCTTGATCCCAGCTGGCCCTCTGCTCCTGCACCATTCCTCTGGCTGGTTAACTGAGCATGGAGTCTTGAATACTGTTATGATCAGGCTTAGCTTTGAACTGAAATCCTCCGATCTCAGCTCCCTAAGTAGCGAGGATTGTAAGTGTAAGCCACCAGGGATGGCTGCCTTTCAATTCTAGAATGAATTACTGCAGGAGATAATCATTCTTATTTTCCTGATTTAGTGTATTTCTAATATTAGTATAAAAGTTAGTATAAAAATTATTATAATTCAAATTATAATTCACCTAACACATGCATTTTCCAGGTATGGTACAAACATTTCAAGGAAGACGTCTGTTTCAACCAAAGTAACCAAAGATGTCTGTTTAAAGCAAAGTAACGCATTGCTCATTGAAACAACAAGGAGCTTAAAATGCATTTGCTAACCTAGATGCAAAAGTGTTTTACATTCATTTAACAGTTTCATTTTGTTGATACAAGAAAACTGATAAATTCATGTTTCTCATGTTAAAAAGGATCCACAGGGTTTGAAAGAACCAATCTGATGTAGGATAGCTCAGGGGAAAAGAGACATGGCAAAGTGCAGGCAGGTAGTTAGAGGCAAATATTACATTAATGAATAGTGTGATTAAATACATAGAAGCACTATTTTGTCCCTTCATTTCTCATTAGCTATAAGATTTAGTAAAAAGAAAGACATAGAACAGTTCTCTCCCTATGAACTTAAACACATGCCTAGCTGATTAGCATGCTCTCCCTGATGAAGAAAAATCTTAAGAAAAACACATATTTTGGTAAAACGACTTTCTTTGGACAAAAAAGGTGTTTACTAATATCTATCTAATCTAATATTTACTAATAATGTTTACTAATATCTCTCTTTCCACAGATATCTCTCTATATAGATCTCTATATCTTTATATAGATATCTCTATATAAATATAGCTCTCTACAGAGAATGTCAGAATGATCATCCCAGGACATTTCTGAATGGAAGTGAAGAAGCGAATTCAAGTTTTTCATTCACCTCAAAGAAGAAAAGGGTGGAATTTCAATTGTACAGAGAGGGGACAAGGAAACGAACTATCTTCTGGCTCTTTCATTTAAATCATTCATGCTATCCTAGGTGCTATGGTTGGCAACAGTATAGTTCTGTACCCCATTATTTTCCTCAAACACTTTGATTTGCTTTCCAAGAAAACAATGGGAGAGTGGCTACTCCTGAGATGATCAATATTTGTTTCATGAATAAACATTAAACCTCACAAAAAATATAGCTCTCTATATAGATATTTCTCTGTTTATATCTTTAGAGAGATATCTATATCTATATATGCATATGGAGAGATATCTATAAATACATAGCTATACATATGTGTTTATTAACAATTATCTCTCATATATTTATAGATATCTCTACATAGAGATATTTATGTAGATATCTTTCTATATGTTTCTATATAAATATATAGGATATATGGATATATAGATACCTATAGTTCTATATAGATATCTATAGATCTATATAGATATCTAGATATATCTAGATATATTTATTGAGATACATAGATGTATAGATATAATTATGTATAAATAAGGATATAGGTATATAGATATATCTATATCTATTTCTAGATAGATAGATAGACAGACAGACAGATATCTGAGATTGGACACCTGTTTTGGAAAGACTGTGGCAAAATTCATTCTTTGTCTCACGTAAAGTGCACATACCAGTGATTCAATTGGAAGTAAATCCCATTGGCTTCAGTGGCTCACATTTAGTAGGTCAATCTTTGAGGTCTCTAGACTCAGTTATGTAAACAGTATGACAATAAGGATGACAAAATTCAGTGGTGTCAAACCAAAGAGAATCACTACCCAAGGTGAATTTAAGCCAAACTCCAAACTCCAACATACATTTTTACCATATATACACACCTATTTCACTTATTAATTGATGTGTCCATGCCTATATCTGAGCTGTGTATTATCTCTGTATCTTTCCTTTGCTTTACTAAATAAACGTTCTTTGTCTCTACCTTCATGTGCCTTCAAATTATTTTAGTGACACAAGAACTTAACGTCAAAGGACCAAGCAGTAACTCCTTTGTTTTAGAGACCTCCCCTCTATGGAGGTACCAATTTGGCAACAAATCCACACACTGTCCAAAGATTTTAAGAGAGATGTCAATATAAACCTACATATATGAACATAAAATGACATTTTGTTTTTGGAGTGTTATAGTAGCACATGCACACTTTGAAATATACATTGAGGTCTAGTCATGCTTAATTCAACTACCTATTCCACTATGGATTGTTTTGGAGCAAATACTATATATTGAGTATTTATATGTGAATATCTCAGCATATTACACTCAAGAAAATGCCCACAGAATTAGAATCTCATCATTGCATTTAGAAAATCAATAGTAATTTGTCGATATCCAATATTATTTGGTATTCAATTTTCTCTATTTCATTATTTTGTATACTTTGAATTCCTTCTTGTTCTATGTGGTATTTAATAGGTTATCATTTTCCATGTTTCCTTCACATAGTAATTGATTTTATGCAGTTTTTAAAGGATATTGTATGGGTAATACATTCAGAGAACACTGAATTCAACAGAGTTACACAGATTTTTTTTTCTGTAAGACTTGTCTCTGCCTTCAATTCATTAATTTGCATTGAAGCAATAGACATACTGGTCAGTTGTTCACAGATAGGAACAGGACTTTGTTTTTCTGGAGCATATTTTAGGAACTATTGCAACCAACAAATGACTTTATTTTTTTTGTTTCAGTTTTTGTCCCTTTGTGAAATTCAGTCTTAATGGGGTTCAGTTTCATCCCAGAAAGTCTGAATACTGTTAACCAAATGGCAGTTTGAAAAAAATGTCTAGAGTTTGTCTGATGGTAAAGTGATGACAACTATACTTTTGGGAAGAAAACTCTAGAACTGATACATAGTTTGGAAAAGAGACCTAGCAAGTGGAAGAATACTTCAAGAAACACTGTTCATAGAACGCAGAGTCTGCAGTCAGACTTTTGGAGAAATCCAGACTGTTCTCCTCATCAAGGAAACAACTTTTTCCTGCTGTGTGCCATCTTCTATGATGATGATGTTTTCCAAGAATAGATAGAACCTACCATATCAGAATTTGTGTGTTACAAGGAGCTGGAAATAAGGAATTTGAGACATACAATGTCTATCCCGAGCATTTCACCTATTTACAGGAATAGTCAGGCAAAACATTTGAAATTTCCTATTAACTTGAAATAATCCATCTTAGGATGAGTAATGTTCTCAAAGACATGTCTAGAGACAGCGTTGAATTTTCTTTGTCTCCCAAAGTAAATACTACAGCTCTAACACTCTATTGTTCTAAAACCAATACTATAAAGAAAAGAGGCCTCACTTTGTGTTCCAAAATGGAGAAAGCTATGTTGGCAAAAGACAGATCTTCCCCCATTTCCTGGCAGTGGCACTCAGGAAGAGAATGTAATGCTGAAAATAATATGCCAAGATTGCTTTTTGCTGGCTTGGGTGACCCTGATGTTTCTCCAAATCCCCAGACACTCATTTTCCACCGGGTCTAGTCTTTGAAATGCCCCTTATGTAAGAGATAGTACTTGTCTGCCAAGAACCTTTCTAGAGCTTCTGTCTTTGAGGACAATGAATTCAAAGAATTCAATATTCCAGGGGTTATGTGTTGTTCCAGGATTTTACTTAGCTGACTTGCTTCAGCTTGGGCAGAAACAGCAATCAACATGAGTGATGCTAATTAGGAGGCTGGTTGATTTCTATTTTCTTTTTCATCGTCTGCTCTTTGAGCAAAGTTAAAAAAGTTAGTTTTTGCTGGCACACATGGGGAACATGACTGCAATTACATGCACTCATTTCCCAAGCGAGGGCTATAAAGACTGAAGGATATAAGACCTCTTTCCACTCGCAGCCCATTGTTGGAATTATTAGTCTGTTGGAGTTTCTCTATTGCTTCTGATTAATGAGGAGCTACCTGTATTGAGCATTATCACCAGAAATCTTTTTTTTTTTCTTTTTGCCAGTCTTGGGGCCTAAACTCTGGGACTGGACGCTCTTACTCAGCTCTTCAGTTCAAGGCCAGTGCTCTACCCCTTGAGAAACAGAGCCACTTCTGGCTTTTCCTGCTTATGTGGTGCTGAGGAATTGAACCCAGGGCCTCATGTATGTAAGGCAAGCACTCTACCAATGAGCCACTTTCTCAGACCAGAAATTATTTTAACTCTATTTTTTGTTTTCCTTTTTGGTATTAGAGACCAAACCCAGGATGTAGTACTTGCTAGGCAAGCACTTTGCCACTGAGCTATACCCAGCTTGAACCAGAGATCTTGATGCACTGACCATTCTCCTTGCTAGTAAAGTAGTGAGATATCCACCATAGCACTTGACCTTAGCAGGATTGCAAACTGGTGATGATGATGTGACTAAAATTATAGACCATAGAGCTTAAATCTCCCTTTATTATGAAAAATATAGAAAGAGAAGTGACAGGAATAGTATGAACTAAGTACACTGAACATCTAGATTAGAAAATTGCTCCCATGATTTACTTTATTACACTCTTTCTCTGTGTATGTGTGCATGAGAGAAAAAGAGAGACTATTGAATAACATGAAAGTAAATTGCAGATAATCTGGCACATAAAATTTCTAAAGAATTCAACCACACCTCTTAAAAATTCAGAATATTGTTTTCTATCCAATCACAATTATTTGTTTATTTGTTTGTTTGTTTTGTCGGTTGTAGGGCTTCAACTCTGGGCCTGGGCACTATCCCTCAGCTCTTCAGCTCAAGGCAAGCTCTTTACCATTTGAGCCACAGCGCCACTTCTGGTTTTCCTGTGGTTTATTGGAGGTAAGAGTCTCACGGACTTTCCTGTCCAGCTGGCTTTGAACCACTATTCGAAGATCTCATCCTCTTAAGTAGATAGGATTACCAGTGTGAGCCACTTGTGCCCAACTAATCACAATTCTTTCTTTTGTACTTTTTTATTGTAAAACTGCTGTACAGAGGGGTTACAGTTACATGAGCAAGGTAATGAGTACATTATATGTATCTCAGAAAATTACAATTCCCTAATGAGATATATATGCCATGTCTATTCAAATATCCTTGCTTAGTCCAAATTTTCTTTTAGAATCATTTTGACTTTACTAGAATCCAATGGAGGTTTCACATTTTTTTACTGTCTCTTATATTTTACAATCTTTTTCCAGGAGATTGGCTTATGGACTGTTTGAGGAGATTAGGCCAGTTGTAGATTGTCCATCTTTATGCATTTGTTTTATCATTTTGTTGACTAACATGTTTTGGTCAATGTGTTCCCCAAACTGAAAATTTGTCCTAGAGTCTTCATAAACAAATCAAACATGATTGGGGGAAAAATCATAATACCTTTTTACATGGATGATTAGAATATAAGATAATACAGTAGCTTTAGAATAAAAAAGCTTAAAGTTTAAACAGAGTCACCAGATGATCTAGCAATCCTACTCCAAGGTGTATACTCAAGAAAAAATATTTTTTTAAATTTTATTTATTTATTTATTTATTTGTTGGTTATGCGGCCTGAACTCTGAGCCTGGTCACTGTCCCTTAGCATTTCAGCTCTACCACTTGAGCCACAGTGCCACTTCCAGCTTTTTTTGTTTATGTGGTGCTTAGGAATCAAACCCAGGGCCTCATGCATGCAAAGCAAGCACTCTACCACTGAGCCACCTTCCCAGCCAAGAAAAAATATTTTTAACTCATATATCCAGACAAAAAATATGTACTCAAGTGTTCATAGGAACATTACTTAGTAGAAGTCCCAAAGTGGAAATCACCTGTGTCTATCAATGGATGAATAAATAAAATTTGGCATATATTTATAATGGAATGGTATAAAAACATCCCAAGTGTCCACTAATAGATAAAAAATTTATATATATATATATATATATATTCATTCAATGGAATATTATTTTTTTTAAAAAAAGATGAAGTGCTGATATATGGATGAGTCTTAAAAACCTTGTAGGTGAGCCAGGCTGGCAGCTCAAGCCTTAATTGGAATTAGCTACCAAAAGAATAAAAGCTGGAATAGAGTTGTAGCTCAAATGGGAGAGTACTATCCTTGACCTGAAAAGCTCAAGGACAGGGGCTTGAGGTCCTGTGCTCAAGCTGAGGACAAGCAGCAGCCAAAACAAAACAAAACAACAATACCCATGGTAAGTGAACGAAATGAGTCACAAAGGATCACTTATTATATAATTCCATTTATATGACATATCTCTAATAAACAATGCAAGTAATAGTTAAACTAGATCAGTAGTTACTTGTGGGAATGACTGTGAATGGGTCTGAAAATCTTTTGGAGGTGGTGCAAATTCCTAAGCCTAAATGCTGATGATTATTATACAATGGTATGAATGTAAAACAACATGATCTTCTATGCTTTATTTAGACGAATCATATGCTTCAATAATTATATCTCAGTATAGGTCTTCATAAGAAGAAGCTTCAGAAATGCTGCTGTGTGTTTTGTATCAAGAGACTCATGAGTTCAGGTTATGTCTTGGCTAGTGATGCTCAGTGTGACTTTTGAGTTAAGTGGGTGACCGAGAGCATTTCTAGAGGACAAGCCTGCTTTTGTCTGTATGTTGTGAGCCATCTATTGAGGGGAATGGACTGAAGTCTAAAAACGCTGTGCTCCCTTGCATCTAATCTGTGGCTTTTCAAGAAAACCCTTGTTTGAATCAGCAATTTTATTAGGGATTACAGAAAGGCCAAGACTTTCTTTATTTTTAAATTTTAATTGTATTGTAAAGGTGTTATACAGAGGAGTACAGTTAATAAGTAAGGCAACAAGTATATTTCTTGTCAAAAATTGTTAGGCCTTTCCCAACTTGTCTCCTACTTTTCCTCTCCCTAACTCCCCTTCCCCCCAGGTGTAAAGTTCATTACCAACTTAGTATCTTGTTTAACTGTTGCATTGGTTCCCCCTTTTTCCTTTGTCTCACTAGTTTGTTATTCTTCTTCCCTTCCCCAAATCAGATAAATGCATATACAAGACACAGGATACCAGAATAGAAAACAGTGACATCAGGGGATAAACCAAGGGAAAAGAAAAAGACAAAAAAAATGAAAGGAAAAAGAAATAACTTCACACTCTACATATACAACAACAACAAACTCATGTTTCCGTATCTTGGAGTCCATTTTGATTAGGATCATTTTATATAGTGATATGTACATAACTATTGAGCTATTGTGATCCTCTCTTAGGATTATCCTAGACATATACTAATTATTACAATTGAGGGAAACTATGAAGCCTATGTTTTTTTGGATCTGGCTTACTTCACTTAATAGGATTCTTTTCCAAATCTTTCCATTTCCTTAAGAATGGGCGAGGTCATTCTATGCTTCCATCAGAAAGATTTTCTTATACAGACTCAGACACTCCAATGCTGTGACAGCCATCCCAGCTTTTACACTACTTAGTGACTGCAGTAATCGTAAGTGAATAGTAGGGCAGGGACTGAAAGACAGGGCTCTGTTTTGTAGTCTACTCATGCCATTGCCTTACGCTGTCATTTACACGTGTATAAGAAGAGAATCTGGTATCTTAAGATGTACAAAAATGCTGAGTAAAGTGTATTGCCAAAGATGGGCACCTGTGGCTCATGCCTGTAAACCTAGCTACTCAAAAGGCCAGATCTGAGGATTGCAGTTTGAAGCCAACCCCAGGCAAAAAAGTTCCCTTGAGACTCCTATATCCAATTAACTGCTCAAAAACCAGAAGTGGCACTGTGGCTCAAAGTAGTAGAGTGTTAGCCTTGAGCAAAAGAGCTCAGGGACAGAACCCAGGTCTTGAGTTCAAGCCATACAACCCACATAAACAAACAAACAGACAAAAATAGTATTACCAAGATCTTGGCGTAAAACTGCTGCCTTGAAATCTGTAGGCAGGGCTGGGAAGGTGGCTCAGTGGTAGAGCACTTGCCTTGTATGCCTGAGGACCTGGGTTCAATTCCTCAGCACCACAAAAGCAAAAATAAATCTGTAGGCAATTCAGGAAGGCTTCCTAAAAAGGGCTGGACCACTGGAAATCCTTCAGTCTACACAAGAGGTTTCCAGTTGTAGTTCAAGCAAAGAACCTCACTGGAAACAGCCTAGGTTCCTAAGTATAGAAGAAAAATGTAGTTGATGAGCTGAAAAATTGCAATCACTTATAATCTCCTGCTAAAGAACATGAGCTGTTCAGCTAAATTGTCAGGGTTTGAACAAGATGGCTAGCACTTACTACCTATGCAGCCTTGAATAAGGCTTAACCCTTCCATGCCTTGATTCCTTGGCTATAAAATGAGGATAATACTAATTGCACTCTCACCAGTTTTATGTGAGAATTAAGTGAGTTTGTGATCAGTTTCTGATGTCAGAAATCTTCAAAAATACTGTATGTCCACATTCTACCAATGTGATGATAGTTGTTTGTAAAAGAATCGGAGTAGTGCAGAGGTTGCAGGCAGCCAGCCTGCTTTCGCTCTGTAAACATGGCATTGTTCATGCTCGACGTGGGGACAGCTATTGCACTAAGTGAATTATTTCAGACAGAGAGACCTCAGGACTGGAACCTCAGGACTGGAGATCTGGGCTGCAATGACACATCTGCCATCAACCAAGGGGTGATCCAGAGTGAGTCCTTTCTCCTCTCGGATCCTCAGAGATGTAAAAATGGAGAAGTTGGGGAAGTTCATGTTCAGAGGCTCTTCTGCTTCTGCCCTAAGAGTCTTCCTTGGGTAAGGCAGCCAGTCTGTTCTGCTCAGTGCTTCCAGTGTGGTGTATAATCAGCACTGAGCGCCACTGATTCCCCCAAATAAGAGTCATTGTATGTCACAGCACCCAAGTTAATTTATCATGTATCACCCATCCATTTATCTAAGGGACTAGTTTATAGAAACCACAATTAATCTGAAGTAGATATGGAATAATTTTAGATTATATTACTATTATTATGAGTCACAGGTAGCTCACTATGTGAACTTTCTTTATTTTCTTCATCTTAGAAATTAATTTTCTTCTTTTGCCTGAAATTGACTAGAAAAAAAATTTAAAGGAAAATCTTTGATTGCATAAAAGACTGTTTGATGGTCATAAATGAACAATAAAAAGCATGTCACAGGCATATATTGTGCTGTGAAGTATTGGACGGAAATCAGCAAGTAGTCCTCAAGTGGACATTTCCTTATTATATTTTTCACTTTGGCATTGTCTGAGATATTGTAAGCATTCAGCCAGCAATGGCAACTGTCTAAATGATTGATATTATAGTTGCTAATGGGAGAGGGTGCTGAAAAAAGTGTCTACAGGTTTAACCATGACATAAGTTCTAGCTTTATGACAGGCACTCTGGTGATATGTCCATTGCTTTCTTACACTTCCCTTGCTCTTTCTTAAATCTCTAGCTCCAGGTACAAAGAGCTAACGTGTTAGCAGCTCTACAGCAGTTGCATGATGAAGAACTAAGCCTCCAGCCAAGGCCATGTGAATAAGCCTTCCTTCTGCAGATCTTCCAGCACAGTCTAGCCCTCTCAAAACTTCAGAGTCAGTCAACATCTTGATTACAAACCTGTAAGAGTAACCTCAGCAGACTCACACAACTAGTCCATTCCCATATTCCTTCCCTTCCAAAAGTTATGAGATAATGAGTGATTGACATTGTCACTAAATGCTCAAGCAATTCATTAAGTAGCAATGATAATGATGACAGATGTATAAATTAATAGGTAGAAGGTATTTGCTTATTTAATTGACAAAGGGATACCAATACGTAGGCATTTGTGTTGTTGGTGTTTTTTCCCTCTGAATGTGTATGTGTGTGTGTGTGTGTGTGTGTGTGTGTGTGTGTGTGTGTGTGTGTGTGTGTGTGTGTGTGTGTAGATCCTAGGATTTGAATTTAGGTCCTAGTTATTTTGTTTGTTTGTTTAAGGCTAGTACTTTTTACCACTTGACTCACAGCTCTACTTGTGGCTTTTATGTGGTTAACTTGAAATAAAATCTCATGGACTTTACTGCCTTGGCTGGCTTCAAACAGAGATCCTTAGCTCTCAGCCTCCTGCATAGCTAGGATTGCAAGTGTGAGCCAAGGCTACTCAGCTCACTTTCCTTTTTTAATTCTCCATAAGTTATCTTTTTATCTACTTCTTACCTTAGTTGTATTGTTTTTTTATCATATATTATCATTTTTCTATTTTATACAGGTCAATGTGTTCTATATGGCAGAATTGTTAAACATAACAATGAAAATTCAAGGAAATGTGGACTGTTAATCCTTTGTCTTTTCCATGTTCTTAGTATACTGCCAATTCCTCTGCCCTCTCTTTTTCTCTCTTTTTTTTTTCAACAGTGGGGCTTGAACTAAGGGTAGGGTACTGTCCCTGAGATATTTTTCTTAAGGCTAGCTTTCTACCACTTTGAGCCACAGAGTGATTTCCAGGTTTCTGGTCGTTAATTGGAGATGAGTCTCATGGAACTTGCCTGGATAGTTTGGAACTGTGATCCTCAGATCTCAGCCTCCTGAGTAGTTAGGATTACAGTTATGAGCCACTGCCATTGGCTCCTCTGCCTTCTCTTTCCAAGGGTTAAAAGTTGTTTTTACTGTCTGTCCTCTGTGCTTAAGAAAAAAGAGCAAATTGAAGTTTGCAGCAGCAGTCATGGATGTCGAATCAGCCATGTTATCTGGGAGAAACAGGGACGTTTTAATCAGAGCTAAAATGATTTATTTACAGATAAAAAGCCAAATATATCTCATACAGAATTTTCCAGGAGAGAAACATTATTTTGAGTTCATTCCCACGTTCATTCATTGGCTAGCCAACTAAGAAGCCAGGATTGCTGATTGTATCTTTTTAGGGTGGCTTAGATAAACTTGTTTCAATATGGAAAAACATCATCTAAGTTACTGAGGTTTACAAATTGCAGCATTGGAAATAATACTGCTTCAATAAGGAGAAAATTAACTTCCAAAACGTAGCAGGGTTCAAAACATCATAGAAACGTATTACTCATATACATCAACCTGAAAATAGATGTTTTGATTTGCAAGTGGGTCTCTTCTGCATCAAGGAACACATCTTTTCATTTTGTGCCTCCATCATTTTATTAGTCAGCTTTCCATAACTTTCATAAAATCGGTGAAGTAATCAATTTATAAATAGAAATGATACACCTTGGTTCACAATTCTGGAGTTTTTACTTGGCTCCACTGCCATCCAGCACACCGTGGCAGGAGGATGTGGTAGAAGCCATCCACTGCACCGGGGTAAGAAGTATAGACAACAAGAAAAACGGCATCCTTTGATGTACTTCAAGGCCACTCCTCCATAACTTAAAACCCCTCACTATGTCCCAACGTTAAAAGGCTCCATCATCTTCCCAGAGTCCTCAATTGAGGGCCAAGTCTTTAACATACAGACTTTTGAGGGACATTCTAGATCCAAACTGCAGCGGTCATTTTTCACACAAGGCTTCTAGGTTTCTGTCTTGTTTATATTGTGTCCATAGATAGGGAAAAGCATGCCAAAAAAAAAGCTAGAAAATGTATGGACCAGGCCTTGAAGTAGCATACTTCATTTCAAGCATATTTTTGGGCTAAAATTTAGTTACTGGTTCCCCTGAGACAGCCAGGATGCTCAGCAGAAATAGCAGACAGATTTTAAGCAATTTGCCAATCCCCGCCTCAGTATGGATACCATCAAGCGGTGGATGGCCATAGGTTACCTTCACATAGGTCATAGGTTACACTCACATCCCCACCCTCAATCCAAGACAGACTTAGACTCACTGTTGTCTGCTCCCAGAAAATTTTGTACCTGTCCTCCCATAATTATTACTTGTCTATCATTGTTGACTTTTTTCTTCCACACACTGTTGGCATGGAGAAGGCAGAGAACAGGCCATTTGTTCTCTATTTGGGAGCATCAGACAGAACAGAGATTTGTTGTGAGAGAAAAATTGGTAGTTTAAAGAATGTATAACATTTTTAAGACTAGTTTTGCTAATATGAGCAGGTCTACATTGATATTAGCATTCAATGGACTCTGACAGGAAATATAAGAAATAGCAGAGACATTACATGCTCATGAGGACGGCTGGGTGCAGTAGGGTACACCTGTAACCTGAACCCTTAGGTGGCTGAGGTAGGATAATCCTAACTTTGAGGACAGCTTGGATGATACAGTGATACATGGTTGCAAAATAACAACAAAACCAACCTGCCAACTGTGCAAACACTCACAAAATAAAGGGTAGTTGTGGTTCTACAATCCATGGAGGATTCCGAACTGTCTAGTAAAACCATCCCTAGGATTCTTTCAATTATCCAGGGTAAGAAGTATTTAACTCTCCATTACTGAAAGCATTTGAACAACAACAGAAAAAATGAGTCAATTTTAATGACCATGCAGCTGCATTTATTGCATGCTTACTGAGATCCTAGAAATGTGTTAAGTACTTACTTGCAGTTTTCTTCCTAACACGTTATGAAGAGTTTGTAATGTCATTTCCGTCTTATAGATAGTGAAACTGATGCTTACAGATACAATGTAAGTTCATGGAAGTCATCCTGCTGCACAATAGTGGGGTCAGGGTTTAGGCCTGAGCATGTTCTCCTTCTGTGCTGTAGTTCATAATTGAGAGAGCAATATGACTAGCAGACATTAGGGGTGCACTTCCCACTAAGAGACTTTAGTTATTAAAAAACAATAATTGAACATGCCATGTAACAGTGACTCATATCTGTGATCCAGCTACTCAGGAAGCTGAGACTTAATGATCAAAGTTGGAAGTAAGCAGGACAGGAAAGATTGCTAAATTCCATCTCTCATTAACCAGCAAGTAGCCAGTCTGTAGTCAAGGCTTATGTAGTAAAGCACTAACCATGAACAAGCAGGCTAAAGGAGAGCTCAAATATTAAAATATTCTGATCTCAAGCCCCCATGCTGGAAAATAATAATAATAATAATAACTGTTGTTACATAGTGTAATGATATAACATACATTTATAATAATATTATCATTATTATTATATGACCGGCTAGGGAAGGAAAAAAGAAATCCCCAATCAAAATAACCTTACACATATTTTTAGAATCTATCTATTTATCTATCTATCTATCTATTTGTGAAAATACTGTACAGGGTTTACAATTACATGGGCAAGATAATGAGTACATTTCTTATCAAGCATTGTTGCCTCCTCCTTTGTTTCCCCTTCCCATTCCTTCCCATCTCTCCCCCCCAACCCCCCCACCAAAGTTGTAAAGTTCGTTTTTCCACATAACGTCTTGTACATCTCATTGTTGCAATGGATCTTAAGAACTGTCCCAAACCAGGCGTCAGTGGCTCAGGCCTGTAATCCTAGCTACTCAGAAGGCTGAGATCTGAGGATCACAGTTCAAAGCCAGACCAGGCAAGAAACTCCCTGAGACTTTTATCTCCAATAAACCACTCAGAAAAACGGAAGTGGTGCTGTGGCTCAAGTGGTAGAGCGATTGCCTTGAGTTGAAGAGCTGATGGACAGTGCCCAGGCCCAGAGTTCAAGCCCCACGACTGACAAGAAAGAAAGGAAGGAAGGAAGGAAGGAAGGAAGGAAGAAGGATCTGTCCCAATAGCTTTCTGTTATTTATGGGTCATACATTAACAGAATTTGAAAAGATGCTTGAAACCAAAGATAAAACCAATCCAATGAGTAATGTGTGTGAGGTTTGTTTTGTCTATGTTATTTTATCTATGAGAAGGTTTAATTACAAAGTATATCATGTAATAAGATTAACAAGAACAATAAATTAGGACAATAGACTAAAATAAAATTGCCAATATGCACATTGAGGCTATGGTTTTTAAAAGCAAAGGCTTGGTCTGGAGCTAGTGGCTCATGCCTATAAGCCTAGCTACTCAGGAGGCTGAGATCTGAGGATAGCGGTTCAAAATCCAGCCTAGGCAGGAAAGTCCATGAGACTCTTATCTCCAATTAACAGCAGAAACTTGAAGTGGCACTGTGGCTCAAGTGGTAGAACACTAGCCTTGAGCCCCACGACTGACCAAAAAACCTAACCAAAACAAAACCAAAACAAAAAAAAAAACAAACAAACATCAACAACAACAACAAAAACCCTACAAAGGCATAACTTAATGTAAGTACTGTGAATGCCAAAACTGAGGTGATCACTAAGTGATCGACGGAGGATGGTATACACACTTTAAATACACTGGACAAGTTCAAGTTAAATATATGAGGTGCCAACAGTGGCTGGCACATAAAAAACACTAGGGTAGATAGTTCTTTCAAGTTCAAATAATCAATGGGTATAATTCAACATTCAGAACCTGGGGCTAGGCACACAGGGAAAAATATTCAATTCAAAGTAATAAACTGAAGGAGTGGCAGGGAGTGCAGACAGGAGCGAATTAAGCAGAAGTCACAATTCTTCCAGCTAGATTTGAACTTGGTTTTACAAGCATCATGGACTATCCTGCAATCCATCAGTCAAGCCACAATTCCTAGAGGCCCTTGCTAGACAATTTCTCTTTGAGAAACCATTTATTTCTCAGATGGTAGTTTCTTATCTTTTTAAAATATTTGTATTGTAAAAATACTGTACAGAGGGGTTACAGCTACATGAGTAAGCAATAAGTCCATTTCCTAGCAAGCATTGTTCCCCCCTCCTTTGTTTTTCTCTTGCCATCGCTTCCCTCCCCCTTCCCCAACTCCTCCCTCCCCGTACCTCAAAGGTGTAATGTGCATTTTCAACATAGTGTCTTGTACATCTCATTGTTACAATGGTCAACCTGTATCCTTATTTCAGCATTTTGTTATTTCCTTCCCCCGACTCAAATTAGAAAAATGTATCTACAAGATGCAGGGCACGAGAATCAAATACAGAGACAACAGGGGTTATACCTTGGGGGAAGAAAATACAAAAGAAACAAAAAGTGACATAGTACGTTAAAAACAGCAGCAACAAAGAAAAAAAAAACCTGTTGTGTCCCAATCTGGGGGTTCATTTCGCTTGACATCATCTTCTATGTTGATATGTACATAGCTTTTGACCTTTTCTGCTTGTCTGGTAAGATTATCCTAGATGTATACTGGCTATTGTAAATAAGGGAAAACATGGGACCGGGACCGATGTTTCTTTTGGTCAGGCTTACTTCGCTGAATATAATTTTTTTCCCCAAGTCTTTCCATTTCTTAACAAATGGGGCAATGTCATTCTTTTTGATGGAGGCATAGAATTCCATTTGTGTGTGTGTGTGTGTGTGTGTGTGTGTGTGTGTGTGTGTGTGTGTGTGTGTGTGTGTGTGTGTATCACATTTTCTTGATCCATTCATCTACTGAGGGGCATCTGGTTGGTTCCATATCTTAGCTATGGTGAATAATGCTGCGACAAACTTAATTGTGCTGGTAGATTTAGTATGGTTTTGTTTTTGATCATTTGGGTATATTCCCAAAAGTAGGATTGCTGGGACATAGGCAAGCTCTATGTGGAGTCTTTTAGGAACCTCCATACTACTTTCCAAAGTTTATACTCCCACCAACAATGCAGTAAGATTCCCTTCTGTCCACATCCCCTCCAGCATCTGTTGTTGTTAGAGTTCTTGGTTTTAGCCATTCTAACTGGGGTGAGGTGGTATCTCAATGTTGTTTTGATTTGCATTTCTTTTATCACTAGAAAAGTTTAGCATTTCTTCATGTGTCTATTGGCCATTCTTATTTCCTCTTCAAAGAAGTTTCTCCTTAAGTCTTTAGCCCACTTATTATTCTGGTGGTTGTTTCTTTGAGGATTTGTTTTTGGAGGATTTTTTTTTTGAGTTCCAAGTATATTTTAGATATGAGACCCTTGTCTACTGTATGGCTACTGAAGATCTTCTCCAATCCATGGGCTTTCTATTGATCAATGGTTTTCCTGTATGCCAATAATGAGAAGTGTGTGGCTGAAATCAGGAAAGCAACTCCTTTTGTGAGAGCCCCACAAAAAATAAAATACCTAGAAGTTAACTTAAATAAGAAGTGATGGACTTCTATGATGAAAGTTTAAAAACCTGAAAAAGGAAATTAAAGTAGAACTAAGGAAGTGGAAAAAACTTCCATGCTCCTGGATTGGGAGGATTAACATATTGAAAATGGTGATACTGCCAAATGCTATCTACAAATGCAATGTGATACCTATCAATATCCCAACCTCATTCTTCAAGGAAATAGAAGAAGCAATCTAAAAATTCATATTGAACAATAAAAGACCCCTAATAGCAAAAACTATCCTTAGCAGAAAGAACATTGCTGGAGGAATATCAATTCCAAATTTTAATCTCTACTACACAGCCATAGTAATCAAAATACCTTGATACTGGCACAAGAACAGACCTGAGGACCAATGGAATAGAACTGCAAACCCAGAAATGAACTCACAGACTTATAGCCATCTAATCTTCAATAAGGGAGCTAAAAAATAGAATGGAAGAAAGACAGCCTCTTCAGTAAATGGTGCTGGTAAAATTAGTTAAACACTTGTAAAAAAAACTAAAGTTAGGTCCTTATTCCAAATGGATCAAAGAACTCAAAGTAAAAGCAGACACCCTGAAAACATTACAGGAAGAAATAGGAGAAACTCCAGGGCTCCTTGGCACAGGCTGAAAGTTTCTTACTAGACACCCAGAAACACAAATCAAAGAAAGGATGGACAAATGGGATTGCATGAAGTTGCAGAGCTTCTGCATGGCAAAGGACATAGCTAGCAAGATCAGTAGAAAGCCCACAATATTATTTTCTAAAGATAAATCCAAGTGTTCATTCAGCATCTCTGTAGACATTGGTTTATCACCTCATAGAGCTAGTAGAAAGCTTAAGGGATCTATTAATAGATCCAGGGCTGATGGTCACGTAATACAAAGTAAGCTCAGGCAACATCTGTGGATATTGATGGAAGCATGATTCATGGAACACAAAAATCCTGCTGGAAGGGTACTTGCCTCCTTTATTTATTTTTATGTAAGTTCAGATGTTAGTTATTTCTCAGGAATGTGGTAAATTAATGCTAATTCTCTCAATTATAACTCCAGCACATAGGGCTATCATCTTTTCCTAGGGGAAAATAATTAAACCTTTAGCATCAAATGGAAGTCCATTCTGTCTGCCTACTCTTGTGGAACCGAAGGAGCCTAAGCTGATAGTGGGCTCTGCTCCTTTAAATACATGCATCTTGACTTCCAAGAGGAATAAAACAGATCAATTCCCAAAAATATTTCAAATACCCATAGTGCTACAGGGTTGGTCACCACCCTGCAGCAGTATTAAGAGGTGGTAAAACCTTGAAGAGATAGAACCCAATGGGTTTCTTAGTTCATTGTGGAAAGGAACTGTGCAGGACAGGAGTTGAGGAGTCCCAGTTGCATATTCTTCCTTTCTCTTCCGTTCTCAGCTGTGAAGTGAATGACTTTGTTTTATCATGTGCGTCTATGCTGCTCCAGCCCCAGAGAAATGGATTCCATTGCTTAGACAGAGAGACTTCCAAAATGACAAGCCCAAATAGATCTTTCCTCTTTATAAGCTGATTGTCTTAGTGTGTTTTAATAATGTAAAGCTAACACAGTAATCCTTCCATTCATTTAGTTTTAATAGGAAGACTCAATCAGTTGTACTACCATGAAATCATATTATTTAAGGGGTTTTGCCCCTACCTGGAATTGAGGATTGGATTCAAGGATTTGAGCTTGCTAAGGTATGTTCTCTACCATAGAAGACACATCTCCAGCTCTTTTTGCTTTAAGCTCTTTTCAGACAGCATCTTGTGTTTTGGCCTGGGTCTGCATTCTAACAGCAATCAATTTATGCTCCTGTATAACAGAGGTAACAAACACATATCACCATGCCAAAATTGTTGGTTGAGAATAGAATCTCTAACTTTTTCCATGGGCTGACCTTGAATAGAGGTCCTTCCGATTTCTGTCATACAAGTGGCTAAAATTACAGGTGAGAACTACCATACCCAGCCTCAGACTACTCAGTTCTTTGAAGAGTAGATGGAGATTGACATTTTGCATGCTCTAAATAAACACATATATTGATTAATTACTCCAATGTTGATTTCTTGTTACAAAACCTAAATTTAATCCAAAATATAATCTCACTTCCAGTAAGGAAGAATCTTTAGCGATGCCTTAAACCTTTTTACCTAATTGAGTCCCTGGTTAACTCCATAAAAGAGGCCTCACTGGTATTTCTCCAAGGTTTTAGTAGAGGGAGAGATGTGACCAGGAAGCAAACCTGGAGCACAGGATCTAGGATCTTGGCAACACTGTTCCTTTGCCCCATCTGAGACCAATTACACCATAAAGTAGAAATAAACAAGCCAGATGAATTGGAGCCTTCCACTTCTGCCATGACTGCTCCAGTAATGTTGTATTTGTGCTGAACTTCACCTTCAATGGAGCTCCCACCCAAGAAAACTGAGTAAACTTCCAGATTGCAGAACTGAAAGTCCTCTTCTTCTTCCAGTGTTCCAGTGCCTGTAATCCACAAATTCCAGGGGAAAGATTTCTAGATTCTGGGAGACTTTAATATACTCAAAATCCATCCTAGAGTTAGATAGAAATCTTGTCATTGATGGCAAGTTGACTTAGGAGGTAAAACTGATATAGAGAAAGTAGCTATATTTTGCTTCCTTTTTGGGTTCATAAATTCCATGAAATAATCCAGAGTTCATTTTACTTTCTTTTTGGGTTCATAAATTCCATGAATTAATCCAAAGTTCAAGTACTACCAAGATCTTCCTCTTGGGCCACACCAAAACCTAAGCAAATTCTACAGTTTGTGTTCCGTGACTGCTGATGGAAAAAAGTAAGGTTAATTATAGATCTGGAAATTGGCTCTACTCCCGGGCCTGGTGAGGGAAGCAGACAAGAAAACCTAAATTTAATCCAAAATACAATCTCATTTCCAGTAGGGAAGAGCACCTAGAGATGGCTTAAACTTTTTTCACCCTTAGTTGAAGGGACAGAAAACCAATTATTTCACATTTAGGAAACCTCTCATGTGGTCTAGTTCACTGAAATATTTTAGTTTATTTTTAGAAAGCCCATTCAATGCCACTGATAGATTAAAAATAAGACAAGTCCTGTGATGAGTTCAAGAAAACAAATGGTCTTACTCATGTGTCAATCAGGCCTTTCCCATCTCATCATAGGAATAAAATAATATGGATGGTCCATGTCATAGACTGTTCTCACAAAGGGACGAATAAGTTCGCTAAGTCTTCCTGCGTAGGTTCTTTTCACTGGCTGATGCCTATCCCGTATCTTTGACAGGCACTCTACTAACACACTATATGATTGAATCAAGTTGAGATCCCCATGCAACCCTGTGTTTGGGACATTCAGACGTCCACAGTTATATGCGACCCTGCACCTCTTTGACCCTTTTGGCTTCTGCGCTTTTCATTATCTCTGACTCCAACATCTGCTGCCAAGTTATTCTGTTACCTCCAACAAGATACAGAAAGCAAAAACAAGGTATAGTCTGTTTTCTCTAATGCCCCTCTTTGTCCCGCCTACGCAGCATGGCCTAGGCCATGCTTGTTAAGAGTTTAAGGGAAATTACCTTTGACGGTAGCAAAAGATTTTCAACAGCTTTAACAAGGAGATTTTCATAGCCATACTTGAGTTTTAGTCTAGAGAAGCATTTTCTATTCTATATTTCAAAGGAAATGTCTGGTTTGCTTTGTAGTTTGGAAATGGGTGATAAGGAGAAGTGTTTGGGAACCTGGACCTGTTGGAACAAGGTGGCATGTGCATGATACAGCTCAGAGTAGGCTAGGAAAAGAAGACACAGGAACATTGGGGTGTCTTGTCTCAGGCATAGAATATCCACAGTGTTGGAAGAGAAAGAAGAACACAACCATGTCTGCACAGAGTCTATAATTTGCCAGAGTCTATAATTCATAGAGGGGCATTTGTTTTCTTGTGGGTTCCTTCACTATCCATTGCCCCTTCTAGGGAAACAATTTTTATTTGGGAGTGTGCTACCTCCCATCCGAAATCTCTGTGTGTTCTTATTGCTCGTCTCCTTTCTCCCCTCTCTTCTCTCTCTCTTTTCTCCTCTATTCTTATCTTTTCTTCCTACTCTCCTCTTTTTCTCCTCTCCTCCTCTTTCTCCTTTCCTCCACTTTCTCCTTTCTGTCATCTCCTTTCCTCTTATTTTGTCTCTTTTCCTCTCATCTTTTCTCATTTTCCCTTTCTCTTCTCCTCTCCACTCCTTTCTTGTATAATGTCTTCCCAAGGTAATAATCCGCACAATAATTGCAAGGGAATACATAATCAATCCAAGAGGTTTCAGAGTGTTCCTAAAGGTAAGGTCCGAAAAACTGCTAAAGGGAGAGAAATCTAGATGGAGACTCCTGGAATTAGAGTCCCTGTGTAGTCAAAATTCTAGGGATACAGGTGGACCCATTGCAACAATGAGATGTACAAGTCGTTATGTTGAAAACGAACTTTACAACTTTGGTGGTAGGCGTGGGGAGGATGGGAAAGGATGGGAAGGGGAAACAAAGGAGGAGGCTACAATGCTTGATAAGAAATGTACTCATTATCTTGCCAATGTAATTGTAAACCCTCTGTACAGTATTTTCACAATTAAAAAAAATAAAAAAAAATTGCTTTTGAGTTCCTGGGAGTAACTTACTAGTGATTAGAGCATTTTAGCCCTTTTCAAGTTGCAAGCTTAAACCTAGACAACCTCACCCACCTGCTGAGATCAAAGTGGCTCCAGGGACCTCACCACCGTTCAGCAGGCAACCCCCACTGTATTTGCTTCCAGTCCCTCCTAGTCACCTTAAATTGGGGCATCTCTTGCCTTTTTTGATGGAACACTAATAAGTAATTGCAGAGGAGAAATGACTGGGTACTTAATATTATTTCCTTTTAAAATGAAAAAAAAAATGAAATCAGTCTAGCCATGTATTTCTAATTTTTTTTCACCTAAGGTTAAGCATTGTCAATATTTTGTGGTAAGTTCCAGGTAATTTATAAGAGAATTATGAATGAAAGGTACCTGTCATTAAAAATTGCCAATTCTGGTGGGCTTTGAATTCAGAACCTTGTGTATGTTAGGCAAGTACTCCACCATTTTAACCATGCCCCGAGCTGCATATATGATTTTTAAAAGTTCCCGTTAAACTTAGCTACTTTATGTAAGCAACTTTTCGTATGAAGTATTTATAAAGGTAATATAGTGTTAATGTTTATATAGTATTTCCTATATCATTGCAAATCCTCATTCTTAATTATTTAGATTGGTCCTAATTTTGCATTTCTATTCCTTTGTATGTATCCTTAATCAAACCGTTATGATGTATTTCTATAAATGTTATCTCAAGGTCAAATGGCATGGTGAGTTTTTAAACCTATGGTAGAGATTGAAAAATTGCCTTCCATGAAGGTTATAACAGTTTACCTGTTCTCCAGGGAAACAGGTTCTGAAGAGCTCACGGTAGCTAACCTTTAGTTTCTACCTTCTTTTTCAGTCCAAATGCTTGTACCACTCACTTCTCAGTGACTCTTCACAGAGGTGAGACAATTGAAAACTTACTCTTCACAGTTTGCATAGCACTTCAGTATACTTTTAAGTCCTTGTGATGAGACATAGGACTTAATGTTATTGTGTTCATTTGCAAATCATACCCAGTGCTGTTGAGCAATCATTCTTTGGCCTCCTAAACAAGAATCATGGAATGAGATTTTAAAAAGGAAAAAAAAAAAAAACAAGCCTGCTTATCTCCCAAGGCCAACATTCCTGCTACCCACATGATTTTCTACTCAGTCTTTCCCTTAAAGTGCAGTATCCTCGAGAATCTGATTTAATTATTCTGATGTGCATATCTGAGATGGGAAACATTCTCCCAGGTTTTGAGAACCTGATAGAAATAGTGGGTCACTCTCCAAAAACAGCAACGCTCATAGGCACTCAATAAATTATAAATGCAACTCCAGGAAGAAGAGATCAAAAAGACCTGAACCTACAAAAAGACTAGAGAATAAAGACTTGAAGTGAGATTTAGTAAACACAAGTTGCAGTCAAAAATGCTAAGATGATCCAAATTACTCACCTTAATATAATTCTTACCTTTCAAGCATGGGAAGAATCTCTGTATGAAAACCCTGTGATGTTATAGCTAGAGATAAGGCACAGAGACTATTCCTGGATGGGTCCCTCATGATTTCCTGAATTGTTTAATCTGGACCTAAGAGTGAGAGACTGATCAGAGGAGAAAGAGATTTTCTTGATGGCTTTGAAGAAGGTTAAGACTCTGTAGAGAACCTATGAAAGGACTTTCTGAGTGAAGATTGCACACTGACACACAGACAGGCACATACACATACAAATGCATGCACACATGTGTGCACACACACGCAAACATTGACTGACAGCAGAAGTACAGAGTATCAGTACTATATAACCTCAGAAGTGAATCACAGTAGGCAGCAGACTTGAAGAATGTCCAAAGAGAAGCAATGATAGCCACTACCTTATTTTAACCCTGTGAAATTCCAAGCCCTAAACCCACCTATGCATCAGCTATACTTCTGACCTACATAAACTGAAGTACTAGAGAGATGCTTGAAGTCACTAAATTTGTCTAATTTGCAGAGCAACAGTAACAGATGCAAATCAACTTTATGTACTGGAACACATGCTAGGATAGCATTAAGTTTGCTCCAATAGAGGATGAAAGGATCTTTGCTTCGTATTTCTGCTCTGTATTCTGTGAGCAAATATGAAATAAACCTACGTCTCAGATACACATCAACAGACAGCCTGAGCTGAACACTGTATGTTAACAAAGCTGAAATTTTCTCTGCCAGTCCAAGAAAAGGAGGCTTCAATGGGCAAGAGGTCATCACAAAATCACTCACTGAAGGACAGTGAGTTGGGTTTTGTGGACAGACTTAGGGGAAATGTTGTCTATCCTCAGTTTCCTCCTTTGTAAGGTAGAGTGAAGGGGAACACTCAGAATTTTCAGGAAGCAGCAATTAGATCTAACTTGCTGAAACCCAAAGTAGGTCATATATCTCGTGGAAGTACTTCTGAAAAGATAGGGAAAGATGAGATTGTGTAGACAGTTGAGCCTTTGATCTTAAATATCGACATGGTTTTGTGTGCTGTGGAGGTTCCTAGAAGGTTCCACTAGAGTGGCTTTTTCAAATGCTGGGCATAGAAGAATGATCAAAAACTGTTACACTCCCATCTGGCTGGGCTCCATGTCCAATTGTTTTTGGTTTTATTGCTTTCTGGAGGAGGAGCCTTGTTGAGCAGGATAGCTAGGGATTCCCATCCGTAGCAGTGTCATCAACTTTGCACAAGGGGTCTGCATGAAGTGTATCTTGGCTTGACACTACCACCAGTCAAAGGTGACACATTCCCACTGCAAGCAATATACCTAATGTGACACCTCCTTTTCCATCTGTCTAGTCAACCTCCATGGCTCCCACTTCACTGAACAAGAAGAGCCATTTTCTTGGGGCGCAAAAGATCATATAATCTGTTTTGTGTCAGCCAGAGACCCCTGACAGCAAATATAAACGGTAACTTCTAAAAGATCTGCTTTACTGCTTTGAAGACTCCATTTATCTTGTGTCAAACCATCACTGCAGCAGGTCAGAGTCAATTTAAAAAAGTGGAAGCAACAATCTTCTGACAGCAATCACAAGGATTTATAAATTATATCACAAATGCCCTTACTTTAGCCTGGCACGAGTGGCTAACACCTGTAATCCTAACTACTCAGGAGACTGAGATCTTATGATTGAGGTTCAAGGCCAGCCTGGACAGGAAAGTCCTTGTAAAGATGATGTACAAAGGGGTTACAGTTGCATAAGTAAGGAAATGAGTACAATTCTTGTGGAACATTGTTACCCCTTCCCCCATTTTCTCCTGTTATCCTTCCTCCATCCACTCTGACTCCTCTCCCCACCAAGTTGTGAAGTTCAATTCCAACATAGTTTCTTGTGAGTATCACTGTTGCATTGATTCACAGTTTGCCCTTTGTTTCACCAGTTTGTTATTCCCTTTCCCTCCCCAGATCAGATAAACTTATATACACGACACAGGGTACTGAAATCAAAATCACTTGACAACAGGGGGTAAAACACAGGAGGAAAAAAAAAAAAAGGACAAAGAAAAATAAATAACTGCATACAGTACACTAATGAAAAAAAAACACAACAAAAAGCCTTTTGTTTCCATATCTTATGTTTCATTTAGATTAGAATCATTTTATAAGGTCATATGTGCATAGCTAGTGATCTGTTGTAATCCTCTGTTAGGACTATCCTGGACATATACTAATTATTACAAATGAGGGAAAACAGGCAGCCTATGTTTCTTTGGATCTGGCTTACTCCATTTAATATGATTTCTTTCCAAGTCCTTAGCAGGAAGAACTGTGCTGGAGGAATATCAATACCAAACTTCAATCTCTATTACAAAACCATAGTAATAAAAACAGCTTGATCCTGGCACATGAACAGGCTTGAAGACCAAGAGAACATAATTGAAAATTCAGAAATGAACCAACAGACATCTGGCCACCTAATCTTTGATAAAGGAGTCAAAAAGACAAGATGGAAGAAAGACAGCCTCTTCAACAAATGGTACTGGCAGAATTGGATATATACATACAGAAAATTGAAGTTGGATCCTTATATATCACTCTGAACAGAATCAAATGCAAATGGATCAAAGACCTCAATGTAAATATTACAGGAAGGAATAGGAGAAACACTAGGACTCCTTAGCACAGGCCAAAACTGTCTTAATAAAGACACAGAAACACAACAAATCAAAGAAAGGCTGCATAAATCAAATTGCATTAAACTTCAGAGCTTCTGCATGACAAAGGACATAGCCAGGAAACTCTTTTTGATGTTGATGGTGGTGGTGGTCATGGGGCTTGAACTCGGGGCTTAGACGCTGTCCCTGAACTCTTCTGCTTAAGGCAAATGCTCTACTACTTGAGCCACAGTACCACTTTTTGTTTTCTGGTGGTTAATTGGAGATAAGAGTCTCACCGACTTTCCTGCCTGAGGTATTTGAACCACAATCCTTGGATCTCAGCTTCCTGAGTAGCTAGTATTACTGGCGTGATTCACTGGCATTCTGCTAGCCAGGAAACTTATAACTGCAATTAATCACAGAAAAAGCTGGGAATAGACCTGTGGCTCAAGTGACAGAGCAGTAGAAAAGAAGAAAAGAAGTTCAGGGACAGTGGCCAAGCCCTGAATTCAAGCCCCAGGACCAGCACAAAATACTAATAATAATAACGTACCACATTCAGACGAACCAATAGAATTGTATTTTTGGTTTGGCATTGGTTCTGAGTAGAAACTAGATGCAGAAGCTCTAACACACTGGTAATTCACCCACTCACATAGTTGCAGTGAATTTCAGTCCTAGTTTCCCTGTGCTCTGTGGTCCTCAGCACATGCATGCAGCTTCAGGCGGTAGACCTGGGGGATCTTGTCTATCTGCAGTCCTCTGTAAAATGGGTATAAGGACAAGATGTCTGGGACATGCTATCTATAGGGCAGAGGTTGGGAGCTCTGAACCTGAGAACACCATGCCCATGACCTACCACTAGTGAGTGTATGCTTATTGCAGAGAAACCTAGACCTCAGGTCAGTACAGGCCAGAAAGTGGCAGGGGCCTGATTCCAGAATTGCCTTCTCTTCTAAGTGGATCATAAAGCCAGGCCTCATTGAGTTAGTGGTGAACATTAAATCCTTGTGATGCCTTGAGGTCTCCCTCTGTATGGCTCATTCTATTATTTTAAGCCAATATGAAAAAAAAACTCAGACATTAGAACCCAGGAAATAAAAACTGAAAAATCAGAGCAAATAATTTTCTCTTCTACACCTCCATGTAGATGATAAGTTTCACAAGGGCAGGAAGACTTAAAGGATTAATCTGCATCTGTATTCTCCTTTGAAATGGTAAAAAGATTGGGAACTCTAACAGAATAAAAATATGAGAGAAGTATATCTGAGAGAAGGATAAGGATAAGGAAGCCCTAAAACACAGGTATTTTCTTTGTGTTGTAAATAAATCCAGATATACCTTCATAGTTTAGAGTAATATATATTAATCATATCTTAATAACATCACCTAATTTTGGCCATCCAGAAGTTTTGTTTCACAATAGGGGTCCCTGAGCAACATGATCATGTGTCTGTTCAGAAAGAACAAAAGTAGCAGATACCACTGGCCTTTTTCAATATTTATCATTCAATCTTCCATTTTCTGCCCTGAAGCAGGAACTGTCCCCACCCCCACACCTTTTTCTTTTCCATTTCTCCTTACCTTATCCTAATATACTAAAATAAATCCTTGCTAAAACTTTCACTTTGTGAGACTCTCCTGGTTCAACCCCTTGAAATACTTTTCATGCATGGATCTTTTTTTTTTTTTTTGGTCCGGTCGTGGGGCTTGAACTCTGGGCCTGGGCGCTGTCCCTCAGCTCTTCAGCTCAAGGCTAGCGCTCTACCACTTGAGCCACAGCGCCACTTCTGGCTTTTTTCTTTTTGCTTATGTGGTGCTGAGGAATCAAACCCAGGGCCTCAGGCATGCAAGGCAAGTACTCTACCACTGAGCCACCTTCCCAGCCCCTCATGCATGGATCTTAAGGGCCTGTGATTTTGCAAGGACACGAAGAAGCTTGAGGGAACCCTCCTCCATCTATATGATCTGACAATTCCAGGGTTCCACCAATTTTGGGGGCTCACCAGAAAAGGTTAACAGGATAGTCAGAGGCTGTGAAATGGTCATACCAGTGGCCACTGAGCACAATGGCCACTGAACTCACATGAACACACACTGAGCCCATTGCACACAAGAGGGTAGACAAGGAGCTATTTCAGGGGATGCTCCCGAATGGGCTTGAAGAAATGAACAACATGACCCAGATGGAGGTTTGAAAGTTCCAAAGCTCAGCAAAAGAGACACACATCTGTACCTAAGAAAATTTAACCACTATTTCAGGAGCAAGGGAATTAAGACAACTCGTAACCACAAAATGGACCCTTTATTATTGGAACATTTAGAACATGTAACAGGACACTAGACTTATAGAAGACTTCTCTGAATATTGTTTTCTTTTCAGATGAAAATTTAAGTCCATCTGAGTATTTTTTAAAAAAAGTGTGAATATAGCAATGAGACTTTTATCTTAGAGAGGGGGAGAGAGAGAGAGAGAGAGAGAGAGAGAGAGAGAGAGAGAGAGAGAGTGAGCATGGCGGGGTGGGGGGGTGGGAAGGCAGACCTGTCGTGAGTATGGTGAGGCCTTCTTAGGCCGACTCTATCTGGCCTTTCTGTTTCCCTCCTCTTCAGAACTACCTTGTACCACAATGCTCTAAGTCTTTGATTAACTTGTCTTGTCTTTATCCTCCATTCCAGATTCACTGGATCTCAGAACGAAAGTGGATGGATTGTTGAAGTAGTTAAAATGCAGAACTGTTATGTAGAGTTTTCATTAGTGAACTAGTGATCTTTGAAAACTCTCCAGCACTTCAAAAAGGAAAAAGCAGGTGCTTCCCAGGAACACTTTCCCAATAGTAGGTTCCCACAAAGCTTCTGGAATATTCTTTGTATGATTGTTTTTCTTCATTTGAATTTTGTTTTGAGATAATTTCTCAGATAATTTCTCTTTCATTTCCTTTCCTTCTTTCTTTTCTTTCTCTCTTTCCCTTTCTTCCTTCCTTCCTTCCTTTCTTCCTTCCTTCCTTCCTTCCTTCCTTCCTTCTTTCCTTTCTTCCTTCCTTCCTTCCTTCCTTCCTTCCTTCCTTCCTTTCTTTCTTTCTTCCTTCCTTCCTGTCTTTCTCTTTTTTATTTTTGCAAACCGTCCCTTTTTGCTTACACATTGCAATCCCAAGCCACACAATCAAGAGAAGCACCAAACACAGTGTAGGCAATACTTCAGATTTTCCTCTATTTTAATTCCTTCTTCGTTCTTCCAGTAACATCTGACTTAATATCTACGTGTATGCCTGCTGCCATCATAGCATGAATTTTAACCCACTGTGCAATTATTTTGGCACACAGAACAGATCCTTGCACATCTCTGCAGTCACTGCTCTCAAGCTAGTAGGTGTACCCTTGAGGACAGAGGAGCCTCTTCTTCCTCGGGATGGAGGAGGATTGCCTCTGACTCTTCCTTCCATGGCCAGTGAGTGATGTCACACCCAGTGACTTCTGAGAGAGTGATTAAAATACTAGTTGTCAGAAACTAGACTGTTCCAGATGCTGTGACTGCCTCTGGGCCTACTTCTCTGTATCAAATGCCATGACAGAGGAAATACAGATGTTTCTGATGGTCTCTAGGCCAAAGAAATGTGCTGCATAAAGTGGAGTTGATCGAGTCTGAGAAAATTACATGGATAATGGTTATGAAATGACAAATATGAAGGCTGAGCTTTTTGTGGCATTTTCTGGAGAAAAAAAATGGAGAAATTTCTGTTTATTTTTCTGTGTCCCTGTTGGAAAGTTATTTTTACAAGCAATGTTTTTATTTATTATTATATCCCAATAACTTAGCACAATGCTTTCTAGCACGTGATAAGTATTCCAAAAATGTTTAAGGTATGAAACAAGAAGAAAACAAGCAAGAGAGGGAACAAAGGAAGAAAGAAATAGAGGAAGAGCAGACAGAATGAAGGGACGGAAGAAAGGAGAAAGAGAAAGAGAGAAGAAGGGAAGGAGGAAAAAAGAGGAAAGGAAGAAAGGAACAAAATGAGGATGTGAAGGAGGTAAAGAAGGGAAATTCACATAGACAGTTGAGTCATAAAAACTGCTTAAATTATTCCTTTGGCAATTCTAGCTATAGAAAAACATGGATATATTATTTATTTTCTTCTCTGTGTGTGTATTCATGCATATTCTAGGAGTACTAGGCAATTAAAACATAGAAACAAATTACATGATTTCAAATATTATTATTGATAATAAGTAAATCCTCGACACTGAAAATGGGATTAGTCAGAGCATGTTCATAAAGGATGGTCACCAAGTTATCTGCTCAATACCAGCCACCTCCTGAGCAAAAAGTACCATTCTCTTCCCAGTTTAGCAAAATATGTATCCATTGTCCTTCATTCTTATTTTGTCTTAGTTACCCATAATTCGCTCTCAACCTCCCTTGTGATAAGGGATATATATTTCACCAATGTAGTTTACTCGGTCTTCATGTTTGACCCTGATTTAGGACTTTCAAGTCTGAGAATGGACCCCAAGGCAGCATGTGAGAGTGTAGCTTGATTCTTCCCTGTACTCTGATAAGGACAGGGAATTCTTAGAGCCTTTCTCAGTGTAGATGATTAAGTCATCAAAGTGTATTTTCAAATAAAAAGTATACCCTTCATATAAGCATACAAGGAGATTTACTTACTTTATAAAAGAGAAAACCACAGAATCATAAAGCTGTTTCAAAGGACAGTTTGAAGGAGAAATATTTAGACCATTAGGTTGAGCACATTGTTATGACTTTGCTGATATAGAGACCATATAAGTTAATGTGTTATAGGACAATATAATCTTCTTACAAGAAGAAACCACTAGCATCTCTACCAGACAATAATTACACGCAACTTCGCAGTCTGGGTTTTAATCAATAGAAAATAGTAAAATTCTATTGAGCAATAGTCCCGTATGGCAGACATCCTGTTTTCATTTATGAGTTTCAGGTACCTTTTGAAAATAGAAGTGATATCCAACAGCTTAGTGGACTTTGCTGCAGAATTTAAAACTTTTGAAATTTTCTAGGTTCCTGGCATCATCCCTTAATTCTCAATCGAATTGGCTGTAGAGGACTCTGCCCAGAACAGTTCAGCTATCAATTACTCCCCAGGCACACAGGGCTGCCTTTTCTCTGCCATTGGTAGAGCAGCTTCTAGTCAGCTTTCTAGTCAGGTGCTAGTCAGCTTTCTATCACTATAACATAACACCTGAGGTAATTCACTTATAAGGAGAAAGGGAATATTTTTGCTCTCATAAAACTTTGAAGGTTTCAGTCCATAGGCAATTGGCTTTGCTGCTTTTTAGCCTGAGGTAAGCCACAGGCAAGAATGCCTGATGTAATATAATCACTCACCTCATGGCTAGGACACAAGTTAAAGAAAGAGGAGAGGATGGGGATCCCAATATTCCTCCAATAGCTCCTTTCCAATGACCTAAAAACCTTCCACTAGACCAATACCAGAGAGGTTCCAACCACTCCCAACAGTGCCATTCCAGTGACCAAGCCTTCAACATAAGAGAAATACGATAACATTCAAATGACAGTATTTTGAAAGAAGGGCAATGAACTAGAATGGAAGATGGAGATATAAAAAGAAGGAATCACAGGGGAGAGAAGCACTTTCTTTCAATTGCAGAGAACTGTCTACAGAGAACTCTATTTAATGCCTTCTCTTTTTTGGTAGAGGAAGTAGCTGAACTGAGTGACAGGAAACCCAAAGGTATGCCCCTTTAATGATCTTTAGCAGTCAGAATAGCAGATTGCAACCACACCCTGGTATGAGTACATGAGCCAATCTAGTTGAGCATCACATCGGCAATCACCTGCACAATCTTGTTGTAGATCTGGTATTGAAACCACCATTTACACGGTTACCACCAATGGCATTTTATGGGAAAAAGACCAGTTAATGGGGTTTTCTTAGTCCATTTTACTCAGTCTCCTAAGGGCTTAAATAGCCAGCACAGTAGTCCTTTTATCTCAGTATGAATACTGAATTTATTTGCCAAAAAGAGATGTACAGATTCTACTGCAGTTTCAGGAAAAGCTTAGAAGTACAAAGTACAATTATAGAATTATCATTGTCACTATTATCTCCAATCAGTCCTTCATTCACAGTGGCAGTTTCTAAGAGCTTTGTATAGAAAATGGAAAAAGGGTAATCTCTAGTATCAATAGAAGGCAAGCCATCATTTAGACTCTGTGGTCTCTTTCAGAGGGCAAGGGACACCATTTCCTTTTACTCAGCTGAAAGAAATGAAAATGCTAGAAGCTGAACCTGGAGCAATGATGCCATGTTCAAGCCAATTCTTGGCTCAAACTCAGTCAGCATGCAATCTTTGCAGTGGAGATTCACCTGGAGCAACAGGAAGAACCAAAACAACAGGAAGAAATTGTTCAGTTCTTGTAAGAGTCTCTTTGGATTTAGTTAGGCATTGTTTAATCCAGCCAACTGCTTCCCTTCCCAGGATTTTACTAACGCTGATGCTGATTTTTAATAGTTTGGGTGGTATTGGGGGTTTGAACTCAGAGCCTCATGATTGGTAGGCTGAGATAGCATTGAGACATACCATTGAGATACCATTGGCAGGTAAGAGCAAACACTGAAGAACACTAAAACAGGGTAATAGGTTGGACATTTCTGTAATGTGCTTTTTACAGTCTCAATGAGGAGAGTGCTTCTCCAGGGAGATAGATGTTGATAAGGTGAAGAAGTTATGTACAAAAGTCATTTGAAGGAAGACATGCCTTGACCCCCTGACCTCTGCCTGCACTGGTGCTGGGATAGAGCTTAGCTTTCTAACACCATCTCAGGACTGGCACAGACTGGTAGAATCTGGGGAAGGGCAGATGCTAGAGGAAGAGGGAAAGGAATGTGCGTTATTGCTTCATGATCAGTTATCTGTTTGGGATGAGGTAGGGAAGTTCAGATCCAAGGAGACTTTCAATGGAATTCACTGCTCAGCTGGAGCTCCTATTTATCTTCAAACTCCTGGTTTATATGTGTTGTTGTCGCTGTTGATGTTGATATCTATGGATGCTTATACTCTAGTCTTCTGTGTTTGTCTGAGCCATGATACTCTTCCTTGAAGCCTGGTGGTGGTGGTACCCCCACTGGCTTAGCCGCCTAGAGACAATTAAAAAACAAAATAAAAAACAAAACAAACTTGCTGTACCTTATCTTTCTATTTGTCAATAGAACTGGAGTATAAGAATACCTATGCCACAGGGGTATATTGATGGCTAGAGATCTAATTTGTATAAAACCTTTAGAAGTACATCTCACCCACCAAAACCTCTCACAAACACTGACTTTTATTAATATCCTACACCTCTGCATCTATCTGTATGTTACTGAGCTTTCTGTCACAGTGACAAAAACCTGAGATAATCAACCTAAAGAAGATGAATGGTTTATTTGGGTTCACAGTTTCAGAAGGTTTAGTCTGTAGTTGTTTGGTTCTGTCATTTCTTCATCTGGTTTTCTGGTCATGGTGGAAGCATGTAGTAAAACAAAGTTCTTCACTTTATGGCTCCCAGAAAGTGAAAAATCCCCTGTCCCTTTTGAGGGAATGGTCATAATCACTCAAAACATCTCATTTAAATTTTCCTCAACTTCCCAATAGTATCTCTGGTGATAAAGCTATAGGAATTTTTTCATGATTCACACATGTGCATGATAGAGAGAAAGAAAGGGAGGGACAAATAATTCACAGAGTCTATTTTGCCACTAAAATTATTCCTTTTGCTTTCATTATTTCTGACACTTTGCATGAATAGCTCTCATGGAGGCAATCAATGTTTATGAGTAGGTATATCCCATTTTCCTATTAAATCTTATTAGAAAAAATACTTAAGGCAAAACATGGACTTACTTCCTAGGAAATTAACAATATATTGCTAGAAATTGTAATTATTTAAAAGGTCGCATCAGGACAAATTTGAGTCCACCTGAAGTACAAAAATGTAATTCCCCACAGCTAAAAATGAAGCTCTGTTTATTTGCTTCTACTAATTAAAAAATCAGAACTAAAGACATTGCATTTAAACAATACAGTTAAAATGGCATGGCTTTATAATGGCTTAATGAATTCTCTTATGAAATCAACTAAAATGTTAGCCATCACAAATTATAAACCCTGACGTTCTGAGTTCTCTTAGTAGCCTTATAGTGGATTTTAAAAATCAATGATACATTCTATTGTATAATTCTTGCAATTACCTTTGATCAGGAAACAAAAAGAAGGAACAAACTCTGGCTTTGGGGCTATAGGTAAATTCCTTATATTCAAAATGGAAAATATGTTTAGTTTCTAAATAATGATTTTTCACCTTAGTTTTATAAAAATTTCATTCCTGCCCTCTTTGAATGTTTTTGCATTAAATTGCCAATCAGAACCCTCCATCTGAATGTCACTTCCAAAGACATTAAAAAAAAAAACCACTTGAGCCTGATGCTTGTTTAACCTTAGCTACTCAGGAGGCTGATTTTGAAGCAGCCCATGTAGAAAATCCCATGAGCCTCTTATCCAGTTAGCTAGCAAAAAGCCAGATGTGTAACTCAAGTGGAAGAGTACCAGCCTTGAGCAACAAAGCTAAGCAAGGGTGTGAAGCCCTGAGTTCAATCAAGTCTTACTACCTATACAATATAAATATAAAATAAATAAAATGAAAAAAGAAAACCCTCTTGAGGGCTGGCATATGCACGATCCCAGGGTTGCATCCACATACAACTCCCAAGAGAAATAGCACAACTAATTTTGTTTTAATTTTAAGCCTACTCATTATCTCTTTTCAAATTCACTATTTCCAGTAATCTCAGGATTCTCCGTCTCTGGGGTTGATTCATTCTCCATCCACTGTTTTCATCATATTAAAAAGAAGTCTTACTAATTTTCAAGTTCATTAAATCTGTTTTTCTTTCTCTGAAATGCTCCCTATGCTTCCGGATGCAGTCCACCATCAAGTCTTAAGTAGATTGCTGTAAGAACCTTCCAAATGATCTTGGCTGAAGCTTTGTGAACTTCAAGTCTGTGTATCTCGGTGAACAAGGTCATATTGGAAAATCCGTATCTGGTCATGTTATTTCCTAGTTAATTCTCTCTCTGGATGCTTTTCTAAACTCCTTCATATTCTGTCCTGTTTCTCTGTGTCATCCTCAACCAACTTCTCTCCCACATACACACTCTGCAAACATTATTCTGAGTGACCAGTATGTAGAAGCTTGTGGCAGCAAAATACAATGGATATTTTTACTTTTTGGCTGCTACTCAGTAATAACATCAAAACTAACCACATAATTAATTATATTTTGCCCGAGTTCTCTTATTTTACTGCATACAGTGAAGGATATATTGGATGGCAGCTTTATGAGAAGCCCACTCGGATGACTGGCATTTGGATGCCAACTTCAATTTTCTCCAAGTGACTTTCTCACCCTACAACAAGTGATCTTAGGTTATATAGAAAGACAATAAAGGCAGAAGTTCAAAGGCTTCTTAACACCTAGTACTGAAAATTATATAACATTGTCTTTCCTATTTCCTTTTCCTTCCTTCCTTCCTTTCTTCCTTCCTTCCTTCCTTCCTTCCTTCCTTTCTTTCTTATTTCTTTGGTTCCTTCTTTCCTTGAATCCTACTTCCTTCCTTCTTTCCTTCTTTCTTGCCTCTCTTCCTTCTCCTCCCTCTCCTTCTCTATCTTCAGTTTTCATGTTCTATCTAGATCCCAGGGTGATTCCTTTACTTGTTCCCCCTTTTGTTATTAGTTTTAAGCAGTTACTATTTAACAAAGTACTTTATGAATACAATACATCTTGATCAATATCAACCCCTGTCAATATTCTCACCCATCCCTACCCTACCCATGCTTGCCCTCACTCTTCTTAATTTTGTAGGATACACATTTAATCCTTGAATGCATTTCCCCCATCTTCTTCTCTTCATTTGTCTACCATTTTCCCCTAGACCTTATCCCACCATTTTAAAGTCTCTGCTTCCTGGTGTTCTTTTTCTTGGATTTTGTGGCTTTGCCTTTATAAGGAATTATACTATTTGAGTTCTCTCTTGAATCTACTGTATTTCTTCTATACACTTGTATACAACCTTACATACTTACTTATAAGTTTATAAACTAAATCTAGCTCCACATTTGAATGGAAACATGTATCCTGTGTCTCTCTGAGCCTTACTTCATTGGACTTAATTTTCCTAAGTATTTCCATTCTTTACAAATGGTAAATCTTTCTTTCTAATGGATGAGTAAAATTCCACTGTGTGTGTGTACCACATTTTCTTGATCCTTTTGTCCATTGAGGGGCATCTGGATTGATCTCATACCTTGGCTATGGTGAATAGTGCTGCAAGAAACATGGTTACTTTTCAGTATGGAGACTGTAGCAAAGTCACCTTGTCAAGTGATAACTGAAATGTTCCCTATACTGCATGTGGCTCTCTACCTGCCAATTACACATGCCTTTCATGTCTGTATTTTACCATCGGTGCTATGAATACAAATGAATACAAATTGTTTTTTTAAGTTTAGGGGCAAATGGGACCCTAGCTACTCCTTTGGCCTGTATGAAATCCAAGGAGCCTACAGTTATGGCTAGGCTCAGCAAGGTACACTAGATGATACACTTACAGGGAGTTTTTATGGTTTTATTTATAATTATTTTCAAAGTGGTTTGAGCCTGGACGCCACCAGGAAGATTATAAAGGGAGGAACTAAGACATTCATCCTCCATCTGAACTTGTTAATTTAATGATATGGAGAGGTTTTATGTTCCTAACTCTCCAGTACAAAAAATAAGAATGCTTAATAAAATACACAGCATTTATTTTGTATGCAGTGACAACCTAGATTTCTAGACTTGAGGAACCAATAGCAATAATAATATGAGATGTCAGAGCAATTTCTGAATAGTGCCATGTATTTTATGAATATATAAGCATATCTAGGCCATGTATCTTATGAATATATAAGCATATCTAGAGGTGTGGAAGAATCCAAAGAAGAAAACAAATGTCTTCCATTCTGAGTCCAGGGATGACCTCAGAAGTTCTCATCATTCATGATGCCTCACATAAAATAGCATTTCCACTTTCATCACATCTACAGGAGAGTTTGATCATGGTATCTGCTCTAAGTTAGGACCAGAGAGTACATAGAGCAGACTCAAGAGTCAGAGTATCCAGGTCACATTGACAAGGAGTCAAATCAAATGGAATGAACAGAAGGAGACATGCATACCTGTCACTAGTTCTGTGATGCTGTTCAGTGAGCTCTGGAAGAGCAAGGGTGGTGCACATTGCTGGCAGGTAGCCCAGGTCAGAGACTGAGAGCTGCTTTCCTACTTCTAGGAGAAAAGATGGTTGGAATTTAGCCTCCTCATTAGCCCATAGGCTCACTCCATTTTGGTGGAGTGGTGACAGACAGCTTCATAGAGAAACAATGAACGAGGAAGTTTAATAAATACTAGGGGGTGGTGTGGAGTGGGGAGTTGTAGGCCAGAGAAATATGCCAACGCCAAAAAGAAGGAAAAGGCCCTCATCCTGATCTTATGTTCATGTTAGGCAGATGCCTAGAAACTGGATTTCCTTGGGGATGATGTGACTATCTGGGATTGGGGATGGTAGAAGCAGAGTGGTCCCCAAAGGTCCTCCATTCAATTCACATGGAGCCACTAGGGCAGAAGGGAGGTAGTTCATGTGCTAAAGGACAGGAAACATGTCTGTGCTTAAAGACGTCCCTATCTTGTCCTCATTATATGATAATGAAGAGTGACTTCCCAGTCACTACAAGAAACCAGTAAAGTAATGACCAAATGCTATTGCAGGATAGCTGGAAAAATACATGAGGCCCAATTTCAGTGAAACGATTAAGACTGGCTTTTCAACTAATGTTCAGGTACTTGGAGTCTGCGACATGAGGACAGGAAATTCTAGTTTATCCTGAGTTACACAGCAAGGCCCTGTCTCAAAACTAAACCAAATAAAAGAAAACATTGTTCAAGATAAATGCTAAATTAGCTCCAGCAACTATTCTGAAGGGATATATGTGCTCAATGTGAACAATTTAGTACAATGGGACATATGAATCTCATGTGCGTCACATCTGTCTGCATAACTTGTATGGCTCGGGAGTAATTTTGTATATAATCTAAATAGTCTTTTCCCTAAGCCTATGGTGGGATCTCACCTCAGTCAGGTCGCTACATATTTCTAAAGGGAGAGCACTGAACTAGGAACTTCAGGATTAAGTGAGCTCCCCGGTTTGTGTTTCAGTTTGTTTTGTTTCTCTTCCTTTAATGTTATAGTAACAGGTTCCCATAGGCTAAGTAGGTGGAAATGAGTCTTGTCTTTAGCCTTGCTAATAGGCTGGTACATTAATCCTTAATGAAAGTAAACCTGCTTACAAGTGAAATTGTACTGGCTGCCCTGTGTGTGTGTGGAGGGGGGATCAGGGAGAGAAAGAGGGGGGGGTAGAGAGAGAAAGAGAAGGGAGGGGGAGCAGGCTGAGGGAGAGAAGAGAGAAGGGATATAAGAAGTGGAAATACTGGTCTAGAACTTGCCATTTAACAGAAGGTGAACTATAAAACCATATCACCACCACTTTTAGATATTATTGCACTTCAGCTTGGCTTAGTCCATTTTCCATTACTATATGTAAATAAAAACAAGCAAAAACAAAAACTTCTTACAGTTACAAGGTAGAGGATCTTTATCAGGTGAGGAGAAGAGAAGTTGCTGGTAGGGAGCTGTAAGGATATGCAGAGCATTCTATGCTGAAAGGTTCACATTTAAGAAATGAGGCCAACTTGTTTCCAATAGCAGCCTTACCTCTTAGACCACGAATGGATAAAGGTAATTGTAAGCCTCCACAACATAAGCATCTTTCAAAGATCCAAACTATAAGTGCTATTAACATATGGCTTTGAGGATTACATTTTCCAGCCTGAATTTAAACCACACTTAAACCACAGCACTGTGTAGGGTAATAGTTTTATAATGAAATATTATGTTTACTTTCCCATCTTTAATGTCCTTCCCAGATGGGCTCTTATCTTCAAGGACTAATCCATGCCCCAGCAATGTGTTTTCTCAGTAAATGTTGTCCATATTTGCATGATACCTAAACTAGTGCTATGTTTTCTCAGTTCAGAAAATGTTAGATCATATGGTAAACTGGGACCATAATGATGGAACTATGTGAGAGCCGAAAATCCAAGCTGTGAGACCCTGAAAGGACTGGGAGTTTGGAATGCCTTCTTCCAATACCCCCTTGGAACACTGAGAGTTTTCCTGAAAAAGTCAATCAGTCCTGGCTAACCCGCAACTCAGATTCCACCCTAAACTGTGTGGGAGCCTAAGGGTAGACTTTGGTTTATGCAAATTATAGGTTATTTACTGTTTAGCTCTTCTTCCCAGAAAAAAAAAGGTCATCTACTACCTGTATACAAAATATTGTCACATGTTGAAGTTTGTACCTTACTTCCTTGCACAAGACCAATTACAAACCTTGCTTAATGGAACCTCAAGATCTATTTCTGGTAGAATGCTACAAGTCCCTTGGTCCCCAAACCTCAGTTCCACAGTCTGGTCTCCATTATTGTGTTGTTCCCAGTAACTGCAGATTAAGGAGCATGAAGTAGGTTGCAACAGAACATTTGTTTTTACATTTTTGCAAATTGTTTAATATAGTATTATATCAAATTATAGCAAAACCCCATTTATTTCTTGATAATCATAAAGGTTTATTTATGTTTTTTCAGTGGTTTCCATTATTCAAAGATTAGTCTCAGTTCTTGAGATGCTGTAGAGAATGTTGAACCTCTCTAAAAGTCTCTGATGTGCCTACTAAAATGGAGTAGATAACTTAAAGGAAATTTACAATTATTTCTTTCTTTGCCATTGAAGAGTGTCTTCTCACCAGACATCAGTGGCTCATGCCTAGAGTCATATCCACTCAGGACATTGAGATCTAAGGATCAAAGTTTGAATTTAGGCCAAGCAAGAAAGTCTATGTGATCCTTATCTCCAATTAACTACCAACAAGCCAGAAATGGACCTGTAGCTCAAGTGGTAAAATGATAGCCTTGAGCAGAAAAGTTCAGAGACAGGGTCTAGGCTCCAAGTTCAAGTCCCAGGACTGCCACAAAAAAAAGTGTCCTCTCTAGCTGACCAGATAGAAGCTACAATAATTATGATGAAATAGTAAATTCTGTGCAAAAATTATACCAAGTATACTCTGCTTGTCACTAAGCTGATATTCCTCCAGAATAAAGGTCTTTTTGAATTTGAATATCATCTTTAAGATGTGACTTGTTTGAAGCAGAGACATGGCCATCAGTTTCAGAAGAATGTATAAAAAGACTATACATCTACCAAAAATTATAGAACAGATTCATATGTTTTCCACCTGGTATATCCTGTTTCCCACAAACTTGATTCCAAATGAACTTGACGGGCAGAGCTCTTTATGTTAAGATGCAGAGATTTGGAAGATACATGTTAATGAAGCTTAAGCAAACATACCCAACTATTGTTATAGGGAAGTATATCATAAAGAAGTCTGTCAACACTGAGGGGAGAGGCTTCCATTGTGAATGTCCTAGTTGGCTAGTCTCACAATCTCTCCTGAGAATTCTAGATAAGAAGATAGTAGGTAGATTTTGTGTGTGTGTGTGTGTGTGTGCATATGTACCCATCAGTCCTGGGGTTTGACTCTCATTCACCTTGCTCACTCCCATGCTTCCACTAGATTAATGCTTTTTGCTAGTTAATTGGAAATAACAAATATGCAAATTTGTTGGCCTGGTCTGGCTTCAAATCATTATCCTCAGCTCTCAGCCTCCTTAGGTGCTAGGTTAAGTAAGATACCTGTGCCCAGCCTAGAAATTAGGCAAATTCTAATTCCTGGGATTCTCAGTCTCTATCCATCTCATTCCAATGTGGCAAAAGCAAACTATGCTTCTCTAGCCAAAGACTTCCCTCAGAACTCAGCCAGCAAGAGAAAATTGGCTCACTTTTCTCCTCCTGCTACTGACTCACACCTTGTTTTATAAATTAATCTTCATCCAGAAACCTCACTTCTAGAAAAACCTTCAAAATGCCCTCTGGAGGCTAAATGGATAACTATATTGCCCCCAGCCACTATCAGAATACCCCAATGACCAAGAAGAGAAACTGTAGTTACTATTATGAAATGGAAAGTTAGAGAACCAAGTGAAGTTCTTTGCAGAATATGATTTTCTGTTTGTGTTTACCTCTTTCCTACAGGCAATTAATAAACAGTGTTGACTAACTGACTAATGTGTCCAGCTGATGTCATCAAGAAAAGATTTCTATTCAAACTCAAGAAGCCATTTATTCTGTGATGAAGAGCTGCCTTAATTTCTGTTGGGACGTATAGAAGCAATGCTTTCTATAGTAGCAGAATTTTAAAAATCATGTATAAATAAGCTTCAATGTGTGTACATGAGAAAGAGAGAAAGAGAGAGAGAAGCAGAGAGAGGGAAAGCAGAGGAATGAAAGAAAGGAGAAAGGGAGAGATGAAGTGGATTATTATTATTATTATACTGTGATGGGAAAATGTTCCCAAGCCTGCAAGAAAAGAGCTAAGTGACACTGTCACCTGTCTCTGTAGTCTCCAGATTGCTTTTATAGCCATGTTTACATGCTTGCTGCAGGCACAATGTCATTTTGCCCTTAGGATTATTCTGTGCTAAACCTAGATCATGATGACAAATATTCAACACTGATGTTCTCAGATGAGAAGAGCAATTAGAAAATTCATAAATTAAGTGTTTGCTTTCTCTTCTTTAGTTAAACATAAACATTTGTTAAAAGGTACTTTTCTTTAACTGAAATTTTTCTCCTAGGAAATAAACAGATGTCTGAATACCTGCGTTGTTCCTTGAAAGTCATATTACTTCTTCATGCCAGGCACTATGATCCAATTATAAAATATCACCGGCAGTGCACGTTGGCTCATAAGTCAATGTGCACGGGGAGAGATTTTGATTGAATGCCATAGGGCTTTCTTTCTCTTTCATCACATATTGTCTATGCTTCTGTGGGAAAGTACACAGTGAAATCATAGGGCTCTGGATAGGGACAGTTAGAAGATTGCCATTACAGACAATATCTTATCCAGCTTATAATGTTATCAGTTCTGTCTAAATGTTGAACACACAAAAGCTATTTTAATCATCTGAAGAGGAAAGAGTATTTCTGAATATGAAGTAATCACACCAGCCCAATCTATGGAGAACAATGTATAGAAGAACCAAGGTGACAAGTTATCAAAACCTACTAGGACGGAGGCTGGAAATGTGGCTTAGTGGTAGAGTGCTTGCTTAGCACGCATGAAGCCCTGGGTTCGATTCCTCAGTATCACATAAAAGCTGGAAGTGGTGGTATGGCTCAAGTGGTATAGTGCTAGCCTTGAGCACAGAGAGAGAGGCTCAAGGACTTTTTCAGCTATATAAACTGACACGTTAGCACTCTGAAGCCTAGTATATCCTTTCTCTGCAGATGATGTAGATCATCTAGGATGTCAAATCAAAATCAGAATAATGTTTAAGGAGCAAGAAACTACATCAAGGGAAGTTAATTGTATAAATTTGTAGAAATATGTCTCAGCAAAAATAGCAGAAGGCAGACTTCCTCATTAGAAGGTAATCTTGGAATTAATAATCCCAATGAAACAGGACTAATGAAGTCATTAGAAATAATTCCTCTATGTTAGACAGTTTCTGGATTTACATGGTCTATTAATCTTTGGCTGAGTCTTATTTCAAACACAGAATCCAGCTCACCATTTTAAAGGTGATTCTCCACTTATCTATTCTAACTTGGTTTGGGTTTTTTTTGTTTTTGTTTTTCTTTTTTTTGGTCGTGAGGCCTGAACTCTGGGCCTGGGCACTGTCCTTCAGCTCTTCAGCTCAAGGCTAGCACTCTACCACTTGAGCCACAACCCCACTTCCAGCTTTTTCTGCTTATGTGGTGCTGAGGAGTTGAACCCAGGGCCTCATGCATGCAAGGCAAGAACTCTACCACTGAGCCACCTTCCCAGACCAATTTTTTTTTGGCTGGTCGTGGGGCTTGAACTCTGGGCTTGGGTGCTATCCCTTAGCTCTTCAGCTCAGGGTTAGCCCTCTTCTGCTTGAGCCATAACGCTACTTCCTTCTAACTTGGTAAAGTTGGGTAACCAAACCGTTTCCTGGAGTGATGGAGCTGTCCCTGGTCCTGGACCATTATTAGCAACCTTGAGAGCCTATTGAATCCAAATCTACATCTCCCTGTAGTTTTAAACTAAGCTGTTAACACTAGGACTGACCAGATGTAAAGAAGACCATAAGAAAGCTCTTTATAGAGGATAAGAGATAAACTACTATGCACAAAAATATGTACACCTTTTATTCATAATTTCATGAACATCAAACATCAGAAAATTCAAGGAGCTATACAAAGAAAGAAAAAGTGATGGTAAAACAATACTTTTTTTCTTTTAATCTCATTATAGAGCAACAAGGTAACAAAATATCTATATGAGTGCATGATGCATATATATCATAATGATAATAAAGTAACATCCATTTATATAAAATATTTGAATGTGTAATAGGTACTCTGCCCACCCAAATCTTAGGAAACATTAAAACACTTCAAATATCTGGGCGCCATTGTGGACATCTGTAATTCCAAATCTTAGAAAGCTGGAAGGTTGAGAGTTCAAAGTCAGTCTTTGATATATACATAGTAAGTTCCAGGCTTTTCTGTACTACCCAGGAAAACTCTGTCTCAGAATAATGCTAACAATTATATACTTAGTTCATATTGGTATAAAACTAAAAATTACAACATGGAAAGTTGAAAGTTCTCTCTTAAATAATAATTGTGTCAAGGAAATGCAAAATCTGCAGAATGTCCAAAAATGAGTAACAATTTAAAGAGATGATATGGTTATAGCAGAGTGAAAATAAATGCATTATATGTTAAATTGAAAAGGCATAGAAGATAAACTACCCCTCAGAAAAATGGTGTTCACTAATATGATGGAAAGTAGGAACTAATAAATTTGGAAGCAAAACACGCATCTTGGCAAAGAAAAGGACTTTCTGAAGTAAGGCTGGTATATGTTGGGGAGACAGAGAGAAGAAGGTAGAAAGAGCTCATTAGATAGAAGCAGCAAGAGAAAGAAAGCCACCAAAGATTACCAGGGATCAAAAAGAAATCCTCTATTTGCCACCTTTTCAAATGTGTAGTTCCACGCAAAATCATTTCTCCCTCTCTGGAAGATTAAGGAGACGATTTCTTTTTATTTCTTGTCCTCTGACCTTCCCCACACACTCACAAGCATTCCAAGCCCCTCCCTTCCTCAAGTGAAATCTCTCAAATAGCATTCTTATCTCCATTATTTCTTTGGAAAATAGATTGCATTTCCCTCCTGTGTACTAAGAAATCATTCATTGAATGCCTATCACAGGCTAAACTTGACATAGGGCTTTACAGACAGAGCTGCTGAACCCACACCAGAACTGTCTTTTGCTACAAGCAAATTTGTTTGATTGTAGATAAAGAAATTGAAGCTCATAGAATCTCAGTAGCTTTTCCAATGTTAGACAGGTTGTAATTTGAGACGCTGCTCAGTAGTTAAATTCTTTTCATGATTCTCTACTGACTCTCCATGGATAACGGTGGGTATTACATTGATCAACATACATTGTAGTTTCAAATTGACATGTTGAATTAAAACCCCATTTCACAACTACTTAAAGGAGAGAAGGAGTAGGAGGTTAGGAGGAGCAGGAAGTAGAGGAGGGAGAAGAAAAGGAGGAAAAGAGGAAAAGGAGAAGGAAGAGGAGAAAGCATTAAAAGAGGAAAAGGAGAAGGAAGAGGAGAAAGCATTGTACTCACAAATTGATATGTTGAATTGAATAAGCACTTAAATATAATAAAATGTCTTTTTGTTGTTTTGGTTGTGGGGCTTGAACTCAGGGCCTGGGCGCTGTCCCTCAGCTCTTCAGTTCAAGGTGAGCACTCTACCACTTGAGCCACAGGGCCATTTCCAGTTTTCTGAGTGGTTTATTGGAGATAAGAATCTCACAGACTTTCCTGCCTGGGCTGGTTTTGAACAATGATCCTCACATCTCAGCCTTCTAAGTAACTAAGATTACAGATGTGAGCCATGGGCACCTGGCAAAATGTCATTTTAAAAGTTTTGTTTTTTTGTAAAGATGCTGTACAAAGTGGTTAGTTACATGAGCAAAGCAATGAGTACATTTCTTGTTGAGCTTTGTTACCCCTTCCCTTGTTCATTTTTAAGAACATTTTTATACATTTATAACCAAGATCTGGCCTTGTACAAATGTACAAGTCTGTTGTTGTCTGTTCTTTTCTTGTAGTTTCCAGGCTGCCATCAGAAAACAGTTGTCGTCTCCATGGTTTTATTGAGTAGAACTTCATAAGTGTTTCTAGAATCAAGGGAGCTAGCTAAGAATTGCCAGCCATCGTGGCTTAAAGATAGGTGAAGAAGCTGTGAATATACACATATATTTTTATATGTTCTTTACGCACATTCTTAAATGGTTCAACACATCTTTGTGCTAACAGTCAACATTTCTGTGGGGGTCTCCCAGTGGTCAGCTTAGACCAGAATCTACAGAGCAGTAAAATCTGAGCAGAGCATTCAGTAGACTCACAAGGGAAGACAAAGTTTGAGGTTCCATTAAGTAAGAAAGCAAAAGAATTACTATTATATCCATTCTCTAGTAGTAGGGTAATTCAGGTGCTAAAATAAAACTAATTCAGTTTCAGAATTTATTAATATATCTTCATTTTTGTGTGTTGTGTTGGGGATGGAATCCATGGTGGGTGCATGCTAGGCAGGTGCTCTACCACTGAGCTACACACTTTGAGATCTTGATCTTCAGAAATCACAGATCTACTAGCCTGGGCCAAACCAGAACACATTTGGATATCATGTTCAACCTAAATATCTCATAGAGGAGAAAATTTACACATGAGAAATATATCTTGACGAAGCCAGCTGATCTGTTAGCCATTACAAAATCTCTTGTGTTTACTCTAGGGGGGAAAATACTTAGGAAAGACAACTACAAAGGCTAATTTGAGGTGGTTTAGAAAGCAGCTATTAAATGAAAGAAAGCTATTAGGAAGCAGAGTTTATCTTAATATAAGTAATAAGTTGCCGACCCCCAAATCTGTCCATTAGTGACATGAACTGCAGGTGGAAAGAATAATCCTATCACTTACAGAATTTAGTACTAGCCAAGGCTGCCATCTGCTGCTGGTCCTGCTGTAAAAGGAATTCTTGCATTTGGTTAATATTGAGAGGAAGAGTACTTCCTTTCCTTCCAGCCCTAAGTTCAGAATCAGTACCAAACCCACTAAAACCTACCTAACAGCTACCTTTCAGAGTAGGCCCATAAGATCAGATCCACATTTCTGACTTTGTCCATTTGTCATCTCTACTACTGACATATCAACATTAAATTGTCAGTACATACATCCAGTGGTTTGGATCTTAAATGTCTCATGTATTAAAGGCTTGGCTAATAGCCTGTGGTGCTATTTGGACATAGGACATTTTTAGGTGTGAGACCTTAATGGAAGGAAGTTAAGTTTTTGAAGGTGTACCCTTGAAGCAGATCTTAGACTCTGGCCTTTTTCTCTGTCTTTGTTTCCTTTCAGTCATGTGCTGAAAAAGCCTTTTTTGCTATATGCTCCTGCCACGATGTATTGTGCTTCAACAGACCCAAAGCAGTATGTTTAAGTGGTTGTGTGATAAAGCCTTTGAAACCATGAACTAAAACAATGCTTTCTGCCCTATGAAGGTTGTTCACTGCAGGTATTTTGTCACAGTGACCAAGACCTGACTAACAAAATCCATAGCAACCTTTGAATGTTACCGTTCACAGAAAGGTAAGCAGATTGTGACCAAATATTCTGAAGCTCCAAATGCTTTTAAATTCTCTCAAAACAACAACAACAACAATAACAACAATTTAATCATAACAAAGCAATTTTGCACTTAACTTTATGCTGCATGCTGTTTCTCTTTTTTTGGCTATAATTATAGCCACAGTAGTTCTTTCCATTCACAGGGTAAAATCCTGATGAAAATACAGTGCCTCTAGATATGTTATCAAGGAAAAAAAAACTTGTACTAATATCATTGATAAGTGTACATTTATTCACTCTGTGGGATGTGTAAATCGACAGAAAAAATGAAAGTTAATATACTCCAAAAAGTCATATTATCTCTAATTAGTGCATATAGAGTTGCTTTCCATTTTCTTCATTTTCTTTACTCTACTTTCTACAATAAACTTGTTTCTTTTGAACAATGAAACTTTCTACTGTGCTTTTGACTTTCCTCCGTTTAAGACAGAGGAAGATGATATGAGCTAGCCTCTTTCTACCTTGGCTAGGAAGACTTTTCAAGAGGTTGGCTGCTTGGGAAAGGTAAAAAGAAATGTTTTTCTTTCTTCTATAGTTTGTGATCTGACTCAGAGAAGGACATAAAAATGTTAACTTGAACCCTGGTTTGGGGGTGCCATTCTCACTGCTGGAGTTCTTTCATGGATCATGAACTTAGAAATGGTTGCCATAAAACAAGCATTATTGATAGGAAGAAATCTGACCCAAGACAGATAAAGGAAAACAAAGAGCACATGAGCAAATGCAGTGGCCTTTTCAGAAACCTATGATTTATTGTTTTGGACCTGCTCCCACTCTGCTCACCAAACTCCCTTATGCAATTATAACTGAAAATTGTTCCTTTAGGAAAACCCAGGGGAATCAGAGGTGCTCCCAGATGGTATTGACTACAAAGAATTTAAAATAATAATACAGGTTGGAGTGTATCTCAGTGGGAGAGCTTGCGCTTAGCATGTGAAAGGCTCTGGGTTCAATCCCCAGTACTGCAAAAATAAAAAGAGCAAAACAAGAAAAAGTGTGTCTACTTAGAAATATACATTTTGTTTCCTTTCAGTAGTTATACAAACAAGTTATATTCAATAGAGCAGCTTATGAATACAGGGGCTCAGGATCACTGTCAATCCTGTTAACATTCTCACCCACGCCACCCCTTCCTTCACTTTTCTTAATTGAAAATTTTGCCACTTAATGAAGCAATTTATGTATTCAGTGCATCTTGACCTGTGTCATGCCTTCAACATCTTCATACATCCATTCTTCCCCTTATTTTATCAGTTCTGTGGCATATACAATGCATTCCGCCCTTCATTCTACTCATTCTTCTAACCCTCTCCTTTTGTTCCTGTCCTTGCAAGTACCTAGTTCTTGGTACTTATTTCGTTAGACTTTGATTTAATTTTTCTAAAGAATTATACTACCTGCCCCTTCCATAGATTCTATTATACATTGGTTAATCCATTGATAATCTCTTGGGTGTCACCCAGTGTTTGCTTTATGTACAGGACACTATGTTGAAAAACAAACATTACCATTTGGGGTGGGGGTAGTTGTAGAGGTGGGAGGGAAGGGATGGTAGGGGAAAAACAAAGGAGCAGGCAACAATACTTGGTAAGAAATGTGCTCATTACATTGCGCATGTGACTGTAATCCCTCTGAACAGTATTTTCACAATAAAAAACTTATTTAATAAAAAGTGTGCATCAGTGACCACCCTGACCATATTGCTTGTTGGGTAAATAGACAGCTCTTGAAGAATTTGATGCCTAAAAAGATAAATGTCTTCTTCAGTCTTGACCCAAAGGTCATGAAAGCATTTCATCTTAGGTAGCTTCTATAATCATATTGCTTTGTCTTCATTGAAGGTCATTTGCCCACTAACTTTCTATTCCCCCTCCTTTCATTTCCCGCTTCTTATCAGGTCTTCTCTTTTTCTTCATATGTTCGTCCATTGGGAGAAAATGTGTGTAGAATACCCACTTTGCTCATAGATTTATTTCATCTAGTTTTGATCAGGAATGGTAAAAATAATAAATTTTTAAAAATCAAACAAATCACAAAAACAAAATTTTTTAATTTCTGCCTGCACATTATGGAGCTCATCTGATGTTGAAAAACTCTCAATACATTCCCCAGCATGGTCAATTATATTGAAAATATTGTGTGATCTTCTGAGTGTTTCCCTGCATTTAATTTTTGAAAATATGCCTCTTTCAAAACATTTTCCTTTCTTTCACTAGGACAGCATTCCATTTAACTAGATTTTATAATCTTACTGCTTTGTCTTTATTTGCCCACCAAATTTCCTCAACTGTTTGAAAAAGTAGATTTTTTCTCTGAATCCTCCATTTACATATAATTTTTCTGAAATATTAGGACTTGATTCCTTAAGAGTAAGCACCTGAGATTAATTTTATTTCACTTTTTCTGTATGTTATGTTCCAGGTGTCAAGATATTTTTAGGCTGTTGTGTTATTAGAATTATATCACTTTGACATTGCAAGGCTAAGGATTTTGTCACATCACTGTTGGTGTAAGGAATATGCCCACATATTTCACAGGACTTGAAATGTCTTGAAAGGTGTTTGCTCCCATTTTCATTCATGTGGTATTTTTAGCTTTGAATTTTTTTTCACAAAAGGTTTAATTCCATGTGCAAGGGAAACACCCAAAGTTACAATTCTGTTTTTACAATCTCATTGTTCTAGTACAGCAAGATTGAACTTATTTTAGTCACAATTTAATAGGGGCTGAAAAGAATTTATATATATATATATGTAATAGACCTATATCAACTTCATAAATTGAACACTAACTACATAGCTGTGGGAAATGCCAAGCCATTGCAAATACATGGACATGACATCCTAAAGAACCCAGTTAAACCTCATTGAAAGAACACACATATCATCTTTCCTTCCAGTATTTTTTTTTTTGTTTCAGGAAGCATTTTATTAGTTGAACTTTAATTTGCATACTTTTTCTTCAACTTACGCAAATTAGTTTGAAAAATGAATGGCATCGAAGTTTCTCTTTTTGGAAAATATCAAACATGTGTTTTTCATATTCTTCTTTTGGAGGGATAACAGTATTTCTGATAGACTGTGAGCCAGAATCTCCCAGTACCACATGTTGTAACAAGTAAGAAAGGAAGTTATTAAAGAAAGGCTCTGTAGGCTCCATTGTTCTCAGCATACCTCTTTTAGCTCAGCTTGGGACACTATAGTTTGCGAACCAAGTAGTAGAGTTTCATTTTGTGAATTTTTATCAGAGTAATGTAACCCTGAAAATAGATGGATACAACTTCAAAGCAATCATAAGCACCAAGAAAATTCCAAAGATAATCCTCTTTTGATACCATTACTTTGCTTTACATAGATGTACATAAAGAGTATGACATTGTTATCAATAATACTACCAATAATAATGATTATAGAAGAAGAAAGCTGGCAGGGTGCTATTGACTGTGGATGATGGCAGGATTGGGGAGATGCTGATTAATAGCACACTTGCAGAAAGACATAACTACAAAATGTCCTCTTCTGACTAGAGCTAGTAGCAACAGATTATGTGCATGGACATTATACAAAAGTTGATTTTAAAACTGGGCGCTGGTGGCTCACGCCTATAATCCTAGCTATTCAGAGGCTGAGATCTGAGGATCACGGTTCAAAGCCAGCCCGGGCAGGAAAGACCATGAGACTCCTATCTCCAATAAACCACCATAAAACCGGAAGTGGCGCTGTGGCTCAAATGGTAGAGTGCTCGCCTTGAGCTGAAGAGCTGAGGGACAGCGCCCAGGCCCAGAGTTCAAGCCCCACGACCGATCAAAAAAAAAAAAAGTTGATTTTAAGTGTTCTAAGAATGAACAGCAAGTATATGAAATAATACACAGGCTAGTTATTAATGTTGTCATTTCACAATGAATATATATATATATATATATATATATTAGAATGTCATGTTGTACATCAAACTTATTTTTGTGTTTGTCTCAATATTTTCTTTTTCTTTCATTTATTCTTTTTACTTTCCTTCCTTCCTTCTCTCCCTCTCACCTACCTCTCCACTCTCTCTCTTCCTTTCTTCTTTTTGAGGTACTAGGGTATTGAATATAGGATTTTGTGCTTGCTCGACAGTGGTCCACCCAAGAAAACCGGTGCCTTCCCCACTGCTCTCCCGGGTTCACACGTGGCCTTTGCCCTAGAAGTCCCCGCCCAGCATTCCCAACCCAGGTAAGTGGCACACTGGGGGGCAATGAGCAGTCTACCAGGCTCTGAGGTCTTCCCTGTGGCCCAACCTCCTCCCCACCCTCTCCTTGCATATGAGTCTCCATCATGAGTTCCACCCCTGTTTTGCCCCTGGCCTCCTGGCAGCCTTTCCCCTGCCCCTTGCCCCTTCCCTTCCCTTCCCTTTCTCTTCTTGTGCACCCCTGCATACCCTGCTCTCCTCCATCTTGTGAAGGCCAGCAGCATGCTCTCCGCCAAATAAACTTTTCTGCCTGATGTGTCAGTCTCTTTTTGCCAAACCTTACAGTATTGATACCAACGATCCACACTTCCAGCCCATTTTACTTTGGTTATTTTTGAGGTAAGGTCTCATTTTTTGGTCCAGACTAGCTTGAACTATGATCTTCTATTTATGCTTCCTACCATAGCTTAAATGATAGGCTTGCACCACCATGCCCTGCTTTTTCTGTTGAGATGGAGATATCCTATACTTTTTGCCTAGATTTGGCAGGAGCTATACTCCTCTATATCTCTGCTTCTCAAGTTGCTACAATTTCTAGGCATAAGCCACCACCACCAACCATCTGATAAGGTATAGTTCTTAAAATAATAGCGCCATCTCCAGGTTGAGGAAAAAGAAGTATATTTATTAATGGATGCATACTGCAATAATAAAGGTTAGTATTTTCTTTACTTAAAACATCTAATAATCAATTGACTCTGTATAATTTGACAAAAATATTCATCATTTGACATAATTTAGACATATACAAAATCCAATGTGGGCTGTGGGCATAGCTTCATGGTAGAACATTTACTGATGGATAAGGTCCAGAAAAGGAATATTTATAATATAGGCATTGAGAGTATCATTTCTTTTCAGACTTCAGGATCCTTTTATAGAAATTCCTTTAATTACTAATACAAACATCCAAGTTACTGATCCCAGATTAATAATAAATATTGAAATATAAAGTCTATTTCATCACTTTTTTTTTTTTTGTCGGTAGTTGGGCTTGAACTCTGGGCCTGGGCGCTGTCCCTCAGCTCTTCAGCTCAAGCCTAGTGCTCTATCACTTGAGCCACAGCACCATTTCCAGTTTTCTGGGGTTTTTTTTGTTGTTGTTGTTGCTTTTTAATTGGAGATAAGAGTCTCGCAGACTTTCCTGCCTGGGCTGGCTTTGAACCATGATCCTCAGATCTCTGCTTCCTGAGTAGCTAGGATTACAGGCATGAGCCACTGGCACCCAGCAATTTCATCACTTCTGATCTCGTTCTTCCAGAACTCAAAACCATCTCCATTTTGGAAAAAAAAATTTAAATATGAAACATCTTTCGGACATATTGTCTTAAAATTGTGATTCATATAAATATCTCCACTGCTTTCATGTTACTGAGAAGTAGTTTCTAGGATACACCAAAAAAAAAAAAATCACCATGTGGATTCTCCTTTAAGCCACACTGGTAGCTAATTACCTCCCAGTAGCCATTCTATCTCAGAATGAAAGACCCTAGAATAAAAGCGTACTTTCTTAGGATCTTTACAGCATGTAAAATTCTGACTAAAGGCACATTGCATGAGCATGAGTGTAGTGAGAGATTTCCAGCAAAGTTCCTTGAGCATACAGGCACTAAGAAAGTACCTTTGTCTCTGTTACTCTCATCTGGGAGGAGGACTCTTCCCCCTTTGGCCTTCCTTCCTCCCCTTTCAAATCTGCAACATAGGAGGGATGGCTGGAGCCCTACCAGCCGTCATGAACCCTGACATAAACATAAAGAAAAAAAATGTACATGGTAGAGTGAGGATGGAGCAGAGGAAACAAGCTCTCCCATGATTATGAGGCTGCTCTGTCTGTCAATTTTGCATTTCATATGCCCAGACTTCTTTTATGAGACTCAGAGATGCTCTGGGGACAGGGGTGTGAGACACGGAGGCAGCAGGTACATGCAGCAAGCCTTACCCTAACACATACAATCATAAAACACACCTCCCCACCTCACCCACCACAGGAGAAGCATCTAATAGGTTAACCCCGTGGACATCCTCATGCCAGGATTTTCAAAAAGTGTGAAATCCAGAAAGGAAAATTGCTGGATAAAGGGACAGGCGGCAGGCACCAAGCTAAGAGACAAAAGGCTCCTCTGGATGTGTTTCACTTGGTGCTTCCAGACTAGCCAATTGACTGACAATTAAAAAACTGTGGACAAAATGGTGGCTGGTTTTTCCTTTTGTTGTTGTTACTTCTTTCCCAGAACTGAATGTTTGAAGATCTCAGAAATAGATGAAAACATGAAAGTATTTGTTTTTAGTTAAGTTTCAGAACAGGAAGGCATTCAGAAAATGAAGTCATAAATCTGGGTCCAGCTTTAGCCTCTTTATAACTGCTGGTTCTAAAGTCAGATGCAGAAGTCATAGCCTCAAGAACTAAAGCTTTGTCTGGAAGCTAATGACACTGTCAAGATGAATTAGAGTTCTCTAACAGGGAGAATTAGGGTTAGTTTGCTCTGGTAAGAAGAAGCCTAGAAAACCTCTTGCAACTTTCACTGAAACTCCAGAAGGCTATTCCTGGAAATGGATCAACCCTCTCAGGGAAGAATGTCCAGTTTAAAGCAAACTCAAATCCTGAATTGATGCTAGGCTACGCTAGCCAATTGCCACTGAAAAGGTAAATCTTACCTAAAAATTACACTCATCTGGAGACAGAAGATTGCTCCACCCATAGCCTAAAACTCTGGGCATAAAAATAATCTCAAGATTTGGAACAAAACCAAAACGAAATAAAGCAGAAAAAAACAACCAATCACATACACACAAAAACAGAAATAGAAATCCAGCAAGTGGAAAGATCCTCGGAGATGTGAAGATCAAAATTATAAGATAAGGAATTAAAGTATAAGAGTGAATTTTGTCAGCAAACTAAAGACTCCAGTAAGAGAGTCCCTATTAATCTTTTAGAATGGAAAACTCTAATGACCAAAGCTAAATAATTTATAGATGAACTGAACAGCAAGTTAGACAAGGTTGGTTTAAAGAAAAAATGATGATCTGGCTTGAAGACAGTGCAGATGAAAATAGAAAATATAAGGTTGAAAAAAATGAAGAGGAAATTTAGAAAAGAGCTTATAAAAGCAAGCACATAGTTAGACTTTCTTGGCTTGGTTCACCTAGATGACCAGGGACATGTGCCCCTTCCCTACCCCCTCACTTTAGAAGTCAGGAGATTACCTAGATGGGATTTCTTTTTTTGTTCTTTTGTTTTTATTTTTATTGTGAAAATACCATACAGAGGGGTTACAATGACATGGGCAAGGTAATGAGTACATTTCTTATCAAACATTGTTGCCTCCCTCTGCTTCCCCCCCCCCCCCCCCCCCCCCCGCCCCCGTACCCGCCAAAGTTGTAAAGTTTGTTTTTCAACATAATGACTTGTACATCTCATTGTTGCAATGGGTCCACCTGTATCCCTATTTAAACAATTTGTTTTTTCCCTTCCCCTCCACAAAGTATACCAACATCAAACACAGTGAAAACAGGGGTTATATTGTGGGGGAGGCAATTAAAAAAAATAGTCATTTGAAGAAACTTGGATCAAAGCTAGAGAGGAGAATGTATAGGATAAGCCTGGACAAGAAATAAGGCAGCACTCTAAAAGTAATGCTAAACATGACCATAAAAAAAGCCACAGAAAACACACACACACACACACACACAAACTCAGAAGTCAGAAAGATTCCACTGGACTAAAAATGGGATATTTCAATACATAACAAAATGTCAGCAGTAACAAATATGTGACTTAGTGAATAAAAATTTATGACAGAGTGTTGTACAAATTATAATTAAACATTCCCAAGGTACTATGTACAAACCTGCTTGGTGCACTTATCACATTGTGCAGGAATTAAACAGGTAACTCTAAGGATGATTATGAGCAAGAACTTCAGAAACTGAGCTTTTCCTTCTATGAAATGGGGGAAATTACTGACTCCTCGGTACTTAGTTTTTCATTCGTAAGGAAGACCTGAGCATTTAATTTATTGTATGGATAAGAGGGTCAAATTATATTACATAGCATGTATGCAGCACTTCATAGAATGGAAGGGAAGAGTGATTGTAAAATAATTGAATGTCAGTGTTGGTATACATGATCAAATAGTCATGATTAGAAATCCATCCAGGTGGACCCATTGCAACAATGTCGAAAACGAACTTTACAACTTTGGTGCGGGGGAAGAGGGGGTAGCGGGGAGGATTGGATGGGGGAGGGCGGGGGGAGGATGGGAAGGGATGGGAAGGGGAAACAAAGGAGGAGGCTACATTGCTTGATAAGAAATGTACTCATTATCTTGCCCATGTAATTGTAACCCCTCTGTACAGTATTTTCACAATAAAAAAAAAAAGAGAAATCCAACACCGAGCCTGAGTTGAGTTCTTTTGCCCTCTTTCTCCACTTTGCACATTTTCTGTTAGGCAAGAAGATAGAACAGTGGGAAAGAAGGAGAAAAATTTGAATATCAACTCTGGAATCAAGACAGAAGAAGAAACCCTTCCTTATACTCGCTGTCAATGTGATGAGCAGAAACTAGTGCAGCACAATTGACAGCAAAAATTCATCAAGCAGTCACCAAGAGATTCAGGCTCATGCACAGACTCGAATGGGCTTCCTTCCCATGGACATGAAGTGAGTGTGCACAGAGGAAAACAAACCCGAACAAATGTGGAGAATCTCATCTTCAGAACTCCCCTATTGTCCCAGCTATCCAAAGAGGGCAGAATTGTTTATTTCAAACTAAGTTTAGACTTCCTCAGTAAATGGCAAGTGAGAAAGTCAGTTCCTTTCCCAAAGGCCAGGAACCCATGAGAACATGCGAGGAATTCAATTCTGAAGTAAGCAGGCAGTGATAGATAACCAGTCTCAGAACATTAATTTACAAAGAGTTATCAGGTTAAGTATTTGGTAGGGAGGAAATGTAAGCCCAGAAAGAATGCCTACCCTCTTGTTATTTGCTTCAGAACTTCTTGGTTGAGAGGTGACATGTTTTTATTTGAAACCGATCTCTCTGCTCTTTTGGCAGTTCTGTCTTTTATACAGTTTCTGGCTGCATGGGAAGAGAATTTTAGCTCAAAGTACTGTTGGAATGGGCTCTAACATGCTATGTCTGATCAAAATATCTTGAACCCTCCCTCTCTCTCTCACTCTCTTTCTCACTCTGTATGTAGGTAGGTGAAAATTGTTTTATTATTTATTTTAATGGAAAGATGTATTTCTTTTCTATGGATATTATAGTAAAGCAAGCAACACAAAATATATGAAATTAGATGGGAAAGCAAGGTAAGTAAGTGCACCTGTCTGAAAGATAGGCAGCCAGCTCTGGTGGTCCTGTTTTCTGAATGTCATTTCTTCTTCTTTGGAAAGCAATGCATTTTCATCCTAGGGTACCCGTAATTCAAATTGTCACAAAGTAAGAATGACATTTGAATCTGTCCAGGTCACTAAATCTTCCTTCATGTTGCAGAAAGTAATCTGCCTGTTCTTATGACTAGGTTATCATGCTTGTATCCCTGGATAAATGAAATGATGGAACAGAAAAAGCAAGATGGCTTTTACCTATTGGTAGAGTGGGGAAAAATGAAGCTAGATGAGCAAGAACAAAAAACGACATCCTGCTTTCCCTACACTTCTAAGAATGGATGCTCATATGGAGAAGGTGCTGAGAACCAGTGAGGTAGCTAGGAAGTGCCCAAGAAAACCACTTTTTAAATTGGCTCATATAGCAGGGAGTTTGCAAAGCTTTCTTTGTCCTCCAGGGAAGGCACTAGGGAAAACCTGCTGAGGAGGTGTGGCTAGAGAGGAGGCAGGGTTCTTGGTGTCTGCAAAGGAGAGCAATGTGTAGATGTCCGCACCCTGAGATTCATAGTGCTGTTGGATCACCTGATAAAATGAAGGATGTCTCAGTACATTGGGATTTCAGAAAAAAAAATTTTAAAAATATATTTTTTATCATTGCTTATCTTCTACTTTCTTTTTTTTATTGTGAAAATAATATACAGAGGGGTTACAATTACATGGGCAAGATAATGAGTACATTTCTTATCAAGCATTGTTGCCTCCTCCTTTGTTTCCCCTTCGAATCCCTTTCCATCTCCTCCCCGTTCTCCACACCCCCTTTCCCCCCCCTCCCACTTCCCCATCCCGCGCCAAAGCTGTGAAGTTCATTTTCATTTTCATTTTCGACATAACGACTTGTACGTCTCATTGTTGCAATGGATCCACCTGTACCCCTATTTAAACAATTTGTTTTTTCCCTTCCCCTCCACAAATTATACCAACATAAGGATTCAAACATTTTTTCTTTCTTACTATTGTTTTTAACATATTTATTAAAAAATATTTCTTCAGCCCCCATCGTTAGACTAAAAATTTGAAATTCAGATTTAACCAGTGTTCTCTTTGTGTGTGTGTGTGTGTGTGAATTAAAACAACTTCTAGAAACTCTTATCTGGGTGGATCCATAGCTTCCTGCCTTACTGCTGCCTAGTCACAGAACTACACATGCAAACACGGTGCTGAAGAGAGACGGTGTACGGGGAGAATCTAAAGGTTCTAGAAGCAGGATCACTGACAAAGGAGGAGATTGTGCTAGCATTAACTAGCAGGTTTAACTTTCTGGTTTCCAACCAGTCCTTCAGGGAGGGAATCCTATAAAATATAAATTTGGTTAGCTACAGGGAAATAACAAAGCCATATTTTCATTTGCATCCCTAAAGAGTACAGTTGTGAAAGTTTTCACCCTGCTATTAGGACTGGAATATTTGTCATAAAAATATACAGAATTCCTAAACCCAATTTTAAAATATACGAATAGGGATTCTGTGGATAAAAGAGGTTCAGAGATTAAATAAGTTTGAGGAGAAATGCTAAAAAGCCTATATGCAATATCTTCTTGAATATGAATAAAGCATATATATGTTCTAGTATTTGACATGGCCTACTTATTATTGTTTAATTAAATATTTTGTTATATTTTACATTTCCTGAGGGGAGCATGTTATTTTCAAAATTGTTTAATGAAAGTCTACTATAAAGGTAACAAAATTGTAGTAAATGTGTTGTTAAAATTGTTATGTATTAGAACTTGTACATCAGCAGTACCCTTTAGATAGTAAATACTCTTGGGCTGGGAAGGTGCCTCAGTGGTAGAGTACTTGCCTTGCATGCATGAAGCCCTGGGTTCGATTCCTCAGCACCACATGAGCAGAAAAATCTGGAAGTGGCACTGTGGTTCAAGTGGTAGAGCACTAGCCTTGAGCTGAAGAGCTGAGGGACAGTGCATAGGTCCAGAGTTCAGGCCCATGACCGACAAAAAAAAAAAAAGAGAGTAAATACTCCCATTTTGGTTATTTTTTCCATGAATGAGCTGTGTCTTGCAGCCACTAGCCACATATGTCTATTAAAATTTACATTTAAATTAACATAAATAACATGTAAATTGAGTTTCCTAGTCCTACTAGTCAGATTTTAAGTGCTCAATATCTAGTGGTAGCAATACTCTGCCACCAGTTTGTCTTTTTGCTTTTGTAGTTCACAATAAATACTCCAGTAAAACAAATTTTCATAAAAATCTAAAACATCTAATGGAGACATTTATCCAGGGTTCTCAACCTGTGTGGAAAGCATTAATTTCTTAATCTTCATAGAAGCTTGTGAAATAGGAAGCATAATTCCTTTCTAGGGAGAAGAAATCAGATGTTTTCATTTAAGAGAAATTGTAGTAGCTGGGCTTAATTGCTCCATTAGCAACTTGAAAAAGTTCCCTGCAGTCCTTTGTGTGTGCTATAAGCAAATGGAGAATGCATAAAACAACTTGAGCCGTTTCTTGATACAAAGTGAGAGAGGCACATGTTTCCACATACTTTTACAGGGACAGGTATAGATGACCATGTAGTATCTGTCTGGTAGTTCTGAAGCATCAAGGTCTGAAACATCTGAAATACCTGTTCCACTCAGGGAGCCGGATCAAAATAGAAGTAGCTTGCAGTAGAACAGAATAACCTAAAGGTGTAGTGGGAAAGAGAGGAGAAAGGGAAGGGAAAGGAAAAGGGCCAGAAGGAAAGGGGAATGGAAGGGAAAGGAGGGAAGAGAGGAGACATGAGAAAAGGAAAGAAAATGAAGAAACAAAATTTGACAACTTAACAATCTGATGAAAGCAATGGTAATAAAGGATTGAGGTGGGAAGAGAAATAAGAGAGGGAACTGAATAAGGATATTAAGAAAATAAAAGTAGAAGGTTGATAGGAGATGGGAAAGAAAAGATAGCCAAAACTTGAGCATTGAAAAATGTGTTAGAGTTCACATGCGTAATTCCCACATTTACATTTTTAAATGTATTTTTAATCTTTAAGCATGTGTACCTAGGGGTTTCGAGTCAACATGTAGTTTGTGAGTAACAATACATCTTGATAACTTTCTTGAAGCAATTGGTCCAAAGTCCTAGAATAGCTGGGTCCTGTAAAAAGACTGTTAAAGACTGAAAGAAGGCAAAAGAAACTATGTATCTATCTTAGAATAAAGAGGTCAATGAAACTAAGAATTACAAAGCAAAATAGATAAGAAATACATGGGAAAGTATACAAGCAAAGAAAATAAAGTTGCCCTATGAAAAGATAAAAGCGTATAAAAGAATAAAAACCATACCAGTTGGTATGGTTTACAAGTCTCTATTAAAAAAGTGAACAATCAGAGCTGGGAAGGTAGCTCAGTGGTAGAGTGCTTGCCTTGCATGCTTGAGCCACTGGGTTCGATTCCTCAGCACCACATAAGCAGAAAAAAAGCCAGAAGTGGAGTTATGGCTCAAGTGGTATAGCACTAGCCTTGAGCTGAAGAGCTGAAGGACAGCACCCAGACCCAGAGTTCAGCCCCCATGACCAACAAATATATATGTGTGTGTGTGTGTGTGTGTGTGTGTGTGTGTGTGTGTGTATGTGTGTGTGTGTTTGTGTGTGTGTGTGTGTGTGTGTGTGTGTGTAGTAAACAATCAAATAACAAAGGCAAAAAAATCAGGGAAAAACTAAAAGGAACAGTAACAAAGTCAACATTTTAAATTAAAATTTTAACTGAGAAGAAGGTTATGGATTTTTTTGATATTTTATGGGTACCATTTGTGAGTGTTGAAACTATTCCTTGTTGATGCTGACAGATTTTTGTTTGACTTATTAGAGGTGACCTACAAGGTGTGTTAATTAGCTTTCTGTTTCCTTTTGTGAAGTTCCCTAGCAACCAGAAGACAGATATTTTGGAGAGAGAGGACCTGGTGAGTCATTTACACTGTATGAGCCAGCAGTCTCAACTCTGTCTCTGTTTCAGGTTGGGAAAGTCTTATGGACTTGCATGGCTGGAAGAGGCTCTGTGCTAGGCTCTGGTCTCCAATTCTCCTGCTCTGAGCTCTGCCTGATAAGAAGTAGTTTCCAGTTGATGAGTAAAACCAGACTTTGCGTGGAGCTTTCTACATCTCTGATTTTTATTATCTGCAAGTTATTGTACAAAGGAATCACCATTTACAAAAGAAGTTTATGAATAATATTCCTTGATTCATGTCACCCCTTTCAACCTTTTCAGCCATGTTTTCCCTATGCACTTTTCCCTCATTCCACTTTGTGGAGATACTCTGAATTTTCAACTTCATTCTCCCCTTCTCATTTGTCCACCCCTTTCTGCTTGATACCATCCCTCTCCACCCCTTTTAAGTACCTCTTCCTGGCATTTTATTTTGCTGAACTTTGATTTTGCCTTTCTAAGAATTAAACTATTTGTGTTCTCCTTTGAATCTACCATATTGCAGTTAATACATTTGTATACTTGCCTACCAGAATACATAATGTATTCACATAAGTTTATAAGCTAACTCTAGCTTCTACATATAAGGGAAAAAATACACCCTTTGTTTCTCTTGGCCTGACTTAATTTACTTAACATAATTTTTTTCAAGTCCTTCTATGTTTTTACAAATGGTATTATATCATTTTTCTAATGAATGAATAAATTCTATTGTGTACATATGCCACATTTTCCCAATCCATTTGTCCATTGAAAGCCAAAGGATAATTTCAAAGTTAAACAGATTTACTCTGCAAAAATTTATATCTAAATGATTTTCCTTGGCTTTTCTGCTAAGATACAGTAGCATGGACCAGATTTTTCTCTCCTAAACAACTAGATAAGCAGACAAAAGCTATAAGTCATGTTTTCAGACACTGTTCATCAAGTGATATGGGAGACTAATGCCTGAAGTTCTACAACTGTCTCAAATGTTGAGAGAGTTTCTAGGCTGCAGTCTAGGGGGAGAAGCTTTTAGCATTTTGGACATAGACTTTTCCAAAACATGAAGAGAAAGAACAAGTAGTGTAGACAGCTAGAGTCCACAGGGCAAAGTACCAGAGAAGATAAAACTGGAAAGAGGAGAGTTGAAGAGACCTTTAGAGACTTTCCCTTGATTATTTAGCCTAGTACTGAGCAGAATGTACATGAAGGAAAAGTATGAAGTAACTTAAGTCCAGAAATAGTGTTTCTCACTGTGTTAATCAGCATTCCATCACTATGGAAAAACACCTAAGACAGTGAACTTTAAAGGAGTGGGGACATTTAGGCCCTGGCTTCTGAGGTTTCAGTCCATTGTTGGTGTGTCTCTTGTTTTGGGGGCTGGAATGAGACAGATATCATGGCAGTAAATGCATGGAGTAGAAAGATGTTCAGTGTAAGGCAAGTAGCCATCCCAGGCAGGATTCTGTCTCACAGATAGTAAGGATCCACAGTTGACAGCTTTGTCCTACTGACTCCTCAGCCAAGTACCTTATTACATTTAGTTGGAAAGATTTGACCTTACACAGTTGTCGGAACTGGTTCAGTTATATTGCAAGACTATTGTTTCTGTGTCTGATGGTGGACCTCCAAGTCCTCAGGGTAGGAATTTGATAAAGAAAGATGGATGTACATTAGTGGAGGTAGAGAAAAAGAGAGGTTGAAGATCACAAGCATTGGAGCCCATGTAAAAAAGAGATTGGTGTCAGTGTTCTTGTGGTACCTATCCTTGGTGGGGTAGGAGCCAATAGCTTCCCAGAGTTTAACACTCAGCAGGAGTGAGACAGGATACAGGGACCCTGGGAGAAACAGTTGATAACAACTCCTGCTTTATGTTCACAAAACACATAAGTGTCAAAATGAGTGATCTATAAAATGGCTGCAATATCACTTTCTCCTCACAATTCACCTATCAACATCAGTTTTGTGGTCCATGCTACCAGACACTAATAGTAAAGGGAATTTGTGGAAATGCAATTCAACAAATCCAAGTGGATAATTAATTTAAAAGCCACTGCAGTAAGTATAATAGCAAACTTAAGAGAGCAGAGAATTTCAATTTACCCATATTTTTTAGGACCAACTAGCATCACCAATCAAAAATATGTTTATGAATGGTCTAAGCTACTCACATAATGAATTTTTTTTGCAGTCTTCTCTTGTATTTAGAATTGTGCTTAAGTGGTGCATGGTAGTACATGCTTGAAATCCTTGCTCTGGAAAGACTGAGACAGGTATATCATGAGTTTGAGGGCAGCTTGGGCTAAAAGAGGTTGTTTCAAAAGAAAAGAGAAGGAGGGCTGGGAAGGTGGCTCAGTGGTAGAGTGCTTGCCTTGCATGCATGAGGCCCTGGGTTCGATTCCCCAGTACCACATGAGCAGAAAAATCTGGAAGTGGCACTGTGGTTCAAGTGGTAGAGCACTAGCCTTGAGCTGAAGAGCTGAGAGACAGTGCCCAGGCCCAGAGTTCAAGGCCCATGACCGTAACGAAAAAGAAAAAAAAAAAAAGAAACTAGAAGGAAAGAAAGACATCCTGTTTAAACACTATAATCAACTCACAGTGTACACATAGTCCTGTCTACCTTGTATTTAACAGGTCACAGAGGGGCCTATCTGATGTATAAAGGACCAGAAACCCTCTAAAAAACCACCAGTAGAAGATTCTGTCTCTAGAGAAATCGCCTTCTCATTACCCAGAGTCAAAAGGAAAGAACTTAGGGTATCTGCTATCAGAAAGGAAGATATTGGCAAACCCACAGAATAATCCATATTAAAAGTTGGGAGAAGATCTTCACTAGCCATACAACAGACAAGGGTCTCATATCTAAAATATACTTGAAACTCAAAAAATTAAATCCCCCAACAACAAATCTTCAAAGAAACAACTGCCCAATAAATAAGTGGGAAGACTTCAAGAGAAACTTCTCTGAAGAGGAAAAAAGGATGGCCAATAGACACATGAAGAAATGCTCAACCTGTCTAGCCATAAAAGAAATGAAAATCAAAACAACATTGAGATACCACCTCACCCCAGTTAGAATGGCTATAATCAAGAACTCTAATACAACAGATGCTGGAGAGGATGTTGGTGGGAGTGGAAACTTGTTCAACTACTTTGGAAAGTAGAGGTTTGGAAAGTAGAGGTCCCTCAAAAGACTCCACATAGAGCTCCCCTATGACCCAGCAATCCCACTTTTGGGCATTTACCCAAATGTTTACAAACAAGACCACACTAAAGCTACCAGCACAACTATGTTTATTGCAGCACTATTTACCATAGCTAAGGTATGGAACCAACCCAGATGCCCCTCAGTAGATGAATGGATCACGAACATGTGGTATATATACACAATGAAATTCTATGCCTCCATCAGGAAGAATGACATTGCCCCATTTGTTAGGAAATGGAAAGATTTGGAAAAAACTATATTAAGTGAAGGAAGCCAAGCCCAAAGAAACATAGGTCCCATGGTTTCCCTTATTTGCAATATTTAGTATATGTATGAGTCAAGATAAGGTGATGTTAGGAAAATGAACCCTAAGATATGTATTTAAATGTTTTTTTTCTTTCATGCATTTGTTTCTAATGCATTTACAAGAATATTTCTTTGTTGCTTTGTATGTCCCTCCCCCACAGTATAACTCCTGCTTTCACTGTATTTGATGTCAGTATAATTTGTGGAGGGGAAGGGGAAAATCAATTCATTTAAATAAGGATACAGGTGGACCCATTGCAACAATGAGAAGTACAAGTTGTCATGTTGAAAACGAACTTTACAAGTTTGGTGGGGGGGAGGATTGGGGGGGAGGGCAGGGGGAGGCTGGGAAGGGATGGGAAGGGGAAACAAAGGAGGAGGCTACAATGCTTGATAAGAAATGTACTCATTATCTTGCCCACGTAATTGTAACCCCTCTGTACAGTATTTTCACAATAAAAAAAAAGAAATGCTCAACTTCTTTAGCCATAAAAGAAATGCAAATCAAAACAACAAAGAGATACCACCTCACTCCAGTTACAATGGCTAAAATCAAGAACTCTAAAAACAACAGATGCTGGAGGGGATGCGGACAGAAGGGAACCTTACTGCATTGTTGGTGGGAGTGTAAACTTGTTCAACCACTTTGGAAAGTAGTATGGAGGTTCCTCAAAAGACTCCACATAGAGCTTCCCTATGACCCAGCAATCCCACTTTTGGGCATTTACCCAAATGCTCACAAACAAGACCACACTAAAGCTACCAGCACAACTATGTTTATTGCAGCACTATTTACCATAGCTAAGATATGGAATCAACCCAGATGCCCCTCAGTAGATGAATGGATCAAGAACATATGGTATATATACACAATGAAATTCTATGCCTCCATCAGAAAGAATGACATTGCCCCATTTGTTAGGAAATGGAAAGACTTGGAAAAAATTATACTAAGTGGAGTAAGCCAGGCCGAAAGAAGCATAGGTCCCATGGTTTCCCTTATTCCCAATAACTAGTATATGTCTAAGTCAAGCAGAAAAGGTCAAATAAGTTGTTATTAGGGAAATGAACCCCAAGATAAGTATTCAAATGTTCTTTTTTTTTCTTTCATGCTATTGTCTCTAACATATTTATAAGATGATTTCTTTGTTGCTTTGTATGTCCCTCCCCCACAGTATAACCCCTGCTTTCACTGTATTTCATGTTGGTATAATTTGTGGAGGGGAAGGAAAAAAACAAATTGTTTAAATAGGGATATAGGTGGACCCATTGCAACAATGAGACGTACAATTTGTTATGTTGAAAAATGAACTTTACAACTTTGATAGGCGGTGGGGGGTGGGGGGAGGATTGTGTGGGGAGGCAGGGGGAATGGGAAGGGGAAACAATGGAAGGAGGCAACAATGCTTGATAAGAAATGTACTCATTATCTTGCCCATGTAATTGTAACCCCTCTGTACGGTATTTTCACAATTATAAAAAGTATTAAGTAAAAACAAAACAAACAAACAAAAAAACCTCAGTCTTTCTGAGGAACTGTGAGCACTAAACTACATCAAGGTCCAAAACACCCTGTGGAGTTTGTCATTGGTCTAAAATGGAGTTCTGCTTTCTACAATAGAAATTCCACATATAGGGCTGGGAAGGTGGCTCAGTGGTAGAGCGCTTGCCTTGCATTCATGAGGCCCTGGGTTCAATTCCTCAGCACCACATAAGCAAAAAGAAAAAAAGCCAGAAGTGGCGCTGTGGCTCAAGTGGTAGAGCGCTAGCCTTGAGCTGAAGAGCTGAGGGACAGCGCTAGGCCAGAGATCAGGCCCCACAACTGGACCTAAAAAAAATTAAAAAAAAAAGAAATTCCACATATATATGCATTTTAACTTTTATTTCCAGAAATCTCAGGGATTTCGGTTTCTGCACCAGCCTCCTATTGCCCAGGATAATTAAAGACATGCCTTTTTCACCATTGTCATTCTCCTTTGAAGTAATCAGAGAGTAGCATTTTCAGAAAACTCAGCTGATGAAAGCAGGGACAGAGACTAGCTGAGGCTCAGTGCCTGGACTAACAGGCCCAGGCGATCAACAGCCATCAATCAAGGTCACAGGCAGCCTACCTCTCAGGCACCATCTGGATTGAAGACCAGCATTTAAGATATGCAGGGAGTTGTCTGTCTTTGACATAATTGCCTTTGCCCAGAGAGCATTAATGGTTTCTCAGATTGAGGACACTCTAGTGAGGGAAAAAGGAGCCTGTTTGTGGGAAATGGAAGATTAATGACATTTTAGTGTCATTCATTTGTGGTTTAATACCACGAATAGGTAATTTCTAGGCATAACATCAGGGCTTGGATTTCACTTCATTTCTCCATGGGAAATTTGTGATTATGGATGGTTACAACTTTTTACTTTTTAGACAAACCCCAGAGAGTTACAGAAGGTGAGGACCAAGTATTTGTTTTTTGTCTTTCTCTCTCTCTGCTTAAAATTATGATTGGCCTTTGATATCTTTTATATCTGGTATACTGGAGAGTTTCAGATGTTATGAATTACAGCTGTAATTTTCATCAAGTGCCTAAGAAGAGCTCATATGTAATCTTACATTAGACTTCCTAATGAAATGATGATGTAAAGTAATTCATGGCGATATTCAGCTTTTCTGCTTCACCATTCTCCCAATTGTGTAGTCCAGCAAACATAAAACTGAGTTTTTGCTCGTGTATTGACTAACCAAGGTAGATTGAGGTATAGGCCCCAATTGTTCTTCTATCTACTGTTAATCTGTCATTTTGTCATGTAAATTTGAAACTCTATTCATTAAAGTTTCCCTAATTCATAACTTGGGGTATGGCCAGGGAACTTACTTTGACTAATTGGAGCAAAAGAGTGACAGCCTGTTGGCTCTGTCCATGCATTAGAAAAAACATTGTAGGGGTGATGTACAGAGGGGTTATTGTTACATAAGTCAGGTAATGAGTACAATTTCTTTGAACTGTATCCCCATTCATACACTTTAAACTTCATATGCTTTCTTTTCCCATCTAGGACATCTGTCATCACCAGGAGAATGAGTGTCAGATGATTACCAGGATAAGGAAGATGCAAGATGTGTGGGCTAGATCTGCACCAGACCCACGGCCAATCAAGCTCAGTAAAGCTTAGATACCAGTCCACCCTGAGCTGGCCCACAGCTCCTGAATAAGACTTAGATGCCTGTTTTAAACTGATGACATTGGGACTGGTTTTTAAGCAGTCCAAACAAACTACTTGATCACTTAATGAGTTCCTGTGATACTCCAGGCATAGGTTAGGATTGGGGGCTAGAGAGATTGTGCAACATAGTTCTCGCTGTTCCTGATGGTTCCAGTTAAACTTGGAAGGTTCTAGCTCTTAACAATGAGATATTTCTGCCTTCATAGAGGGTGCAATCTCTGGCTGTCACTCTACTGCTTCCACATAGCATTGCTTCATGATTTCAGAAGCATTCATGTAAATAAATGATGACTTCCATGATGCCATTCTTTTTGTTTGTTTGCTTTCATTACTGGGGGTTGAACTCATGCTTGCTAGGCTGGCTTTCTTCCACTTAAGCTACACATCCAGCCCTGGTTATTTGGTGATTAATTTTGAAATTGACTCTTATGAAATTTTCTGTCAGGGCTAGCCTCAAACCTCAGTCCTCTAAGAATTACACGTGTCTGGATTCCTTATCTTTTTTCCTATATAGAATAATACATTTCATTATGACATTTGGAGGCATATGTGTATATGAGATGCTCTCTGATAATGACCCCTCATTATTTTGTCTTGTTCCCTTTCCACATTCTCACTGGTTTTCTTCATTGTCAAAAGCAATCTCCCTTCTTCTTTTATGTCTTTCTTAAAAGATTCTAAATTTTGTATATAGGAGAGAGAATGCAATATTCATCTGAGTCTAGCTTACTTTACTTACTATTAGCTCCACTTCCATTCATTTCCTGTAATTAGCATGTCTTTATTCTTCTGTTACTGAATAAAATTCCATCACATATAGGCATTGCATTCTCTTTATGCATTCATCTGCTAATGGATACCAAGGGAGTCTGATACCAGAACTTGGCTATTGTGAATGCTGTTGTGATCAATATGGGTGTGCGGGGATCTACATACTGTGCTGATTTGGGTTCCTTTGGGTACACCGGGAGGGTATGGGAGGATCATATGGCAGTTCTATATTTCAGACATTTTCATATTGTTTGCCAGAGTGGATGTATTAATTTATATCCACACTACAAAAAGAAAAGGAAGCATGAAGGGCTGGGACATGGATTAGGTGGTAGAGCTACTGGGTATGAAGGTTCCTTTACATTCCCATTTCCCATGGCTTCACTAGAATTGGTGGTTGGTTATTTTCTAGGGGATAGCTCTTCCCACTGGCTAAAATACATTGACTTTTTTTCTTGTATTTATTGTCCATTCATACTTTGTTTTTTGACAACTGTGTGATTCATTTTTCCAGCTGTTGATGGAATTACTTATTCATTTGCGGTTTAGTTTTTCAAACATTTTATGTATTTGAGATGTTAAATACCTTGTCAGAATAGCCAACAAAGATTTTTTTCTGTCGAAAGAAAAAAAGATAGGCTGTTTCTTTCCTCTTGATTATTGTTCTGAGGTACAAAAGCTTCTTAATTTGATACAATTGCATTTATCATTTTTTTCCTCTGCTTCCTGAGCTATCACAGTCATACTTAAGCCTATTCCAAAATCTTGAAGTGTTTTCCCTAGTAGTTTGAAAGTTTCAGGTCTTATATTAAGGTCTTTGACCACATTGAATTGATATTAGTATGAAGTAAGAGATAGCGATCTAGTTTTACTCTTATGCAGGATCATTTGTATAAAGGCTGCATTGTCTCCAGTGAATGTTTTTGGCACTTCATTTAAGAATCAGGGCCTGACTCTCTCCACTTCTCTTCAATTTAGTATTAGAATGCCTGGCTAACAAGACAAGATGCAAACATAAAAGGGATCCAAATAGGGAAAGATGAAGTAAAACTCTCCCTCTTTGCAGATGATATGATCTTGTATTTAAAGAATGCCATAGACTCCACTCCCAAATTACTCAAGCTGATTCAAAACTTTGGCAAAGTAGCAGGGTATAAAATTAACCCCCCAAAATCAATGGCTTTTCTGTACGCCAACAATGAGAAAAGTGTGGCTGAAATCAGGAAAGCAACTCCATTTGTAATAGCCCCACAAAAAATAAAATACGTAGGAATTAACTTAACCAAAGAAGTGAAGGACCTCTATCGTGAAAATTTTAAAAACCTAAAAAAGGAAATCAAAACAGAACTCAAAAATGGAAAGACCTCCTATACTCCTGGATTGGAAGGATCAACATCATGAAAATGGCAATACTTCCCAAGGCTATCGACAAATTCAATGTGATACCTATTACTATTCCAACCTCATTCTTCAAGGAAATAGAAGAAACAATCCAAAAATCCATATTGAACAATAAAAGACCCTGAATAGCAAAAAACAATCCTTAACAGAAAGAACCATGCTGGAGGAATATCACTACCAAATTTCAAACTCTACTACAAAGCCATAGTAATCAAAACAGCTTGGTACTGGCACAAGAACAGACCTCAGGACCAATGGAATAGAATTAGAAACCAGAAATGAACCCACAGACCTATAGCCATCTAATCCTCAATAAGGGAGCTAAAAAATAGAATGGAAGAAAGACAGCCTCTTCAGTAAATGATGCTGGCAAAATTGGTTATTCACCCCCAGAAGAGTAAAGCTAGATCCTTATATATCACCCTGCACCAGAATCAACTTCAAATGGATCAAAGACCTCTGAGTTAAAGCAGACACTGAAAACATTACAGGGTGGATAGGAGAAACCCTAGGTCTCCTTGGCACAGGCCGAAGTTTTCTTAAAAGAGATCCAGAAACACAACAAATCAACTAAAGGTTGGACAAATGGGATTGCATGAAATTGCTTCTGCATGGGAAAAGTCATAATTAGCAAGATCAATAGAAAGCCCATGGATTGGGAGAAGATCTTCACTAGCCATATAACAGAGAAGGGTCTAATATCTAAAACATACTGGGAACTCAAAAAATTAAACCCCCACCAACAAATCCTCAAAGAAACAACTGCCCAATAAATAAGTGGGCTAAAGACTTCAAGAGAAACTTCTCTGAAGAGGAAAGAAGGATGGCCAATAGACACATGAAGAAATGCTCAACCTCCTTAGCCATAAAAGAAATGCAAATCAAAACAACATTGAGATACCACCTCACCCCAGTTAGAATGGTTATAGTCAAGAACTCTAATAACAGATGCTGGAGGGGATGTGGACATAAGGGAACCTTACTGCATAGTTGGTGGGAGTGTGAACTTGTTCAATCACTTTGGAAAGCAGTATGGAGTTTTCTCAAAAGACTCCACATAGAGCTCCCTATGACCCAGCAATCCCACTTTTGGTCATTTACCCAAATGATCACAAATAAGACCATACTAAAGCTACCACACAACTATGTTTATTGCAGCATTATTTACCATAGCTAAGGTATGGATCCAACCCAGATGCCCCTCAGTAGATGAATGGATCAAGAACATGTGGTATATATATATGCACAATGGAATTCTATGCCTGCATCAAAAAGAATGGCATTGGCTCATTTGTTAGGAAATGGAAAGACTTGGAAAAAATTATATTAAGTGAAGTAAGCCAGGCCCAAAGAAACATAGGTCCCATGGTTTTCCTTATTTGCAATAACTAGTATATGTCTGAGACAAGCAGAATCGGTCAGATAAGTTGGTGTTAGGCGAAATGAACTCCAAGATAAGGACTCAAATGGTTTTTCTTTCTTACTATTGTTTCTAACATATTTATAGAATGATTTCTTTGTTGCTTTTTATGTCCCTCCACCACAGTATAACCCCTGTTTTCACGGTATTTGATGTTGGTATACTTTGTGGAGGGGAAGGGAAAAAGCAAATTGTTTAAATAGGGATACAGGTGGACCCATTGCAACAATGCGATGTACAAGATGTTATGTCGAAAAATGAACTTTACAACTTTGGTGGGGGGATGGGAAGGGACGGGAAGGGGAAACAAAGGAAGAGGCAACAATCCTTGATAAGAAATGTACTCATTACCTTGCTCATGTAATTGTAACTCCTCTGTATGGTATTTTCACAATAAAAAAAAAAAGAATCAGGGGCTGTAGTTCTCTGAGTTTAGTTCAGAGTCATCTATTTTGTTTCATTGGTCTTTAAACCTGCTTTTATGCCAATACCACGCTCTTTCTGACACTATGGCTCTGTAGTATCATTTGAGACCTGGCATAGTGATTCTGCTAGAATTGTTCATTTGCTATTTTGAGTTATTGTTTATCTCCATATACGTTTTAGGAATATTTTTTTCTATTTCTGCGAAGAATGTCAATGGAATTTTGATGATGCTTGCATTGAATATGCAAACTGCTTTAGGTAACAGCAATTTTGCAATATTAATACTACTAGTCAATGAATATAGGAAGTTTTCATTCTTCTGGTATTATCTGTAGAAGTATTACAGCTCTTTGATTTGGTTTATTCTTGGATATTTTATCTTAAAATTTTGAGGCTATTGGGAATAGGACTGTTTTCCTGATTTCTTTGTCAGATTATTCATTATTGCTTATGGAACTGTTGGTGTTTGTATTCTTTTACTTTGCTGGAAGTATATACTAGATCTAAATGACTTTTGGTAACATTTCTGTCATCTTTTATCTATAGAATCCTTTCATCTGCAAGTAGAGATGTTATTTTTACTTTATAATTTATATCCCTTTTACATCTTTTTATTTTGTTTTTTTTTCTAGCTAGTAATACAAATGCTATATTTAATATGAGTGGGTAGGGTAGACACTGTTGATCCATTCCTGAATTTCATATTGCATAATATTAATATTATATAGTATAATATGTTGTAATATTGCATAATATCATACAATATTGACTATAAGTTTCTTATATATAACCTCTACTATACTGAAATATAATTCTTTCTTTCTTGGTTTCCTGAGAAATTTCCTCATAAACAGACATTGAACTTTGTCAAAGGTCTTTTCTGCATCTATTAAAATGATCATGTAATTTTTCTGGTGATTTTTTTAATATTTTATTTTCATATTTATTTATGTTTCTCATTTTGATTGGCATATGTTAAATTATCCTTGCATCTCTGGAACACAACAAATTTGTTTATGGTTTTTGATATTTTTAGCATATTGAATCTAATTTTCAAGAATTTTATTGATGATTTTTATATCGATGTTTATCAGAAAAATTCATTGAAAGTTTTTCCTTTTTTGTGGTTGTGTTTTTATCTGGCATTGGAGTAATACTGGGTGCATGGAATGAGGTTCAAAGATTGAAGTGCACTGTCCCTTTAATTTTATGGAATAATTTGTTGAGAAATAGTGTTCTTTCATCTTTAAAATCTGGTAGAATTCAACAGTGAATCTGTCCAATTCTTAAATTATTTTACTCAGAGGTTATTATTTACTGTTTCAATTTCATTGTAGATATGTTCAGGTTGTTTATACACTCTGGGTTTAAATTAGGTACTAAACTTTTTTCCTAGCTATAAACTTTTCCTCTTAGAAGATCCTTTGCTATTTCCCACAGGGTTTGGTGATTTATATTATTACTTTTATTGGTTCCTAAGAATTTCTCAATTTTCTTCAATGACTCACTGATTATAAATTATTCAATCACTATGAATAGTTTTTTGTGGTTGATTTTTAGTTTTATTTATTTAATTATGATCCTGAGAGATATGAATGATTTACTAACACTTAGAGATAATAACTCTCAGAGATTTGTGTCCATTGGGATCTGCAGCATGCAGGGGAATAGATGTAGATATCCCCTTTGCTAGTGGTGAAAACCTGGTATGCCTCTCATCATATTAAAAAAAATTAGCTTAAATTCTGTTTTACACTTGGTTGCCAGTGGTTTATGCTTGTAATCCTTACTGCTGTAGAGGCTGAGATTCTGCCTGGACAAGAGACTTTGGCTGCCTTTCGATCACCACCCACATTAAAAAAAAAAAAAAAAGCCAAAATTGGAGCTATGGCTCAAGTGGTACAGTCTCAGCCTTGAGCATAAAGCTTTGGGACAGCATTCAATAACTCAGTTCAAGCTCCTGTCCCAGCATGAGAGAGAGAGAAAGAGGGAGGGGGGGGAGGGAGAAAGAGAGAGAGAGTGAGTGAGAGAGAGAGAGAGAGATTAGATAAATTGATTAGTTAGACCATATAAGATAGATTAATTAGATGGATGTGTGGCTAGATATATAGAGAGATAGACAAATATAGGCAGATAGATAGATAGATAATAGATAAAGATTTTTAAGCTGCTTTTTCTGGGCCCCAGAGTTAGCTCAAAACAGGAAAAACAGAGCTTGACATCTCTTCCTCCATTTTTATGTGTCTCTGCACTAAGACATTCTCTGTTCAGTCACTGACCTTGGAATCCAGTAACATACTTATGTGCACTGACTCTCTTCCTAAGATTCTTCAGCAAGGCCCACCCACAGGGCACCACTGACTTCCGTATCCTGACCAGTGATGACAGCAATCACAGCTTCTCTACTTCTCTAGAATCTTTCTTAAAATGAGGAGTGAAAAAATGATCAACTGGACCATAGCTTGACCATGATAAGGCATACCCCTCTCTTCCCCCAGTTCCCTCTCTATTTAAGTGTACAACTCATGTTTACACCCCTAAGATGGCTAAAGATATACTGAAGTGCACTCATCCCATAGCTGCTACCTGGTAAATTCCAATTCTCTATCCTTTAATCATGTCTCTTTATTTGGCATATAGGAGCTAGTAGCCATACATGACATGAGAAACTCCTTGTGTGTGGGACTGGCGTGCAAAAGCTCTGGTTTCTACAAGAAAATAGAATTAAATTGCATCCAGAAAGGTTAGTAGTTCCTGAGAAACAGGCATGTTGACAATGCAGGCCTGGATGAATTAAACTTGAGGTGCAGTCTTCAACATGCTGATGCTGGCTACTTAACAAAGATCAATAAAAAATTCCAGCACATTAGCAAACCTGCAGCTCCACACTGCCATCCGGAGTCTGGTGTTCGCATTCAGCAACCAGCTACTCAACGTAATCATAATTCTCCTTTGTTTGCTTGAATGGATTTCCACAATATCTCAGAAGCACAAAAGACATTTTTGGAAAAAGATACAAGATCCAATGAGGTTTAAGTTTGGTCTGCCTGCTTAATGGTCAATTTCAGACACAGAACAAGAATGTGTCTTCTTTCATCTCTTGTAAGTAAAATTATTTAATAACATCTCCAACTCTTGGATTCTGCCTTTTTAAATTTTTTCTACAATGTACTTAACATTAATCATCACTGACTCTCCATGTATTTTGTGTCACTTTAGTAAGATTAGTTTTCCAAACCTCAGCCAGAATGACTCTACCTTGTAGTAAGCTAAGTCAGTAAGCTCTTTTTTCCAGTGGTTAGGCAGTGTTTTCTGAGACCATAGAATTCTTGATAAAGGAGAAGGATGGGACGGAGTTCATATCAACTTGTCTCTTTCCAGGGTCACTGTTTTGTCTTTTTTTTTTTTTTGGAGCCTCCATTTACTTCTTCTGTGTAGACACGAGGTGGCGCTGTAAGACTAGGAATCTGTCATTACTCCCCTTTATTAAAAAGAGGAGCCTCTTGGTATCACAAACATCTTAGGATGTTTGTGACTTGGGAAGTACAGTAGTTACCTACTGCTCTGTAAACCACCCACTCTTATTAAAATTCAGTTTCACTTCTTGAAGGTTTTATTAGTTTGTTTTTTCTGGTGCCAGTCCTGGGGCTTGAACTCAGGCCCTGTACATTGTACCTGAGCATTTTTGCTCAAGGTTAGTACTCTATTACTTGAGCCATAGCCACTTCTGGCTCTTTAGGTAGTTAATCAAAGTTAAAAATCTCATGGATTTTTTCTGCCCAGGATAGCTTTGAACTGTAATCCTCAGATTTCAGCCTCCTAAGTAGGTAGGATTACAGGTGTGAACCACCAATACTCTGCTGAAAATGTATTTCTTAGGATGTAATTATTGGGTTTTCCATGTTCTCCCAGTTTGGATGATTCTTTTACACCTTCCTGGGATTTTTTTTTTTAATCAGCACCAGAACATGTACTTTGATGTATGTAAAAAATATTCTGGGTAGAGCTCCTAAGGGGAAAAACACAGGGAAATTTATCCTCCACATGGTAAGAAATGGCACCGTTACTTAAAAATGAGAGAATCGAAAATTTGCTGCTGACCCCGAATGCCATCTCTGTGGGATGGGATTGCAGGAAAGCTGTGTCATCATTTACTGGCCCTTCCTCTGGGCACTGAGATTGGCCACTGAAGCTGGGCTTCCTGGGACTGGTTCACTTAAAGGAGACCCTCCAGTTGGAGTTGCATGTGGCATCCTTTGCTTTAGCCCTTTACCTGGAAGGAAAATTAGAAAAGTGAGAGGATACGGTCCTCTATGAGGTGTGAGCATCTCTAGCAGACTTTAATACTTTAGATCACAGGAGCATCTGTGAGTGAGACACAACCAAGAATCCCCTCCACTTGACTTGGTGGCAGAGGAGGCAAAGTGGGTGCCATACTGGAATTCCACAAGGCTCAACTGAGGGGAATCCCAGGGCTGTCTTGATGACTGCACAGAAGACCCTGAAACCAGAGTAGCAGAAGCCGTGATGCCAGAGCCTTTGTAGTGGAGTCACAGGACCTCGTGGAGCGCCTTAAACCCTTCCTGTAATGAAAGTTGCATGAAGTGTGGGCCACACACAGAGACTGGAAGCCCTAGGAGGAACTGAAAGTATATTGGTCCCTTATTGATATAGACGTCGCAGAAGCTTAGTGGGCACTGAGGTAGTGTGCATTCCAAATTATGGCAAACTCAGATGGCTGTACTTGCTAGAGCAGCAGCACCCACGAAAATGACCTTTCCTACCTGGCCTTCTCTATGGTCCTTGCCTATCCTGCCTCAAAATCTATTGCTGCTCAAAGAAAGGAGCTAAAACAACAACAACACATTTTCCCTGGACCCTGAATTCTGAGAACACCCAATCATCCTGCAGGGACAGCTTTCTCCAACCTTATCAAACCACACACACACACACACACACACACACACACACACACACATTCTTGCTGAATCAGGGGACAGCACAGATGAGGAATGCAAAGGTCAGGTTATGATGCCAAGCAGCCTTGGATATGCCCACATCTGCCCACAAGGCCCCTGTCCCTCCCTGGTACCACTTACTGTGCATATATGTCAGATAAGGAGACTAAGGCTGCAGATTCTGCAAATCTGCTAGTGGGAGCTCCTCGGGCTATGAATGTGGAGAGGGCTGTGAAGGTTTGCATGTGTGTTGGATTCTCTACCTGTCTTTTGGGGCGATGGACTATTGCCTGGCATTTGTGTCCTTCTTGGGGTAACTTCTATTTCTGTGGTATGCACTGTTGACGTGGAAGCAGTTCTTTGTGCTGCACGTAGCAGGAGGTAGTAGCCATATAACATCCCTTCAAGGCTCAGTGAACATGTTAGTGGAGGTGGAGAAAGAGTCTAAAAACTCAAGGAAGGGCTATAGTCTTGTGAGACTAGTTCTGTGAATCCCAAGCAGAGTGACTCCATCTTAGCATTCTACGTGCCAGGCTGTAGCACAAGAATCCCCCTTTCACAGTTAGACTGGGCTTACTGCTATAATAAGAATTTCTTATAAGAAAAAGGACAATGTGCCCATAAATATAACTTTTCCTAGGATCTGGCTTTGTCTTAATGCCGTTGAAATCTGTAGTTACTTCTGCTGTGTAGACACCAGGGGGCGCGCGAGAAACGCCGTTTGTGCTATAGACTTTGTGCCACATTGAACAGGTACTTGCTAGAGGAAGTCCTGGTGGAAAACTTGGTCACTTGATTAAGTTCAGGACAAAACAGAACTCTGAAGTGGTCCACCATTCTGTAGATTGCTCTTCGTTAACTTACTGTCATTCAAAGTGAATCTGTCTGAGTCACTGGGCTGTTAGCACCCTTGTACTTCGGAGATGCCTTCTTTTACATCTTCCCAACAAATTCATGAAACAGGGACAAACACTTGGAGAAAATCAAGTGAAATCTTTACCGAGTTACTATTTGGCCAGAGATGTGCTGTAGTTTGGATTTGGAATCTTAAAGCCTGCGTATTAATGCTGGGTCACCCAGACATACTCTCTTGGGGGATGGCGGAACCTTAATGTGTGGGCCCTTGTGGCAGGCAGTTCAGTAGGCCTTTGGGCTGGGACGTGTCCTGGAAGGGCATTGTCACACTCTATACTTTCCTCCTTACGTTTTTCACATCTGAGCATGAGCAGAGTGGTTTTCTTTTGTTGTATGTGGCTTTTACAACGTGTGACTATAAACTGAAACCCCCAAAACTATGCAATGAATTAAACCTTTTCTCGTGTGACTATAAACTGAAACCCCCAAAACTATGCAATGAATTAAACCTTTTTTAAGGTGATGTTCTCAAGTATTCATGCTGGGAACTGAACCCCAATTAGCACCAGAGGCCTGTAGATCAAATGATTGGAAGGATGTTATAAAAAAGCTGTGACAAATACTTTTGCAAAAGCAAAGTTCTTCCTAAAATATACTATATAATGTGGCAAATACACACAGAGGCGCACAATATGTTTCTGGACCTCTCTGGCATGAATCACTTTTATTTTTGCTCAAAAACTTACTTGTATTTCTCTTTCTCACACACTGGAGAGTCTATCTACTCTCCTCGTTTGCACCTTCCAGATACCTGAGTCTTGTCAGCACAGTCTCATTCCCAGTACAAAGCAGACACTGAAATTTGGTAAATGGGGGTGCAATTTTCGTTCTTTGATATAGCAGCCAAGAACCGGAAGAAGCAGCCAGGGTTTGTGGTGCTTAACAATGACTCCAAATGCAAACACAATCAACTTTGGAAAGGGGTGAACCATGTTCAACAATGACAAATTGATTGAAAGTATTTCCTAAGTGATACTGTCCTCAATTCTGTAGGAAAATTAAAGCTTTTTCCCACAGTTTTTCCCCTCGGTGTTACTTCCGGAGAGAGGATGATACACTATGCACATTAGAGTTGAGGAAGTGCGCTGACACAGCCGGTGCTTTGGCCATGTGATCCTGGGGACTGATTAACAGTGTAGTGGACATCTGGATGTCTATCTGCTTCCTTTAAGCCAGGGAGAAGCCACCCACAGCCAAAATGTGCTGGTACCCTCATCTCCAGAAGATCAATTTCTGTTGTTTCTACTACCCTACTAATTTATCTATACAAATAGTACACATATACATATTTAAATACACATATACATGCAAAATAAACATATATACATATATAATATAAACAGTACATTATATAATATATTATATAGATTTATATAATTATAATATAAAATATATAAATATATTATATTATATAAAAGTATTTAAAAGTACCGTATAATATATAATTAGCATTATATATATTTTATGTACTAGGGCTTGAATTCACTGTTTACTCCCTCAGCAATCTTTCTCATAGCTTGGGTTCTTGACTTGAGTGACACTTCCAGATCATCTTTTTTTGGCCAATTTGAAAATGGAGTCTTATAATGTCTTGTCTTGGTTTGCCTGAAACTATAATCTTCCAATCTCAGCCTTCTAAGTAGCTAGGATTAGAGGTGTGAACCCAACTACAATCTCTGTTTCCCTCTCTGTTTCTTTGTTTTTCTCTCTCTCTCTCTTTCCTATATTTATATCATCCATATCTATATTTTTACACAATCTCACAAATACACATTAAACCTTAAATACTGCAAAGCAAGATACCCTTTTTGCTTAAACACGATGATGTAGTGTGTAATAGTGTATAACCCACTTAGAATATGCAAGCTTTCAATATCCTAGCACCAGGTTGGGGCATACAGGAGTAAGTAGATGTTAGTGAGTCCACAAGCAGTCACTTTGCTCTGTGGATTCATTACTCCTTTGCAAATCAAAACCTGTTCAAGAATACAAAAACACAAGAATTAGATTGAATGTCCAATTTTTCGTGGAAGGCCTTCTGCACACAATCGATGCCTTCAGTACACATATGGGTCATCTGTCAGGGCCTGACCTTTAGCTCATTCCCAGTGTCCATCCTGGTGGCGCTCACAAGGTAGTTGGCAGGTGAATAAAGAGAAGAAAACCATGAAGTGCAATGAACCTGTCGCTGACATGCTAGCAAGGCAGAGAGTAGCTAGGGAAGATTCCATGCTGGGCAGGGTGAGGGAGACCGTCTAGGCTGAAAGGGCTGCAGTTGCAGGTGCTGACACCGGTGTAGTGATGACAGAGTATTCATCCCAACCTTTCAGCTGTCTGTCCCCATTTTGCTCAGCCAGTTCCTGCCTCCCATGGTTCTGCTTCTAGAGTTTCAAGCCCCTTGTTCTAACCAGATGATCTGGCAAGTCCCAGTGCCGGACTCCATGTGGGCAGCATGGTGTCCTTGCTTCTACCCCAGAGTCCTGCAGCCGAAGTCAGGACTCCTCACCTGTAATCCTGTAATCCTGTAATCCCCTTGGCTTGTCCTTTCCCTTCCCTGTCCCGAGTCCTCCCTCTCTCACCAGTCTCTGCCAGGGGCATTTCCTTAGCAAGTCCCTTGCAGCCACTATCATCTCAAACTGCCTTTTTGGGTTTCTGGCCTCAGGTGTGCAGGAGCAGGAGATCTGTTTTCAAGACAAAGTAAGTTCTTTCAGTCAGAAGAAAGAGCAGGTGCTGAGGTTTGGAGGCACTGGATGATAAGAGATGGAGGCGCGAGGCCTGAGCTAGGCTATGTTGGGGGGTTTGGATAAGCGAAGGGCAGTGAGAGGTACCCATGCAGGACTCCGCAGGCCATGTTCAGGGACTTACGATGTAGCCCATGAGCCATGGGAGCCAAGGAACACCACAAGCAGGAGACAGGGGTAAGGACTTAGCACAGGGCTAAGTCCTCTTATGGACTGAATGTTTGTGTTCCCCTAAGATTTTTACTTTTAATTTAAAGGCATTTGGTCAAAGGTATTTGGTGTCTTTATTAGAACAGTTGCCAGTTCACAAGATGACTCTTCAATATCTCCTCCTTCTGTTCTTCTTCTTCCCTCTGCCCTGTCTTTCTCCTGCTCCTTTTCCTCTAAGCAAGAGCTCAGTAAGAAGGCTGGCTTTCTCTTTTCTATGCAAACCAGGAAAACATGTTCACCAGAACCCAACTGTTTTAGATATCTGTCTATAAAGCTCTAAGAAATCAATTTCTGTTGCTTCAGCTACCCAGCCTATGACTAATATTAATATTAATATTTTGCAACATTCCAGATCTGTGTTTTGAGCTTTGTATACTATAGGCTTTGTGTAAGTAAAAAATACACTGCATAAAATTTTCAACTTTTTCTTCAGATATAATGGTTTCAGGTGAATTATAACCTATATACCCAATGTACATTTTTCTAAAACAAAAGAGAATAAAAACCTGTAATTAAATTGAGGATGACTTATGAATCAAGTCAGACACACACTATGGATACTCTCAGCAGAGTGCTAGCAGGCTGCCACGGCATTGATGGCATTTGGAAAGCGTTTATCCTAAAGACTATTTTCCATAAACCTCTGGAGATACAAAGCTCACTTTGTACAAAAAGCCACTGACAAAAAGAAGTGGAGGGACATACAGAGGGACTTGGGGATGGGCAGGACAGTGTCCCATTGTCACTAAATCATGATTGAGGAAATGCCTTGCTGTGCCAAAGGTCCTTATGAAGTCTAATTGACCCCCAAGTCCTAACTGCATTCATTCCCTGGGTTGTTGTGAAAGATAACATGTAGCTTATGAAAAATAGCCAAAATCTCTAGTTATCCAGGACATGCGAACAAAAGCCATAGAATCATTAAAAAATAAATAAAACCCACAGTGGTATACATCAACACAGTAACTAGAATGACGAAAGCTAAAATGAGTATAAATCTCGAATATGGCTGGAAAGAATGCAAAGCGATGCAACTTTAGAAAACAGTATGACTATCTTTTGCAGCATTGAGATTTGAATTCAGCACCTTAAACCTGTGAGGTAGGAAACATGCCTCCTACCCTTTGTGCTTGAGCTATTTTTTTCAGGTAGGGTCTCAGGCTGGCTACAGAAAATGGCCCTCCTATCTGTGCCTCTGAATAGCCTGGATTACAGGGATGTGCCACCATGCACAAGGGTATCTTATGAATGGTGTTCATGGTTTCTCAGTCCCATTTCTGATGTATCCTAAGAGAAATGAAATAGATCTCCACATAAACATGTATGTGTTTTTATCAAGGTTTTTTTAAACAGTCAGAAACTATAAGTAAAAGCAATGATGGCTACTTTGACCATTTTTTTCATTAAACATAATAAAATATTCTTATGAGAGAATGTATGCAAGAAAATGAAATAAATGACATCCAAACAGAAGGCAAACTGTCTCAGTTATCAGATGTCAAGATCTCTTATACATAAAGAAACTAAAGATTGCTTTCTCTCATCCTCTCCTTTTTTTGTTTGTTTATTTGGTTGTTGGCTTTTAATTTATTTATTGAAACAGGATCTTTTTAGATAATCTCAAGCTGGCCTTGCACTCTTTATTTGCCCAGGTTGGACTTGAAGTCGTCAATCTCTTCCAGCATCCAAGTCCTCAGACTATAGACAGGCAATGCCATCCGCAGCCAATATTGCTCATTCTTTTTATTATCTCTCCTATTGTTTCTCTAGCCTCCTATTTCTTGCTTCTGCTCTGATATTTATCCCTCCTTGCTGATACCTTTGGCCTTAGCTTGGCCTGTCCTAGATCCTTGAAGTAGACTTTTAGGTTTTCTATTTCAGATCACAGCACTTGGGTTAAAGCCAAATGTTCTCTTTATTCTCTTTGCCCAAATGGACCATAGTGCTCGAGTTGGGCTGTCCACACAGTCAGGAGGAGGAGGAGGGAACCTGTTCTCCCTGCCTCTTCTCTTCTCAACAGCATCTCTTCTTGTTTCTGTGCTCTATCGGCACGCTGAAATCTCTCACTCAATTCCTTCCCTTGTTTGAAGGTATCTTCTTGCATGGGCGGATGGTCACACTGACATCTAGGGAAAGACAAATGCTGGAAACCTGCATTCCTCCATCTTACTGATACCCTGCTCTGTCCAAAACAGTTTTATAACCATCCCAGCGCCACTTAAATATACATTGTTTGTGGATAGGAGGCAAAGGTGAAATTTTTAGTAGTCAAGTTTCAGCAACAAAAAGAGTTGTTTCGTTTATAATGAGGTTAGTTTTGGGTCCTTTAGGTTAGATGTAGTCATTTGCTACAGTGGAGAGTACTTGTTGAATATTCGATTGGGTGGTTCTCATATTTTCAGATGCACTGGAAGCGCTGGGGATGGTGTTAACATGTGAGTCATTGACAGCCAGCTCCAGTTCCTTCTCCTTCATCCTGCCCTAAGGTTGGCCTGGTCCTCAGGGTACCACTCAGCCTTCTTCCTTCCCCTTTGCTCACTGTTCTGTCCCATGCTGAATTCTTTTCTTTGCTTTTTTTTTTTTTTTTGGTCGGTTGTGGGACATGAACTCTGGGCCTGGATGCTATCCCTCAGTTTTTCAGCTCTAGGCGAGCGCTCTACCATTTGAGACAGTGCCAGTTCAGGCTTTCTGGTGGTTAATTGGAGGTAAGTCTCAAGGACTTTTCTGCCTGAGCTGGCTTTGAACCACAATCCTCAGAAATCAGCCTGCTGAGTAGCTAGGATTACAGGCGTGAGCCACCAGCACCCAGCTCCATGCTGAATTCTTGATGTGGAATGTTTGATTCTGGGCAGCTCCCTGCCCACCTGGGTCCAGGGCTTGGCTAGTCTATTGCTTTTCTCTCTTTAGGTTGCATAGGAGCTATGTTATATGGGAAATCTTTTTTATTTTTGAGTTCTATACATTAATATAGCTAGTTTTTTTTTGTGAAGATACCGTACATTTCTTATCAAGCATTGTAGCTTCCTCCTTTGTTTCCCCTTCCCATCTCCCCCCTTACTTCCCTCACCCCCTCAGCCCCCACAACATTTTATCTTTTAAGCCTTGTCTGTGTTTCCCCCCCTTCTTTTGGTGTCTAGTGCCAACTGGAAGTATATGTTCTCTCACATGTGGAAACTAGAACAAACTTATAAATGTACAAGGAAACAAATATGGATTGTTTGCAAATGTACACAAATGTGTTAGATGAAGTACAGTGTTTGAAGGGGAGAATTCCAACTGTGTAATTGCTCATAAATACCTAAATGAATACCAAGAAAGTCAAACACAATGAATACCAAGAACCTGGTACATGAAGGGTGCGGGGGGAGGTCAAGGAGAGGAGGATAGATGATTGAAGAGAGGAAGGCAGGGGTGGAGGCAGTCATAATATTCAACGCCCATCCTATGAAAAGGACTCTGGGGAAAGGGGTTGGGTCGGGAGGGACCAGGGAAAATGATGGAAGGAAGGGCGAACACCCATCAGGATGCATCGTACTCATAAACTGATCTGTTAGATTAAGACTCTTGGTACAACTACCTAAAATAATAACATGTAATTGGCAAAGAAAAGAAGAAAAGAACAAGGTATGTGCTGAGGAGTGACTGATACTGAAAATGAAGGCCAGTCTCCTGCAGCATCATCCAGAATCATAGGGCAGTCATGTTCTCTGTCTGGCCAACAACTGATGGAACTCAGCCTCAGTCAAAATATTATAAAGTTTTATTGTGGTGCCTGAAACGTACACAAAAAATACCCTAGATATGCTGCTGCAAGTAGAATCACATTTTTCTCCTGACAAAACATACGGGCACAGCCCATGTTTCATTCACCTTCATATGATTCCTCAGTGTGAGCATTGGGGGGCAGAAACTCTGATTAAATCAAATGAAGTGGAGTGAATCCAGTGAACTGTAGGGAATTAGAAAACATTTGAAATCCTCTTGACAAATCTCAGGAGATATTTAAGTCACACACTTAATTTGCTATGTGAATAGTGTTTCTTTTCCTCTAACATGAAGTAACTTGAATACTTCAAAATGGAGAAATGAATGCACTGTGTTGACTTTTTCTTTAAAATATGTTTTATCTTTATCATATTTAGAAAGCAGAGCTTTACTTTTGGATACATTTAATAGTTATGTTTTTTTATTTAAAACTAAATAACCTGGTCCCTGGTTTTACCTTCATACATATATATATATACATATACGTATATGTATATATGTACAATATATATGTATATGTATATATGTATAATATATATTTATGTATAATATATATGTGTATGTATATATATATGTATTTGGTGAAAGTCATAAGAGAGTTTATTAGAAAGGAATACACTTTCAATAGATTGAAAGCAGATCATTTCTAGGTAGCGAATAATATCCTCATTTATTTGACCATATCAGTCAATATAGACAGCTTTAAAACAGAGAGTGGCTATGTGAGGTGATTATCATAGTAGTACATTATATATGAGTATGAAAATTGCATACTTAACCTATGGAAGACCATAAAAAAGAGATATGTGGAGGGAATTGTTTAACAAAGAGTAATAGAAATAGGCAAATTTGACCAAAATATTTCATATTCATTTTTAAATGTTACAAAGTAGCCCTTGTGTAAAATTAATTTATGCTAAGAAAATTGTGCAGTATATAGAGAGGATCATAACACTCAATTCTCTGGAGGTGATTAGAACACAGGAAATTCAAATTTCTCCAGACTCACAAAGATAGTGTTGGAACCTCTGGTTTAGTTCCCTGAGAGATATAAGCTTCTTTGATACTATAATTTAGAAACAACTGAGAGACAATATATAATGTGTGTTATCTACAACAAAAAGCACTACTATTATTTGAATCAATTATTAAATTGGAATCTGAAGAGTTAGTAACTGCCTTTTCCAGGGCTTAATTGTTCAAGTAACTATTCAAATACCAATGGACAATTTGCCCTGGCTGCATCTTAGAGTTATTCTTCAGCAAATTAAGGACTATATATTTTCACAGTTTGTCTAGAAGACAAGGGATGGTGCATCTTCAAACACGGGATGCTCAGTGTACTCATGAGAGTGACACGGAGAAGCGCACTGGCCTCCTGTCAGTTCCCAACCCTGTCCCAGACAGCGGTGTGGTACTGGACCACGGCCCTGTGCATCTAGGGCTTGGATTCCTCACCTGGAAAGATGGAAGCATTAAATGGATATTCTCTAAATTAATTACATATTCCTCTTTTCCTATTTTTAATTAGTTTTTATTTTTTCCAAAAATATTTCAGTAATTTATTAATACAACTATAGGTGGGTTTGAAGTTCCAAAGAATATGATTTCATAGCTACATAGACTACCAATGATATCTCGAGGTCGTGTGGCTTAGTAGTCCTTCTACATTGCATTGGAAAATAGGTTCGTCATCGCTTTGAACAATTAGCAGCTAACAAAATGAATGTGAAGAAGTTGAAACGTATCTCGTCCGAGAGCTATAGACTTACAGGGAGGCAAGGAGGAAGGGGAGGGGAATGGCGGGTGAGTACAACCATGATACTCAGTGTACATATGTGAAAATAGAAGGAGGGAACTTGAGGGGCTGGGTGGGGTTGAGGTATATGAGGGAGGGTTGAATGGGAGGGTGACACTGAGATTCAGTGTGTACACATCTTGGCATGTTAAGTTGAAACCTATTTGAATATTACACAAACATTAAAAAAGACAAACAAGTGCTCCTAGGCACAAGATGCAGGGTATAAAACTCAGTGCACAAGGAAAGAAGGAAGAGGAGGCTGAGATCCTTATCCTAGCAGCAGCTTTGTTTCTAAGCCTGTCTCTCTTCCTTCCTTCCTTCCTTCCTTCCTTCCTTCCTTCCTTCCTTCCTTCCTTCCTTCCTTCCTTCCTTCCTTCCTTCCTTCCTTCCTTCCTTCTCTCTTTCTTTCTTTCTTCCTTTCTTCCTTTCTTTCTTTCTTTCTTTCTTTCTTTCTTTCTTTCTTTCTTTCTTTCTTTCTTTCTTTCTTTCTTTCTTTCTTTCTTTCTTTCTTTCTTTCTTTCTTTCTTTCTTTTCTTTCTTTTCTTTTTCCAGTCCCGGGGCTTGAACACAGGTCCTGGATGCTTTCCCCGAGCCTTTTTATGCTCAAGGCTAGTATTCTACCATTTGAGCTATGGTGCCATTTCTGGCTTTTTCTGAATAGTGTATTAGAAATAGAGTGTCCAGGGCTTATTTGCCCAGGCTGACTTTAAACCGCGCTCCTCTTGTCTCAGACTCTTGGGTAGTCAGGATTACAGGACTGAGCCACTAGGGCATGGCCTGTTTTGTTTTTTTTTTTTTAATTTTTGTATAATCTTCAAATAGTTGTCACCCTTCCATCTGTCTCTCCCCAGTTTATCCTAATCCCATATCTCTTTTTATTTCAAATGTTTGCCAAGTATGTCTCAAGCTTTTTGATCCAGACCAGCTTTGGACCATGATCTCTTGAGTGGCTGGGATTACAGGTGTATACCATCATGCCTGGCTTGATTTTTGAGTTTAAGGTCTCTATAACTTTGCCCGTCTGACCTCAAACTGAGATCCTCCCATTTCAATGTCCCTCTTTGATTGGATTTAAGCTCAGATTTTTGGCTAAGATTGTCCAGGATACTCTATATTTTATCTATCTTCTTATTTTAAGAGATCCTCACTCCAAACAAGTGAAAGCTTGAGATTTATTTTTCCCAAAGCTGTTGTTAAGAGGTTTTTCACAACTTGTCCAGTCTTGCTTGGCAGCATTCCAGATCTACTCTTGTTCTTTATGTTCCAGCAAAACTGATCCTTTAAAATTTGTACAGGCAACACTGAGCCTACTACATTCCAGTCACATGCTCACTTTCTACTTTTCTATTTTCTAGTACATTCTTTTTCTTTCTCAGAGTCTTTCATTGTCTCTCTTTCTTTTCTCCTTCCTTCCTTCCTTCTTTCCTTCCTTCCTTTCTCTCTCTCCCCTTTCTTTTTCTTTCTTTCTTTCTTTCTTTTTTTTCTTTTCTTTCTTTCTTTCTTTCTTTCTTTCTCTCTCTCTCTCTCTCTCTCTCTTTCTTTCTTTCTTTCTTTCTCTCTCTCTCTCTCTCTTTCTTTCTTCTTTCCTTTTTTGTCTCAGTGTACGCATTTTTTCCCCAGCAGCCTCTCGTGGGCAGGTGCTCCTACTCTTCATTTTATGGCTGATTAGCCTATCCACTCTCAAGGGCTAAATGGTAGTTTCAACTCTTCAAACTCCTGTCAGGCTTTGGTATTCTTCTTTTCTTCTTCTTTTTTGCCTTGGTTATATTCTTTATACATATTTTTTTATTGTGCAGATACTGTACAGAGGGCTTACAGTTACATAGGTAAGGTAATGAGTACATTTCCTACAGAGCATTGTTACCCTCTCCTTTGTTTTTCCCCTACCATCCCTTTCCTTCCCACCTCCCCAACTCTTCCCTCCCACTACCAAGTTGTACAGTTCATTTTCAACATAGTGTCTTGAACATCTCATTGCTACAATGGATCAACCTATATCCTTTTTTTCAGCATTTTGTTATTTCCCTTCCACTCCCCAAACTAGAAAAATGTATATACAAGATGCAGGGCACCACAATCAAATACAGTGACAACAGGGGTTACACCATGGGGAAGACCATAAAAAAGAAACCAAAAAATCATATAGCACATTAAAAACAACAGTGGCAAAGAAAAAATCCTCTTGTGTCCCTATTTTGGGACATCATCTTATATGGTCATATGTGCATAGCTTTTGACCTTTTCTCCTTGTCTGGTAAGATTAATCTAGACGTAAACTAGTATATTGGAAATAAGGGAAACCATGGGACCTATGTCAGGCTTTGCTCCTCTCCAACAAGCTTACTATGTAAAGAGGTGGGACCATTAATGTTCATTCACATTTTCTCCATAGTATTTATGAATTTCAAGGCTGAGTTTTCCTATTTTCTTTTTTATTTTTCAGGGCTTTCCAGAAGAAAAAAAATACCTAAACTATATCCATGTAGATAGAAAAATAGAAGAGATTTGATATGAAAAATGGATCAGGTGGATCAAGAAGACAAGAAGTCTGATGATAAGATATGAAAGCTGAACCCAGGAATCTGATGGTGTTCTTCTGGTCAATTTAAGAACCTGAGGAGCAAGGTAGCCAATGTGATGGTTTCTAGTCCCATAACAATGGCCTGTGAACTTGAGAAACCACTGGTGTAGTGTTGAAATCCAAAGATCTAGAATGAGAGCTATAAAGCCTGCATCCCGTGTTTGGTAATCAGTGCTTTCCACAGTCACAAAGGGTTGATGCTTTTATCTCTGGGGATTTTTGAGATAGATTCTCTCATCTTTGTGCTAGGGCTGGACTGGCACTCATCCTCTTCCTAACTAAACTGTGTGCATTCCTGGGATGACAGATATATACCAGTTTGCCCAGAATTCATTGTTAAGATGTGATCTTGTCAATTTTTGGCCTGGGTTGCCTTCAAACCTTGATCTTCCTGATCTCTGCTTCCCAAGGTAAAATTACAGGTACAAACCGCTGCACTCAGTCACATCTGTCTTATTTTTGCAAGCACTCTAGTAATTGGATTTAAAGTCCTAATACCTTACTTGTCTGAAGATACACTGCTGGAAATAAGCTCTTGCTTTTCAATGCCTTCACAAAGAATTTTTCTTTTTTGGGGGGGGAGGGGTCCAGTCGTGGGGCCTGAACTCTGGGCCTGGGCACTGTCCCTCAGCTCTTCAGTTCAAGGCTAGCACTCTACCACTTGAGCCAGAGCACCACTTCTGGCTTTTTTCTTTCTGCTTATGTGGTGCTGAGGAATCGAACCCAGGGCCTCAAGCATGCAAGGCAAGCACTCTGTCACTGAGCCACCCTACCAGCCCCAAAGAATTTCTTATATATAAGTTCTTAGTTTTTACCAATGTAATTTTTTACTCAATTCATCTTAACTAGTTACACCAGCAATATATATTTGTAATATTATATATATATATGTATATTTATATAATTTCCCAATAAGTGTTCACACTCAGGCTCTGGACGGACATGAACTATGCAATACAAGGACCAGATCTCACCAAAATATTCTAACTTAAGCCTCATAGCATAAACTATGTTTCTTAGATTGCCAGCTTGGTGAAGTGAATGTGTCTCACACAGCAAGTAGTAGATCTAGTATATCAAATTCTGTTATTGATGTTTATTGACGTCATCATCAATATATCTCACCTAGGCTGTGGCACCTTTAATGTCAGCCTCGTTGAATATATAGAGAATCCCGCTTACATTTTTCCATCTGATTGCAGAGAGTGGTAACATGGTAGAAGTCCACACACAAATAGAAGCAGGCTTACTGAGAACTCACGCAACACCAGGGGGCTTGAGTCAAGAACCAGCCACAAAAGAGGAGGCCTAATGCTTTATTCTTCAGTCAAACCACATTTTTCCTTTAAAACGCTTAGAGAAGTCTGAGTGTTGTTGGCTCATGTCTATAATCTTAGCTACTCAGGAGGCTGAGATCTGAGGATCGCCTTTCAAAGCCAGCCCAGGCAGGAAAGTCTGAGAGACTCTTACCTCCAATAAACCACTCAGAAAACCAGAAGTGTCTCTGTGTCTCAAGTGGTAGAGCACTTGCCTTGACCTGAGAGCTGAGGGATAGCACCCAGGCCCAGAGTTCAAGCCTCATGACCACCACCAACAACAACAAAAATTAGAGGAGAAAATCTTCTCTCTGTGTCCTGCTTTCTCTGTCTTTCTGTTTCTGTTGCTCTCTTGGTTTTTCTCTCTCATAATTACAGTCATATCAAGCAGCAAAGGTAGTTATCATCTTAAAAGAGTTATTAAAATTAAATAGAAAACCCTCTGTAAATCGGAGGTTTTTTTTTTTATTGTGAGAATACCATATAGAGGGGTTGGGATACATGAGTAGGGATACAGGTGGACCCATTGCAACAATTGGAGGGGTTTTTAAGAGAAGCTGGAGGAGGTGGGGGGTGCCAGGAGATTTTCAGAAAGGAGGTATTATGGTAAGCCATAGCACTGTGTCATCTCCAGTGATTTGAAACCATAGAAACAAACCTAAGCTGCTGCTGCTGTTTGCACGGGGCTCAGATCCCATGCATAGACTGTTCACAACACCAAAAATGGTCAGAGTTTTCAGTGGTAAGTGACTCAGGTATATTTGTCCTGTCTTGGTGCATGTGTGGAGGCTTAATTATTCTCATAGCTACAAATCATCTTTTGACATTGTTGAGAAAGTGACTTTTCTTTTATGGTTAGTCAAACTCTAAGATTGTAGGTTGAAGAAAAATAGCACTGCCAAGCTGAACTGCAGGGTGACAGTTATTACTGTGAAAATGAAACAAACCTACCACTTAGGATTCTGTTTGAATAGGGGTGGCACATATAATTGAGAGCACTTCAGAAAAGATGAAAAGCAGCCATCTTTGGCACATGGGCTAGAAACAAAAACCTAGTAAATCCCTATTGATTGAAAAATATCAGGTAGACATACGGAAGATGTAATTTGATCATCTGAACATTTCATAAACTTATTAAGAAATGTAATCTGCTTATTTCTGTTGAGATCCAGTCTGTAAAACATAAAATTTGGGACGGATAATAATTTAGACATGCTACTTTTATTTAAAATGTATATAAAATGATGCATACAAGCAAGGTAGAATCAAATAGGATAGGTATTGAATATGTGAAACATTTAATATGTTTATTTTCAAAAATAAGGACAGCAAGACTTTGTAATAGACTTGAACTTCAGATTTTCTCCCTTCCTTCTTCTTTTCTTCCTCCTTCCCCTCCTCCACCTCCTCCTCCTTCTTCTTTTTCTTCTCTTAGATTTTTCACTTAAGACTGATACTCTATCAATTGAGCAACAGCTCCATTTTAGCCTTTTGGTGGTTGATTGGAGATAAGAATCCTACAGTCTTACCCTGCTGGATAGCTTTAAACCATGACCCTGAGATCTCAGCCTCCTGAGTAGCATGATCCACTAGTACCCAGCTTCAAACATCAGATTTCTACTGTATATCTACATGTACATGTCACAAATTAGATCTCCTTTTTGAGCGATATTTTTCTTATTTTCTTTATGTCGTTATACAAAAGATTTCAGCATGTTAATTTGTGAGTATAACTCATCTTGATCAAAGTCAATGAAGGCATCATCACCCATCTCTCCCTACCCCACTGTCCTCTCAATTTTTCTAGTTCCATTTTCACATATATACATTGATATTTTGATTACATTCATCTACCCTTCCACCTATTTTTTTGGTCAGGTGTGGGTTTGAACTCAGGGTCTGGGTGCTGTCCCTGAGATCTTTTTGCTCAAGGCTAGAGCTCTACCTCTTTGAGCCACAGCACCATTTCTGGTTTTTGAGTGGTTGATTGGAGATAAGAATCTCACAGAGACTTTTCTTCCCGGGTTGGCTTTAAGCCTTGATCCTCAGAACTCAACCTTCTGAGTCGCTAGGATTACAGGCCTGAGCCATCAGCACACAGCCTACCCTTCCTCTCTTCATTCACCTGCATCTCTACCCCTTGACCTCATTCTCTTGACAAAACAGGTTCTGTCTTCCTGGTATTCATTTTGATAAACTGTAAGTTGGTTGCTTAAAGAAGTTACACCATTGGAATTCTTCCCTACATATATCCTGCATTAGTTAATATGTTTCTCTCTCTCTCTCTCTTCCTCCCTCTCTCTCTCTCTCCCTCTCTGTATTACCCTGTTTATGTTTACATATATATTTATAATTCAAATTTAGCTTCCACATAATTTTTTTTTGGTCGTGGGGCTTGAACTCTGGGCTTGGGCGCTACCCCTCAGCTCTTCAGCTCAAGGCAAGCGCTCTACTGCTTGAGCCACAGCACTACTTCCCCACATAATTTTTTAAAATAATCTTTCTTCAGTCTCTATTCATTGTTACAGAGAGGAAACTAAAGCATTAGATATGGTTTTTAAGTATGCTTCTTTCAATATTCACTAAAAGATTTACTTTGCAATTATTTATAATGACATGTTTTTCACTCCCTAATTGCTCTTAATTTCATATTCTTTTTGCTTGATATCCTTAATATGTGAAGCTACATTTTCTATATGATTCTAGGCTCTAGCTGATGCCATTTTCTCTAAAACTATTGCCATGATGTTATTTTTCTAGGTCTTTAAAAATCCATTTTCTCTTTGAAGAATATCCTAGACATAGTCTAGTTATTACAAATGAGGGAAGTCGTATAGCTTATGTTTCTTTGGGCCTGGCTTACTTCACTTAATAGAATTTTCCTGTCTTTCCATTTCCCTATGAATGGGGCAATGCCGTTCTTTCTGATGGAAGCATAAGATTCCATTGTGTATATATACCACAGCTATGTGCATATGACCATATAAAATGATGTATATTCCATTTCCAAGAAATGGAAACAAGAGGATTTTATTATTGTACTATTTTTGGTTGTTTCTTTTTTCTTTATTTTTTCCCTTTGGTCCCTGATGTCACTGTATTTTATTTCTGTACCCTTTGTCTTATATGTAAATTTATCTGATTTGAGGAGGAAGTGGGGAATCACAGAAACAGTGTGGCAAAAGATGAACCAGTGCAACAGTGATACTCACTGGACACCATGTTGGAAATGCGCTTTCTTACAACTTGTGGGGAGAGAGGTCAGAAGGGAAAAAATGGGAGAAAATGAGGGAAGGGCAATGTTGTTCAAATGAAATGTACTCATTATCTTACTTACATAACTGTAACCCCTCTTTACCTCACGTTTAAGATATAATTTAAATTCAAAATATTTTCTCTATTAAATCTACCATAATTGTTGGAAACTTGCTTTTCTGTTTTCTTTTTTTTCCTCTTTTTAATTTTTTTTATTTTTATTTTTTGTGAACATACTGTACATTTCTTATCAAGCATTGCAGCCTCCTCCTTTGTTTATCCTTCACATCCCAGCCTCCCCCCACCCCCCAACCCAATCCCCCCCTCCCCCCCACCAAAGTGGTAAAGTTCGTTTTCGACATGACAACTTGTACTTCTCATAGTTGCAACAGGCCCACCTGTATCCTTAAACGACTTGTTTTTCCCCATCTCCTCCACAAATTATACCGACATCAAATATAGTGAAAGCAGGGGTTATACTGTGGGGGGAGGGACATACAAAGCAACAAAGAAATAATCTTATAAATGCGTTAGAAACAAATGCATGAAAGAAAAAAACATTTAAATACATATCTAAGGGTTCATTTTCCTAACATCACATTATCTGACCTTTTCTGCTTGACTCATACATATACTAGATATTGCAAATAAGGGAAACCATGGGACCTATGTTTCTTTGGGCTTGGCTTACTTCACTTAATATAATTTTTTCCAAGCCTTTCCATTTCCTAACAAATGGGGCAATGTTATTCTTCCTGATGGAGGCATAGAATTCCATTGTGTATATATACCACATGTTCTTGATCCATTCATCTACTGAGGGGCATCTGGGTTGGTTCTATATCTTAGCTATGGTAAATAATGCTGCAATAAACATAGTTGTGCTGGTAGCTTTAGTGTGGTCTTGTTTGTAAACATTTGGGTAAATGCCCAAAAGTGGGATTGCTGGGTCATAGGGGAGCTCTATGTGAAGTCTTTTCAGGAACCTCCATACTGCTTTCCAAAGTGGTTGAACAAGTTTACACTCCCACCAACAATGAAGTAAGGTTCCTTTCTGTCCACATCCCCTCCAGCATCTGTTGTTGTTAGAGTTCTTGATTATAGCCATTCTAACTGGGGTGAGGTGGTATCTCAATGTTGTTTTGATTTGCATTTCTTTTATGGCTAGGGAGGTTGAGCATTTCTTCATGTGTCTATTGGCGATCCTTCTTTCTTCTTCAGAGAAGTTTCTCTTCAAGTCTTTAGCCCACTTATTTATTGGGCAGTTGTTTCTTTGAGGATTTGTTGTTGGGGGATTTAATTTTTTGAGTTCCAAGTATATTTTAGATATGAGACCCTTGTCCATTGTATGGCTAGCTTTTCTGTTTTCTAAGATGAATTTTCAAACTAACACCACAACAGCCAAGTTGTATACAATAAAGAAATAGATTTAACTTCTAGGTATTCTCCATGGCTGAATAATTAACAACATACTCCTGTCTAAATTTGTGTTACTAAATAGTAATCTTCTACTGTTAACAGGGCCCTGTGAGAAAGACAATAGTCAAAGATCCAGCAGCACCAACAAGGTAGATAATTTCCATCAGATACATGGATAGTCCATCTCTAATACCAGGACTGAGGAGGCTGAGGCAAGGTCAGCCTGGACTATATCTCAAAAAACACCACTCCTGGGCTGGGAAGGTAGCTCAGTGGTAGAGTGCTTGCCTTGCATGCATGAGGCCCTGGGTTTGATTCCTCAGCACCACAGAAACAGAAAAAGCTGGAAGTGGCACTGTGGCTCAAGTGGTAGAGGACTAGCCTTGAGCTGAAGAACAGTGCCCTGGCCCAGAGTTCAAGTCCCACAGCTGACAAAAAATAAATAAATGAATAAAGATACCAGTCCTGGCACTTTAGGGAAGCAAGTTTACATGATTTTGAGCACGACTCTTAACATGGGGATACAGGTTCATCCATTGTAACAATGAGATATACAAGACACTATGTGAAAACAAACTTTACAACTTGTAGGGGAGAGGGAGTAGTTTGGGAGGGGGGGGAAGGAAGGGGTAACAAGGAGGAGGTAACAATGCTTGATAGGAAATGTACTCATTACCTTATTCATGTAACTATAACCCCTCTGTACACTATTTTTACAATAAGAAACATATTAAAAAATAAATTGCAAAGTCTAAGACTGGAATCTAAGTTCTCCAACTCTATACTTAGCTTTTGTCCCAGTACTCATTGCAGCTGGAGATTGTAGCTATAGGTTTTGGTGAAAGAATGTTTACAGATGAACAGCGAAACAGCTCCAGACTTATTGCATCACAACTGGAGATCTACCCCTGTCTGTGACATTCACTAACTGTGAAATTCTAGGTGAATCATTGTCACTCCCTGAATTTCAATTTCAAGGAATTACATGCGGTGATATACAATTGGTTCTAACACCTGTGATTTTATAACCAGGAACTGCTCATGCAACTAGAATACGAATCACGTCTTATATAAGCTGGGACTGTTCCCTGTTGACAATCAAAGAGACACGACTGTGTATTGTGCTTGTGATTCTATTTTTGACTCCATGTTCACGCCACGTGAGCACCGGGGAAAATGTCAACAGTTACCAGATGGGCTGAACATCATCTGAAACCAGCTTCAGAGTGGAAGTTGTGTGCTTGTCCTGTACAGCATGGTTTTACTCCAGAATGGCCAAAATCATTTGCTGAGGGGAAAAACTTGTCCCTGAGATTCTTACAACACATTTTAAATGGCATAAAAAGACAATCACAAGGAGTTTTTGAGATGCCTATATATTATGCGCCTCAACAGCAGGCTTCTGTAATTAATTGGAGGACTAACTTCCTTTTGGTATTTTCAGGAGCTGTGGGAGATCTGCTGCCTCAGTAGGTTTGGGTTTGCGAATTCTGTGAGGCAGAAGCTTCCTCCTAAGCAATGTGTCAGCAATTTGAAGAAAACTTCCATCAGAGAAAGCGTGTCCTTTGCTTGCAGTTTCACAGTGTGAGACCTTTTCTTCACATAAACAAATGATTAAGTCAAAGGAAATGTACAGCAGGATTCACATTGCTTGTCTGGTAACTGGTCTATATCAGAAAACAGGAAGTGATGTTTGCAGGAGAATTGTGTAAAAATTGGATGGGTTATGCTTTGTGAAGGACTATTAGCTCTGGATGACTCGAACTATCATGGGGGTATGAATACATAAGAAAACAGCTAGAGAGTGGTATGAGAAAGCATGGAATAGAGTGACCTCTCCTTTTTCTCAGAGGAGAGATGGGGAACTGCAGACTCCAGATTGAAGGGAGGGAAAGGTGCTGAGGCAAGTCTTCTCATTTAGTCTCTTTGTGAGTGGCAGAAACTGACTTTCATTAGTGAATGTTTTTTTTTCTTTCAATGCAATTGTTTCTAACACATTTATAAGATGATTTTTTGTTGCTTTGTATGTCCCTCCCCCATGGTATAACCCCTGGTGGGAGGGGGGAGAAGAGGGATGGGGAAAGGGGGCATGTGGGGGGGGGATGGGAAGGGATGGGAAGGGGAAACAAAGGAGGAGGCAACAATGCTTGATAAGAAATGTACTCATTACCTTGCTCATGTAATTGTAACCCCTCTGTAGGGTATTTTCACAATTAAAAAAAAGGAAGGTCAGGGGAGGAATTAGGTTGGGAGGTGTGGTGGAGAAGGATGGAATGAGGAGAATGTTAGATACATCAATCAAGATGCATTGTGCTTGCAAACTGATGCATTGAACAGGAACTCTTTTGTACAACTACTTATAGGTAATAAAAATATATAACTGGGCACTGGACTGCAGGCAGGCCTCTGAGCTCTCTGGCAGCTGGCTGGTTCTGTGGGAATCACAGTGGGAAAGGCTCTTCACAAGGAACTCCCAGGCAGTATGAGTGACCATCTTCCTCTGGCAGGAGTATGTGAGCCCAGGGAGGATCCAGGCAATGCTAATTACATCTCAAACTCCCCTCTGGTTCAAGTCTGTTACCCAGGAGATGGTATATGGTTTTTGGTGGTACTGCACATGCCTGGGGTTAGGGTAGAATTGCAACTATCATCAGGACCACAAATTAGACAGGTGTGAGGTTTTAGTAAAGTAAGAAAATTTGGACAGATGAAAACATACCTGCCCTTGAAACTTTTCTTGAGGTTTTAAAAAAAGTGTCATCATATTTCACATTGAGATTGAAGCTATGAGCTTGAAAAACAATGTGAATCATTGACAATTTTCTCAAATTATATAGAAATGTTTGACCCTGAAATTATAAAACTGGAATCAGAGCCTGGGAAGGTGGCTCAGTGGTGAGAGTGCTTGTCCTGCATACCTGATGCCCTGGGTTTGATTCCTCAGCACCACATAAGCAGAAATGAAAGCTGGAAGTGGCACTGTGGCTCAAATGGTAGAGTACTAGCCTTGAGCTGAAGAGCTGAGGGACAGCACCCAGGCCCAGAGTTCAAGCCCCACGACTGACAAAACAAAACAAAACAAAACAAAATCTGGAATCAATGATGCATCTTTGCATTGAATTCTACTTTACCAATAAATCTCAGGGAAGGATATGAATGTCAATCACAAATTGACCCCTGGATCAATCTCTGGGCCCAGAGGATGTGTATTGTCTCTGGCCAAGCAGAGTTACTACTTACTCCTGAGGTTAAGGAAGCATCACACATGGTTGTTTATCAGAACCACAAGTTGCAAGGGTGTTAAAAGAGCCACACTTGGAGAAGTTCAAAAATAAAATGTAAAGTAACTGCTAATTTAGATGACAATTTAAATAATTATGGATTAGATAAAGACAGAATCCAGGCTCAAATACTACTCCCCATTTCCACAACTGCAAAAGCCTCCTGCAACCCATAAGATACTGGAAAGAGATAAATGATTAGACTGAGTTCCACAAGCTCTGAGATAGAAATGAAAAAGAGTTATAAGAAAGTTATAACTCCTCTGAGCAACTAATGAACTGAATACCAGGAAGTGGAAATGTGTATGGGGCTGATAATGAGGGAGGGGAAGAAGGGAGGATGAGCTGGTGAAGTCATTATTTTTAATACATTTTATGGGGGAAATAAAACGAGCTCTGTAACTTGAGGGTAAAGATAGAGAAGGGAAAAATGAGAGAGAATGAAAGAGTGACATTGACCAGAAGCACTGAGCTCATAACTCAGCTTATTGAACTGAGACCTCTTTGTACATCTATTTAATAAGAAAAAAGAAAGTGAGGAAGGCAAAATCAGGATAACTGATCTAACCCTGTGACTGTACAGGAGATCTGGTCCCAAGCTGAGCCAGGCTTGTGCTGGGTGCGGAGGGAAGACTAGGCCCTTCCCTCAGGAAAGGGCAGACTACCCTGGAAGCCCTCAGTTGTCTTCACTGTCTGACTGCTTCCCAGACGGGTTCAGAACAGTTAACAGACTCCACAGTTAATCCTGCTTAGAGGCAGTTACCATGAAGAGCACAGAAAATGAGTAAGATAATTCCACTGATAGGAACAACAACATTTGCAGTTACTTCCAGGGTCGAGTGAAAACCTGTAGTCTAGTGTCTGAAATATAGTAAACATCTCAGATTGGATAAAGTCCTGATAGCAGGCTTTGAGAAAAACAGAAGACGCTGGGCCTAGTATTAGTCCCTTACCCAGATGACCTAATGGTGATCACTAGCATCTTGGTTAGTAAGAACTGGCATTGGTATCATATTGTGCTTCATTTAAAAGAACTGCTCTCACCCAGGTTTTGGATTTCAATTATGTTTAAAAGTGCTGCTATGCAACAGGTGTGACTCAAGTGTTAGAACACCTGCATAGCATGCAGAAGGCTCTGAGTTCAAACCCTACCGTTGCCAAAAATTATAAAGAGAAAGCCTTTTTTTTTTATAGTGCTAAAGGAGTAGCTTGAGAAGTAGAGCATCTGTTTATACATAGTGAAGCCCTGAGTTCATATCTCGGTTATATATATATATATATATATATATATATATATATATATGTATATATACATATATATATATATATATATATATAGAGAGAGAGAGAGAGAGAGAGAGAGAATATATATAGAGAGAGACAGAGAGACAGAGAGACAGAGAGAGAGAGAGAAAACGCTAGGTATAGCTAATTCCTATAGCTAAGAGTCCTTGTTACTTGGGAGGTAGAAATCCGGTATAGCCCAGGAAAATATCTTCTTGAGCCCCCAATTTCCACCAGTAGTTGGACATGGTGGTGCAACACCTGTCATCCCAGCTACGGGAAACTGAGATCAGGAGGATTGAAGTTCTAGAACAGGCTATACCAAAAAGTTCATGAGAGTCCATTTTAATGGAGGAAGTTAGTCCTGTGGTATGCACCTGTTATGCCAGCTAAAGAAGGGAGCATCTAATAGGAGGACTGTGATTCAGGCAATCACCTGGGCAAAAAATGAGTCTTTAATCTAAAAAAACAACCAGGTCCTGGTTGCTGGTGGATTGTGCCTGTGCTTAGTTATTTGGAAGCCTGAGATAAGGGTCATGATTGGAATCCAGCCAGGGCTTTTCAAAAATGATTTTTATTGTCAAGAGAGTGCACAGAGCAGTTACAGTTACATGAGTAAGGTGATGAGTACATGTCTTATTGAGCATTGTTTGTGAGATTCATTATCTCCAACAAATTATGAAAAAAGCTGCAAGAGGAGCTGTGGCTCAAGTTATAGAGTGTTAGCCTTGGTAGAACTCAAGAGAAAATTCTTGGGGTCATACTTCTGCTCCATGTCCCCAAAAGCAGTGAGAGTAGCTTGAGTAGAGATATAAAAGCACCCTAGGACCCTGCATGTCCAACCTGGTTCTTGAGATTGGTTCCATTTAAGGATTCCCATTAATGTGGACCATAGATTTCTCTTTATTCTTTTACTTGTTTGACAAGTAACTTCTAAATTTAATATCTCATTACATCTCCCAAAGAGAAAATCAAAGCTTCACACATCCTCCTCCACATATATTTACTCCTTGTAAGGGCAGATTAAATTCACAAGAAATACAGTAGGGTTTTCTTCGTTCGTTTTTGGCCAATACTTGGGTTTGAACTCAGGGCCTCATGCCTTGCTAGGCTAATTCTGTACCACTAATCCATGTTTTGCGACTTTTTTTTTTTTTTTTTTTTGCAATGGTTGTTTTTTGAAATATGGTCTCATAGATTCTCATGTAGTATGATAGGACTTTATCTAATTCTACCGCACTTAATGTTGACTCAATTAAACTATTTCTTGGTTCCTCAGAAAGAAACACCCACGGAGACTAAGGTAATTTTTATTTAGAGTCACGTCAAGGGCTTTATTTAATCGTATTATTTTTCTTTAGATTCAAGCATGGTGACATGTTAGGCATGTTTTTTGTTCCTGTGTGTTTCTGAAATGTCTACCTCAGCAGCCATAGGGTTGAAGGAAAGCAGCCAGTATTTGTATGTGTGGAGGGCATGATTGAATAAGAATGTGTAAGGAGGGCGTGGATTTGAAAGAATTTCTGGGGAAGTATTGAGAAAAACAAGATTTGAAGCACACAGTCAAATTACATCTGTTGCCTAGCAACAGTTGTAGGATTGGATAGAAATGGATCAGTTGAAGACCTGCCGTACAGAATAAGATACTTCCATAATACTTCCATAAATACTTACATAAAGAGTTGATAATTACGTATGTCAGTGGAGACCGGGGAACCCCAGGATGTACATGCATTTGACTCAGACGGCTTGACAGACAAGTGCCGGTGGTATCGATCAAAGATATTAATATAGGAAAATTAAGCTTGAGTAGTCAGCACCTGATACACCTCTTACCTAGCATCATATGCAAGGTTTGAACCAAGTAATAAGAGAGAAGGGAAGATTTGGACTTTGAAGTATTCATAGATTATGTTATTTAAGATCCACCAGTAAGTGATTGGAGATAAGAATTGGGACATAGATTTTTGAGCCATTGATAAATAGGTTATAAATACAGTCATTGGGTTAGGAGACATAATTTTTGAAAACTTTTTACAATGGGAATAGGAAAGAATTGGTGTGGAATCATACAAACTATTAACAGTGAAGGGATAAACAGAAGACGAGGAGCTCCTGGGGGCATGGTTGAGTTTGGAGTAGGGATGAAAGCCTTCGTGTGCACCTCCAGACCTAATTCCATCACATAAACAGCTGTAAAGTTGAGGAATTACAAGAGTCACATGCAAGAAGGATTATCTGTTCTGGAGACTTCAAATAGTGATAATTCAGACTGGTTTGAGGAAAACAGAAGCCTTTTATAGTCCTTGCCAGAGAAAGCAAAGGCTGATCCAAAATGGTTCTCACTAGGGCGAGTGAAAACAAAACAAAACAAACAAACAACAAACAAAAAATCCAACAGGATTTATGTTTCTCCAAGAACCTCTGCAGTGATAGGAGAGGCAGGCATTGGGAACGACAGAAAACTCCCTGGAAAGACTGTTTGCTTCCATTTTGCTTCCTTCCTTCAGGCTCTTCCATCTTCCATTTCCTGGTTTTGTGTGGCATGGTTGAGTATGAGTTTAGGATTGTGACAATATTATTCGTTATAACACACCTTGTGCAAATTTGCCATGATACTTTGCCAAACAAATCACCTTTCAAGTCACAAAATATAAGGGCATGATGTGGTAGCACATGCTTGCAATCCCATCTAATCAGAAGGCAGAAGTAGGAAGAAAGCAGCCCAAGATGGGTTCAAGTATAAAGACAAGATTCTATCTGATAAAGTAAAATAAGAGTCAATGGTGTGTCTTAAGTGGTAGAATGCCTGCCCAGTAAGTAAAGGACTATTTTCAAAGTGTAGCATTGCCAAAAGGAAAAAAAAGGTGGGGGGGAAAAAATTAAAAATATTATAAATATTATTTGGATGGGAAGACTTGAGATCTGATTACAAGTGATAGAAAAATTCTCCCCAAGTCAACTTTTTGAAATGTGCTTACACAGACCCAAGAACGCAGCTGACTTCAAGTATGGCTGGGTACAAAAGCTTAAATACTACTAGAGCTTTTTCTTACTCTGTTGTTCATTTCTTCTCATCTCTCTTTGTTCTACCACAATCGTTGCCTTTCATTGCAGTTTTGAGAGGCTTGTGAAATTGTCCAATAAACAGTTTTAAATTTAAGTCTTCCTAGAACTAAGATTCCCGGCAATGGTACATCCCTTCTTTAAGGAAGGTCTCAGCCATATTTCAATGCCTGTCATACAAGTGTGAGAATAGGGATCATGCCAATCAAAGTGCCCTAGTCTACAAACAACAGTGACTGATTCAGAGATGAGCCAAGATCTCAGATGGGCTAACCAGAAGGCCAGCCGAGGAATGCTTCCTACTTGAACTAATCTGGTAGTAACTTTCTGATTGGTCTATCTCTGGCCTTATGCCTATTTCTGAACCAATCACTGTTTTTGTTGTTGTTGTTGTTTGGTTTTTTTTTGGTTGGTCGTGGGGCTTGAACTCTGGGCTTGGGTGATATCACTCAGCTCTTCAGCTCAAGGCGAGTACTCTACGGCTTCAGCCACAGCACCACTTCCGGTTTTCTATTAGTTTATTGGAGATAAGAGTCTCATGGGGTTTCCTGCTTGAGCTGGCCTTGAACCCTGATCCTCAGATCTCAGCCTCTTGAGTAGCTAGGATTACAGGCGTGAGCCACCGGCGCCAGGCTCCAATCACTGTTGTTTGAGGTAAATATTTTCCTGATTGGCCAGGCTTGGTCAATTGGTCACATCTTTAATGAACACTAGGATATGGACCAAGAAAGATTTCCCTGAGTTTATCATATAAAACAAGTTACTGCGTTTTACTCTGTGATAAAGTTAAGAAGAGGCAGATTTGCCTCTGTTTCTATTAATCTTGGACTTCATGTTTATATTCAATATTAACTTCCCAAAGACATGGTAGATATTTTTGCAATGTAAATATTGGTTGTTAAGTTAGTATTTGGCAGGTTTTTGAGGCAACTGGCAAACATATGCATTCACATACAATATTATGACAGTCCTTTGTGAATGATGCTTTTGATTGAGCTACTGACCTACTTATTTATTCTTGCTTGCAACAAACTTTTGTCAACTACCTAGGATAGCTCATGTACAAAATAAAAGACTCATAGTGTTTCCAGAGTAATGAAGTGGAAATACACACACACACACACACACACACACACAAACCTACTTTAATATTGTAGATTATGTAATAACGGTAGATATCTGGGTTCCATTGGAATGTCAGAGACAGTGTATCATAGGAAGTTATATTTAGATGGCAGTTTATATTGTAAGTAGGGATTCATAAGCTAGAAGCAAAGGATACACTTCTAGGGAGAAGGAACAACATGTGTGATAGACCCCAATTGAAATAAAACACCAAATATCATATCCTTCATCTGAGGGAAGAAAGTCTGAGGCATGAAATGTGAAGCACGAGATGAAGCACATGTTCTGCAGGATATCCTAAAATGTGAATATTTTTACCTCCACACAGCTGGAAGTCTCTGTAGAATTCAAATCATGGCAAAGACACCATTCTATTTAAGTTGATAAAAATCATTCTGGTTCTTTCATTCATTTATTCAAGTTAAAGCAAGACTCACTGGGCTTACAGTTTAATTCCACCACTTTCTGTGTGATCCAGGATAACTCCCTGAACCTCATTGAGCCATAGGTTCCTCATATGTAAAATGGGGATAATAACAGTAAATACCCCATAGGTTTATTAAGAAAATTAAGTTAACATATTTAAAAGATGGGAATGTATTTTGTGTGTATTGTTATTCATTGGCTGTTATTTTCATGTCCTGTATAATTATTGAGAAGTTCCTATGACCCAGGCACTGAGGAATTTCAAATGGTCTATTCAAAGAGTGGAAATGTTTTCTCACTACAGAAATTACGATAAAGTTGTCAATGTTGACTATCATCCTGAGTTGGGGTGATCTGATTTTATAAGACTGTGTAGTTGTGCAGGTGGGAGGGAAGGGAGGGTAGGGGCAAAACAAAGGAGGAGGTAACAATGCTTGATAGGAAATGTACTCATGACCTTGCTCATGTAACTGTAACCTTTTTGTACAGTATTTTTACAATTAAAAACATATTTAAAAAAAGGACTGACAATCTTCATATAACATGTTTTATATTTACCTACATTTGTGTCTGTGGGTTTTAATTGGACATATAATTGAGACTTGGATTTTATTTCTGGCTTTGCTTCTTTCTAAGTATTTTCATTTAATGAGCTTCAATTGTATATCAATAATTAATGAGATTTTATATATATGTCTGTATATGTCAGCATTTATATATAGGTAAAATATTTAGCACTATGGCTCCCACATTGTAAGAACTCACTAAATATTAGCTATTATTTATCTTAAGAGGTGCAAATATTGTTATATATTATTTCAATATAAGACTGAATGCTTCATTTGTGTAATTTTGATGCTTACTGAGTTACTAATGGATTCATTGTTAGTTGCTTAAAATAAACTTGAAAGAGGAAGAACACACACTCAACTATTTTTGAAGTTATTTTTAAGGAAGAAAAGTGGAAAAAAAGCAGAATAGAAACCAAGGCAAACTTACATGTTTAACTGAATACACTAATTACTTAAGCCTTTGATGTAAAATATGGTTATAAAGTATTAGTATGTTAAGTATAACTATTGTGAAGAGGAAAATAAGATAGTGGTGGGTACGTATACAAAATAGTTCCTTTTTGCCCTTCCCCTCCACAAATTATCCCAACATCAAATACAGTGAAAGCAGGGGTTATACTGTGGGGGAGGGACATACAAAGCAACATAGAAATGATCTTATAAATATGTTAGAAACAATCGCATGAAAGAAAAAAAAACATTTGAATACTTATCTTGGGGTTCATTCCCCTAACATCAATTTATCTGACCTTTTCTGCTTGACTCAGACATATAGTAGTTATTGCAAATTAGAGAAACCATGAGACCTAAGTTTCTTTGGGTCTGGCTTACTTCACTTAATATAATTTTTCCAAGTCTTTCCATTTCCTAACAAATGGGGAAATGTCATTCTTTCTGATGAAGGCACAGAATTCCATTGTGTATATATACCATATGTTCTTCATCCATTCATCTACTGAGGGGCATCTGGGTTGGTTCCATATTTTAGCTATGGTGAATAATGCTACAATAAACATAGTTGTGCTGGTAGCTTTACTATGGTCTTGTTTGTGATCATTTGGGTAAATGCCCAAAAGTGGGATTGCTGGGTCATAGGGGAGCTCTATGTGGTGTCTTTTGAGGAACCACCATACTGCTTTCCAAAGTGGTTGAACAAGTTTACACTCCCACCAACAATATAGTAAGGTTCACTTCTGTCCACATCCCTCCAGCATCTGTTGTTATTAGAGTTCTTGATTATAGAGGGGAAGGGCAAAAACAAATCGTTTAACTAGGGATACAGGTGGACCCATTGCAACAATGAGATGTACAAGTCGTAATGTCGAAAAATGAAATTTACAACTTTGGGGGGAGGATCGGGTGGGGGGAAAGTGGAGGGATTATGGGAAGGGATGGGAAGGGGAAACAAAGAGGAGTCAACAATCTTGATAGGAAATGTACTCGTTCTCTTGTCCATGTAATTGTAACTCCTCTGTACGGTATTCTCCCAACAAAAAAGAAAGAAAGAAAGAAATGTACTCATTATCTTGCCCATGTAATTGTAACCCCTTTGTATGGTATTTTCACAATAAAAAATAAATAAATAAAAATGAAAAAATAGTCCCTTTTCTAGCTAAAACTGAGTTATTAAAGGTACATATCTATAACTTAAAATTTTATTTTCATCTTGTCATTTATGTAGAAATAATCTAGTGGCTTTTATAAAGCATACATATTCATTTTAGAAGTTGAATTCTGACTTGAATATCTCTATCTGTTGTTTTCAAACCTGTCTTCAAATTCACTCTTTTGATTTTTAGTCGTGTTTCTATCTAAACATGTACTATTACATGCTAGATGGCAGATGGATGCAATTTTTATTATGGTCTAACAAATGGCAAGTGAAATGTGAAAAGGATATTTCCATTTGTATAGTGATAAGTTAATATTAAATCTAGCTTTATGATATTTACCTTTGAGGTATCCTGCCCAAACACAATTGATCAATATGATGGAAATTAAAACCACTAATAGGTGCCTCATCCTAGAAATCAGGCCTGAGTGTCATTTTCTTTATTGCTTTTTGGAGGAAACTAGGTAAACAAAGCAGGCTGAGGAACTGGGGACCTTTGAGGGAGCAGGAGGCAAGGATTAATCCTGGGTCAGATAAAATTCAGCTACTCAGAAACACACAGGAGTTAAAACCTGCACATGAAATGAAAAAAAAAATGTAGAAAAGGGCTCATCCAAAACAAAAGTAAATTACAAGGTGAAATACCCAGCATATGCCTCCCAATTCTTCCATATGATATTGATTCCTTCCTTCCTGCCTCTAGTTGTCAGCAAAATCTACTAAGAGAGGTTTTTAAAAATTAAAAAGGGGAGAATAGCCAGGTGCTGGTGACTCATGCCTGCAATCTAACTATGTAGGAGGCCAAGATCGGAGGATCATGGTTCAAAGCCAGCAAGTAAGCCCAAGAGACTGCTATTGACAGTACACCATCAAAAAGCCAGAAGTAGAGCTGTGGCTCAAGTGGTACAGTGCTAGCCTTGAGCACAAAAACTCATGGACACTGCCCAGGCCCTGTGTCCAAGCCTCAGCATTAGCATTAAAAAAAAAGAATAAATAGTTCATTTTTTCCCCTTATAACCAACTCTGCTGAGGAACTTAAATATGAGCCTTGTATTTCAAGCCCTAAGCCCTAATTGCTTTTCTTAAAAATACAAAACTATAAAGAAGACATTTTCCATGAAAAATTTTAAAGAAAACTATCCATGTCTCTCTATTAAAATAAAATTATAAAACAATTTATACTAACATTGTAGGAAATAATGTCCTTATGTGTTATTAAATTTGTTTCCCTTTTCCCTTTTATAGTTTCTTTGAGACCTTTGGAATTTCCTCAAGCTCTCTGATTTCTCTTTTTCCTGTGTTTTTGTTCAGCTTATTTTCCTTTGTTTTTCAAGCTATTCTCAGCATCTATTGAAAGTAGGCAACTATAGTTATCTATATCCAGATTTCCTGGTTGAGAAAATAAAATTCCCCAAGCTATGATTATCTTTTGTTGTGATCTTCTAATGAAGGACCCTAAAACCAAGTTTATAAAACACTGAATACATTTATTTATATATAAAATTTACTACATCTTTGTACGTTTCTAGATTTTCTCTTAGTCTGTTGGAAAATGTGTTCCTGGCTGAGCTCAACCTGAAGACACTTTGGTCTATCTATCTCTAATGTGATGAGTCAGATTATGGCCAAAGAGCACATTCTCTTGCTCTCCTGTGTTCTGTGACTGGAAACAATTGACCTTTCAGTTAAAGGAAATTTAGGAACTCTGTCTCCTATTTAGATTGAATTCTATATTGTTGTGGATGGCTTACAGCAGCATGTTCTTCCCATTCCTTCACCTGTTTCTCTCTGTAAGTCTTCATCTGCAACCCTCACAGATCCTGTCTCACTGTATCCCCAGAATCCTTTTATGCAACAACACAACTGTTCCTTCTGAGGCACTCTTCATTCAAAACACAATTCAAGACTCCAATTTTAGGGATCATATTTTTTCAAAAGGCCTTCAAATAAAAATAGTGTCTTCTTTCTTGTGCTCTCAAGGAATACATATACCTATATCCCCCCACTCCATTCCACTAAAACAACCCTTATACTGTGATATTTTATTTACAAATTGTCTTCTAGAAGATCTCCTTGAAATAGACACTATATCCCTCTGAATCTTACTATGTCAATAACACACATAGCTATCACATAAAAATGTGATATAGTAAGATCATTTATTCCTAATTTGAAATTAGAAACTTTCCTTAAATGTGATTAAAATATTAGGCAAGACTCTTCTTACAATGATTTGTGTTATTGCAAGAAAGTAGTCTAGAGCTTTATTTTTTCCCCTAGTTATACTGCTTTTACATATATACTGTTAGTGTTACTCTGCTATACTAACTACCTTCTGCCCTAGGCCTTATATCTCCAAACCAGTTCTTAGAAGACAGGGTGACTATAGTATCATTGTTTAACTTATTTGTTGAATGTGGCACTACTTAGCCCCAATATGTGTGTGTGTGTGTGTGTGTGCGTGTGTGTGTGTGTATGTGTGTATGTGTAAATCTTAGAAGATGAAACACAAGATGAGTGTGTATTGTGTATGTGTATATGTGTTATATACCTATGTATTTATTTCTCTCTACCTGTATCTATCTATCTATCTGTATCTATCTATATACCCATATATGCATACATAAAAATACAGGTCAAAAGTAAACAATGCTCATACATGCATATTTTCCTATATGGTGAATCTCTTCCCATGCCAATAGATGTATTTTTATTTCATTAGGTTTAATAGCTGCCAAGAGAACCTGTATGACTGTATTTATTTGTATATTTATTCTCTGGCACAGTATCCACAATAAATGTTTATTGAATAGAGGGTAAAACATCTCCTCCATGCTTCCCCATAAGCCTGATTTTAGAATCTAATGAGTGCATCAGTATGACCTTCACTGTAGCTTCCAATGGAAAAACAGGAAGGAAATCAAAGGGAAGTTGTAGAGATGGCAGAGATGGAATGACTCATTTTGTTTTGCATTTAATTCCCTCTTATCATAAAGTAAAAAACAACGGCTGAAAAAAAAAAACAACCAGAAAATGTGGTTTCACCAAACATTATCATCATTTCCTTCTAAAATGACAACATAAGAACATGTAATTATGAATGTTGTTTTGGAAGTCCAGATTATAGGTCAATGACGCAGGATGCAGAACGTACCTTCACCCAAACAGTGCCTTCAGTAAGGCACTAAATACTGACATCATGTTATGAATAAAGTAATTGAGAAAATAATAAATCGATTTAAGAAATTATTTAAATATATGGGTTGAGTATTCAGAGACTGGCAAGGGATACGCAATTTGGAAAGGAGCCACCCTATGGTGCCAGAGACTGGTTATTGAGGTTAGGTGACACACCTGCCAGTACCAAACCTCTCGAATGATTTGTAACCTTGAACTACACTCCCCCTTGGCTCCTTTCTTCTGTGTGCACCTGACTACCTAGTGATTAGAGAAGCCTGTACAGGTCCATGGCCCAACTCCCCAGCCATTATCCATGCAGGCATATTTCCTCAGAGATAGTCTTTTTCCCTGTCAGAAATAGATTTAAGGGTAAATACATGATCAAAGGACAGATCAAAGGACAGTGTGACATGAGGAGACCTTTAACCCAACATGATGAGGAGAGTGAAATAAAGAAAAATGGACTAAACAAATTTAACTGATGACACTGAGAAGCAAGAGCAATAACATACCCTACAAGTTCTTTTCTCAGGACACTTCATAAATTAAGATAGTAAGGTAGTTGGTTTGTTGGGGTTAAAGTTGCCTACATATCTCTTTGTGTGTGTGTCTATGCGCATGTGTGTGTGTGTGTGTGTGTGTGTGTGTGTGTGAGTGTGTGTGTGTGTGAGTGTGCCAATGTCAAGTTTTAAATTCAGCTTACGTTCTCAAGGCTAGCTCTCACTTGAGTCATTATTCCAGACCAGTATTTTACTTGTGAACTGAAGATGCAATCTCATCCACTTTTCTTCCCAGATTGGTTTTAAAACAAGATTCTCCAGGGCTCAGACTCCTGAGTAGCTAGGATTACAGGGATGAACTATTGGTGCATGTCTGAGATTTTCTACTTCTTGAAACCAGAATATCCTTACAAGTAGACTTGAAATATCAGGAAGCCCCAGAGACTTCCTTGTATTGCTTCTACCAAATCAAGTTGCAGAATCAGAATCATTGTAATATACATTTTTTTTAAAGAGTAGTCCATCTAGAAACATAACTTTGTAATATATATATATATGTGTGTGTGTACATTGATTCTTTGAAAAGAATCTAAATCCCATTCCTGGAGATAGCCTTTCAACATTCCATAAGCCAAAGTAACGTCAATTGTTTATGGATTGTTCTTGGATGGGTTGGCCTATGAGCCTTTATATTTATTTGATTTATTCTATACATATACATATACATTCTGTCTCTTCCAATAATAATAATGCCTAATGATTCATAAGTTGTCAAAATTTAAAATTAATCATAAATGATTAAATTTGTGCCATCAAGAAGGCATAGATTAAAACTTGCTTTGCCAAATTATTCAAGGAACCTTGATATTTGATGGTAGTCATTCATCCCCAGCTTTGGCTGTCCCCATAACAGTTTGAAGTCCCCATAACAGTTTGTCAAATTGTTCATGTATGAAATGGAATTGGATTATAAAATATTGGGCATCCTTCTGGATCCAAGTGCAGTCATGTCTAAAATAAAGGAAAGCCACACTTGTTAGGGACATTTAGAAGTATGGGATTTAAATAGAAAAACAAAGAGAGAATTGTTAGTGTGGGTGATGGTAAAATACAAGATCTTGAACTTTTTTTAAAGATTGGTCTTTTTTTAAAGCTATAATTCTATTTTTAGACATCTTTCCTCGTGATATTTACTTTTGATGATTATCCGGAATAGTTCATTGCAAATGCAGAAAGACCGGTTGTTTGGGAGGAATGTGCTGAAAATAGAATCTCATAATACATGGCCAATCATAAATCTTTCATAGGCCTGCCAATATTTTGGGATTTATTGTGGAGTTTTGCCCTTGTTCTAAACGTTGCATACCTCTGACATGTTGAATCTGGAGTAGAATGTGCTTTGCTTGAGGGAAACACTCCAGCATGCTATTTTTGTACTTCGATTTGACATTTAAACTTGAAAATACTGTATTTTCAAGGTATTTATCCATGGATAAATTTGCAGTGCAGATGTAGAAGTTTATCAGGTCAAACTTTTCTTTTGGGGGGGTCCGGTCATCGGGCCTGAACTCTGGGCCTGGACGCTGTCCCTCAGCTCTTCAGCTCAAGGCTAGCGCTCTACCACTTGAGCCACAGTACCACTTCGGCTTTTTTCTTTTTGCTTATGTGGTGCTGAGGAATCAAACCCAGGGCCTCATGCATGCAAGGCAAGCGCTCTACCACTGAGCCACCTTCCCAGCCCCTCAGGTCAAACTTTTAATCATCTGTTAATGTGCGATTTTATAGAGGGTTTCCCTGCAATGGACTTCTTTTGTGAAGATTGATTGGTATAAAAATAAATACAAATGGAGGCTGGGAAGGTGGCTCAGTGGTAGAGCGCTTGCCTTGCATGCTCAAGGCCTGGGTTCGATTCCTCAGCACCACATAAGCAAAAAGAAAAAAGCTGGAAGTGGCGCTGTGGCTCAAGTGGTAGAGCGCTAGCCTTGATCTGAAGAGCCGAGGGACAGCGCCCAGGCCCAGAGTTCAGGCCCCACGACCAGACCCCCCCTCCAAAAAATACAAATGGAATATGAAAAGTATAAAATGCTCAAGAACTCAAACTTAACCTCTTATTTATTTATGTCACTGTTTTGTTTCTAAGGTGGATTAACATAGGAAAGAAACATACAGAAGACTCTGAGACTCTGCTTTGTTTTAGCTTAATGATGAATCAAATAAATCACTGCTTGTTTTTCCATTACCACCTCAATTAGGTCTACTAGCTCACATGAGAAAAGACAGCCAGGTATGCAGAAGCTAGGAGGAAAGTTTAAAGGAAGAGGTGGAATGCAATGTGGGTATGAAGGAGGCAATAGAAGGATAGAAATAAAGGTTGAAGCAGGAGGATAAAAAAGCAAGAAATACAAGCTTGATGTATTTCTTTTGTGTGTTTTGATTTTGAAGGCGTTTTGTTTTCTTTTGAAGTGTGTGTGTGTGTGTGTATGTTGTGTTAAGGATGGAAATCAAATTTAAGCATGGTAGGCACGTGTTCTACTACTGGAGTGGTTTCATGCAGTCAACAACTAAGAATAATTGGAAATTTCCCCCAGTGATGGTATTGGATCTATTGAAGCCGAGATCCAGTCTCATGTTTGTCTAGAAGCAGGTACAGTCTGGGGAATTTGGCAGAACGTCTGCAGCTAAGATCAAAGTGCAAACCATACAAGTAGAAAGCACCAGTGAATGCCAATTATGTTGAATCAAATTATGTTCTTCATTGGCAACGATTTTCTCCTAATAAACAGTAGCCATTAAGACTTTCATTTTCTATAAAACAGTGCATTTCTATTGCTGTACTTTTCTTCGTGTTAATCCCTTTATTCAGAGACGTATGATTTTGAGAGTTTTGTCCTGAAGCCTTTGACTATACTTTACACCAGAATTTACCATCCTGCCTTTGAACTTCCACTGGGTACAGTTACATATATGCAGCTTCATAATGCTGTGATTATATTTAGTTTGTCTTTTTTTCCATGATTGTGTTTTTGTTTTCTTTAGGTCAAGAAGTGGTTTGAAATCATCTCCTATCCCATGAACTCAGCAGGTTTTGTTACTGTAGGGAGTCAATGTGTTACTTCTGTGGGTAAAACAAAGAATGAGGTGTGGTAGTGGTGGTGTGTGGGTGTGTTCAGGTTCCGAAATTAAATTGTTAAGGGTTAAAGGATTGTACAGCTCTTTTTGGTAGATATGTGTGGTGTGATTACTACACTGAAACTACTTCATCAAGACCTGTCATTGTTATTGGGGTGTGGAGGCAGCAGTGACGAGTATCTCTTCCTTCTCTGTTCAGGAATCTGCTATTAGCTCATTACCCAGGGTTAGCTCCTCTTTCCCCAGCTAAATCCTGCATGATCTCAGAGAAGTAATGAACAATATGTAATCCTCAGATAAGGATTGAAAATTTGCATCTAAGTTTTATTCTCTAATCTTCACTAAGTATCTACTGAGTATTTTCAATGCTCCAGACAAGAAGGTAAGACTCACAAGGCTTCTGTAATTTGCAAAATCTGTCCAAACCACCATCTCACCTTTGGTGTTCCAATAAAAACTCTGGAAAACAACTGACCATTTCTCTTCGTTGTCTTTCCCCCTTGTATTTATTGGGAATGAATGGAGCGTACTACAGGATTTTCTTTGTTCTGGAAGGTATATTGGATTACAGGAAGGCATTATCAGCAAGCCTTCTTTCACCTGAATCTGTAGATAATTCTTTCAATGTCTGTAATCATCAATTTCTTTATCAATAAAATGATTGAGAGAATAGGAATACAGATGCATCTAGAAAATAACAGTGCTTAGAAATGGATAGGTACAAAAGGTGAACCAATGCTGCAGTGGTATTAACTAGACACTATGTTGAAAATGAAATTAAATAAAAATACAAATTGTGAGTGGAGATAGGAAGGAAACATTGAGAGGAAGTGAGGGAAGGGGTGGGATTGTCCAAAAAGAAATGCATTCATTACCTGACTTATGTAACTATAGCTACTCTGCACATCACCTTTATATGAACAATAAAGAAAAAGGGAAATGGGTAAGTATTCTTATATTTTTTTTTCTTTCATATGCTTCAGAATACTGTAAGTAAAACTCTTCAGAAAACCTCATGCTATTTGTAAAGTTGTGTGACATTTGTGTATTTGGAGTGGATTTTATACACTGAACTTTTTTCTGGAGTGAAACGGATCCCCAATGGAAAGTAATTCATGAAAGAACAAACACAAATGTTGCCACCATTGAGATACTGGCATTTCTGGAATCAGTCCAGGCCCTAAACCATCTGCCCAGCTCTGACAAGACTGGAGAGCTGTGACTGTCTATATGCACCAAGCATAGCATCATTCATAGAAATTGCATTATGAAATAAAAAATGCTCATATTTGCATTAACTAACTAATGAAAATCAAACATCTTTGATACACAGCATAATCTCCCTGACCCTTTACCTATGATGTCTGTATCTTAATATCTGGAATGTATGGATGTTTATTGTACATGGTCAGAAAAGGAACTTTGCATTGTAAACTTCATTAAAGCCTTTCAGATGAAAGGAATACCCTAGACTCTGTAGGGGGGTTAACTGTGAAACTAGGAGAAACAAGCGCTACAGGGAAGACATGCAACATGGGACCTAATGTTTTCAGTGATTCCCTTTAAAGATGGAGGACGGACCAGAAGCCTAGAGGGTCGGCAGCTTTAGCAGCTGGAAAATGCAAAATAATGTTAGCTTCCCTGCAAAGAGATGAAGTTTCAAACCAATGAATTCATGATCATTGGTGATGGCAGCAACTGAAAACTAACACATATTAGGCTTTAAATTCTTATTTATGAAATGTTTCTATAATATTCTACCACATAGTATTTTAACAATAGAAAGTCAAGCATTTAATTCAAACTTCCTGTCTTCAGGAATTGGGAAAAATTAAAAAAAAAAGAAAAAGATAGAAAGAGGGGGAGAAAAAAAGAAAGAGAAAGAGAGAAAGAAAGAACCAGAAAAAAGAAAATGACAGACTCTCAAATAACAGAAAGATCTAAGAGGAAAGCAGGGCATGTTAACCAGTGTGAGTGGGTGGATGCATTATAATGGTCCAGAAGGATTTGAACTCACATGTGTACCAGAAGGAGGTAGCTGAACGAAGATCTGCCCAAAAGAGAGAGAGAGACAGAGAGACAGAGAGACAGAGACAGAGACAGAGAGACAGAGAGACAGACAGAGACAGAGACAGAGAGAGAGACAGAGAGAAAGACAGAGAAACAGAGAGACAGAAAGAGACAGAGTCAGAGAGAGTCAGAGAGACAGAGAGAGACACAGAGAGAGACAGAGACAGAGACAGAGAGACAGAGACAGAGAGACAGAGATAGAGAGAGGGAGAGAGACACAGAGAGAGAAGAGACAGAGAGACAGAGAGACAGAGAGACAGAGAGACAGAGACAGAGAGACAGAGAGAGGAAAAGAGACAGAGAGAGAGAGAGAGAGAGAGAGAGAGAGCAAACATACCAAAACTTGAAATAATCTTCAAACATGTTGGGAATCCATGTGAGGAATTTAGATTTTACTCTCAAGTGCATAAGGAATCTGTGACAGATAAAAGTAGAGAAATGACAGAGAGAAATTGTCGAGCCTATGTTTCTTTGGGTATGGCTTACTTCACCTAATATGATTTTTTTCCCAAGTCTTTCCATTTCTTTACATTTGGGGCAATGTCATTCTTTCTGATGGCAGCATAGAATTCCATTGTGTATATACATTTTCTTGACCCATTCATCTAATGAGGGGCATCCACATTGATTCCACAGTTTAGCTACGATAAATAATGCTGCAAGGAACATAGTTGTGCTGGTAGTATTAATATGGCCTTGTTTCTGGTCATCCCAAAAGTGGGATTTCTGGATCAGTCAAAGAGGAGCTCTATGTTTACTCTTTTGAGGAACCTCCGTATTGCTTTCCAGAGTAGTTGAACTAGTTTACATTCCTACCAGCAATATAGTAGAGTTCCTTTTTGGCCATATCCCTACCAGCATCTAATAATATTTGTTTTCTTGATAATGGCCATTCAAAGGAACTCATTACCTTACTCATATAATGGCAACCCCTTTGTAATCACTTTTACAATAAAAACTATAATAAAAAAGAAATGACTAAGATTTATATTAATTAATTTATATTATATTCTAAGAAAGGATAGTGGGAGAACAACATGGGAAGGGGTAACAGTACTCAACAAGAAATGTTCTCATTGCCTTATTCATGGTAACTGTAACCCCTCTGTATAGCATCTTTACAATACAATAAAATTTAAAAATTATTCTAACCACAATATCAGCTAACACCTTGCATATCTGAAAATCACTAAGCAGGCAAATGTTTCCCAAAATTAAACAGACCAAAGATAAGGATATACAGTGAACTAGTTTGCTTATACAAATTGTTACACACTATAAATGTATATCATCATATCAAGTTGTACACATTGAATACAGACAAGTTCTTGCTGGTTGTTATATCCCAGTGAAACTAGGAAAAAAATCATTTGGATGATTTGAATGGGAGCTTTGAGCGGATGTCTGAACTGGAGACAGTGTTCAGGATGGAGCTGGCTCCAGATAAAGAATGGAGACACAGAGACGCTCCCCCTGGAATTGTAGCGTCTCGGTCTTTCAGGAAAGAGATGAAAAGGAGCAGCAAAGACTGGGCAGGAAAACCCAGAGGGTGGGGGCCTGAAGTCTGGTGAAGAACAGTGCTTTCAGAATAAGTGAGGCCTTGTCAAAACTATTTTATTTTGGTGTTCAGTGGTAACATTAGACATGAAGAGCGGGACTCAGAAAACTTCAAAACGACTGCTGTACTAACGCCACTGATGAATTGATTCAGATCTCTCAAATGTTGAGAACAAAGATAATCCCTGATCAATCTTAGAGTTTCTTATCATTTCCTGGTAGCTGTGACTTATCATAGTAGGGAAGAATAGCAAAAAAAAAGAAAAGAAAAGAAAAAAAACACTGTATGGAATCTCTACTCCAATAAGGAATAGCTTTGGACACACAAAGACTGGAATTTAGCAAAGGAGAATGCATTGATGTAGCCAGGGAAAACGCTGTTTCCTGAAGTGCCTGGCAGCCCTGTATCATTATAATGAAAGGTCAAATTCTACATTATAACATACAAACAACTGCAGAGTAGAACAATTGGATTTGAAATTGACTAAGCAGACAGAATGTATTTATTATGGATTTAGGAGCATGGATTTATTAACAAGCATTGTGTATTTATTATCAAAAGCCTTGAGGTAGTGATTTATAGCTTTTTCCATATTACAACAGCCTCTGTTGCTTTGATTCTTTTTCTTGTTTCTTCTTTTCCTTTCTTTGTTTTTGTCTTCTGTCACTCTTCACTCTTCCTCATAAGGGGGTAATGGAATAACTTTATTCTTTGAAGTAAATGTAATTTTGTTTTGAAAAATTCTTCTGTTGTTAAGATTGCTGGAGATAGTTGGCTTGTTATAAAACTGCACAAGGGAATAGCTGGACTAAGAGGCAAACAAGAGCACAAAGGAGCTAATAATTTGATTCAACATGAGAACATTCCTCAGGATTTAGTGTAATTTAAAATCACTGTAAAGCCTAGCCTTTTTTGCTTTCTTTTTTTTTTTTTTTTTTTTTTTGTCAGTCCTTGGACTTGAACTCAGGGGTTGGATGCTGTCCTTGAGCTTCTTTTGCTTAGGGATAACACTTTACCACTTGAGCCAGTTTTTTTCTTAGTAATTTATTTGAGATAAGAGGTTTTTTTTCCCTGTAGGTCTTGGGGCCTGAACTCTGTGACTAGGCTCTGTCCCTGAGCAACTCAGCTCAAGGTAGTGCTCTACCACTTGAGCCATGGTACCACTTCCAGCTTTTTCTGCTTATGTGATGCTGAGGAATCAAACGCAGGGTCTCCTGCATGCAAGACAAGTACTCTACTACTAAACCACCTTCCCAGTTCCTGAGGTAAGAGTTTGCTGGACTTTCCTGCCTAGACTAGCTTTGAACCACAATCCTTGGATCTCAGCCTCTTGAGTAGCTAGGATTACAGGCATGAGCCACTGGTGCCTGATTGAAGCCTGATCTCTTTGTAAGGATTTTTGAACATGGTTCCTGTACAGGCCTTATGATAGGGCAAAGTTTACATTACCCTTTCTGAATCCTTACTGCTTACAGAGAATACAGTAGTTCTCAATTTTCTTTCTACCTTCACCTGATGCCTGTTTATTCTGGGTGTCTGCATTCCAACAAGTTTCCTCCTATTTTTCTGCTTCAAGGCCAATGAAAAGGATGCTTCCCTTACAAGAGTTTACATGAATTGTTTCTTAGGACCAGCCTTCCCTGTGGCTTTGGTTTCTGCACCTAGAGTCCTTCTTGGAGTCTTCACAATGCCCTCTCACCCTCTGCTCCCAACACAACACACACACATACACACACACACACACACACACACACACACACACATTTTAGCCAGTGGAGTCAGTGTAGTGATATGAGGTCTGCTTTTCTGGAGAAATTACACCTTAATCCCCATCTTCTATGGTCCAAAGAATGCTCAGTGGCAGGACATAGCCACAACCTTGCGAAATCCATGGGTTTAGCTAGTAATTATTACACAGCACCATGTGAAGACAATTTTTCCTCTATTAAGCAGTCACCACAAAATTTAGACAATGAATGTACGTATTTGTGAGGTGTTCATTCCTATAATTCTAAGAGTGATGAGGCTGAGATCTGAGGATTATGATTTGAAGCCCAGAGAGGCAGAAAAGTCCTTGAGACTCCTATCTCTAATGAACCAGCAAAAATCCAGAAGTGGAGGAGTGTTTCAAGTAGTAGAGTGCCACTTATGAGTATAAAAACTGAGAAAATGAGGAAGTGGCACTGTGGCTCAATGGTAGAACACTCGCCTTGAGCTGAAGAGCACAGGGACAGCGCCCAGGCCCAGAGTTCAAGCTCTACAACGGACAAAAAAAAATGTGAAAATGATTGTCCCTCCCATTCTCCTAATATTTTTTCTTTTCTCATATCCCCACAGCCCTCCTCCATCCACCTAATTTCCATCATCCTTTGTTGTTTTTGTTTACCCTCTGTTTTTGTCTACCCTTCCCTCCTTTGCCTCTTTCACCCCTGTATTAGTTTTCTATGTCACAGTAACACATCATCATGGATTTGTCTTAACCCTATACCTATTTGTTACTGCATATTTTGCAGGGGTCAGGAGATAAAGCACACCTTAGGCAGATCTCTTTGGCTTTTTCAGGACCACACTGTCCAAGACCACACAGTTGTTGGCAGAGTTTATTTCTTGCAGCTGTACCTCTTAGGTTGTTTCATTTCTTCAAGGCCAACAACAGAGCATCTGTAACTCTGAGAAGGTCCGAGACTTTGCTGAGGCTTCATTAATTAGGTCAGGCCCACCCAAGATAATCTCTTTTGAATTAGGAAGCTGTAAAATAACACATAACATGACATCATTGTGGGAGAGCTATCTGTCATACTTTAGACCCTATCTGTATGACTATCTATCTGTCTGTCTGTCTATCTATCTATCTAGCTAACTAGCTAGCTATTATGAATATCATTGAGGAAAAGACACAAATGTACTGACATAACATTAAATTCTCAATCACTAACTTCCAGTTCAGTCTTCAGGGGTGGCAGTAACCCACCCTATTTATTCTATTTCTCCTCTAGATGAGCACCCTCTGTCGTACACACCACCTCCTGTGGGTTTTCTGAGACAGAATTTAGAAACAAAGGAGAGATGACTTCGCAGCTGCCCACTGCCACTCTGCTGCTTGTGCTCACAGGCTGTGTTTCCCTCCAATTGAGAGGATGAGCTGTCTCCATGCCATCCAAGGCCCACTCTGCCTTTCCTTTCCCCACAGTCAGCCACCTGCTGGAGGACATCGCTTCTGTACTTGTCGCTTTTTCTCATCATCTAATCATGTAATTGTCCTGCTACAATGGATTACTCCTAGTTCCATCTAAACACAGTACAAATGTTATACAGTAAGAAAACCGAGAAGCCACATAATGTGAGGTCCAATTTGGAGCCTTTATTGTAGTGTCAGTGGTCTTCAGATAGACTCCTATCACAAAGATCTTCGGCCCAGTGAATGCACTTGACACTATTAGAAAATGGAGCTATGAGAGGAGCTGGAAAGGAAAGAAAGAGCAGAAATACAATATCACAAACCCGATCAATTTCAATGAGGAATTGAAGTGAGATGCCATCTTGACCAGAGAAGAGCCAGGAGACATGACATGGACATGAAGATATGTGGCATGGGGGGGGGGGGGGCGGTAATGGTGCCTGAGCTCATCAGGGCCTAAATAGGGTCAGGCTGAGGGCCAGGGTCTTTAGGAGCTTGAGAGTTCAAGACCAAAGACTGGCAGATACAGTAACCTATTGTCCAAGTCCACACTCCTTACTCTAGGAATTCAGTCATGCCCATCAACTGGGAGGTGGGACTTCCCTCACTCACCATGAAGACAAGATGGAGCCAGACAGACTCAACTCTCCACCATCCACCATGTGGCCAAGATGGTGCCTGCCAAATCCAATATCCTTACTTCACAAGTTAATCTCTGTTTCAAATAAACTACACTTCTAACTTTACGTCCGGCTCCCTTATTTTATTCCCCGTTCACAGACGCTCCTTGGAAACTGTCCATGGCGAATGTCTCACTGAGCTAATCACTTGTCCTTTTCTTCATTTCATTTGTGTGAGTTTGTTGTCCCCAACAGTTCTTGTCAGAGTATAAAAATGACCTCCTTCTTGTCAAACCCAGTGTTCCATCCCCTCTGATGAAGCATACCACAGAATCACTAACATTCTTCACATGGTTTCCAGAATACTGGCCTCTATAACTTTTCAAATATTGTGATATATGAAACCATTGAACATATAAAAGAAAAACACAACAACAGAGTCATAAAAGCATACACCCTGTGTCAATGATTCCCACAGGTGTATTTACTTGTGTCTGCACAAAATTTATTCATAAGGAAACACAAAAATATTAATGGTGTCCAATACATAAAAATTTTGGTAGCCCAGGGAAGCTTTTCTGTCCTTTTATACCTCTTGAATGTTTGCCCTGTCAGCATATCACTTATTCAAAAGTAAATTTAATTGGAATAATATTAAAACTGAATCAGAGGAGGTGTTTTGTGGAAGGGTGCCAGAACTCCTGTCCAATTTACACCTGGCATGAGCATCTGGTGGCAGAGGTGACTATGGACACAAAACACCTTGATCCTCCGTGATCTCTCATCCCTGAACAATAGCATTGAGCTCATTTTCTGCCATGGGACATACTTTAATCATAGAACCAACTGAACAATTTAATTCACTAATAAAATAATATTTATGGGAAATATTGATCACAACATGATCTTTTTTTCTGCCTAAGGTATAAAGAGCAATGCAGATTTATATGAAGCAAGATGTGGTCAAGAATTTGAACTGTTTGAATTGTTTCTCAAATCCTTGTGATGACAAAGTGAGAGAGAGATACCAAGAGAAGGAGAGAGGGAAAAAGAGATGAAGGAAGGGAGGGAAGGAGGGAGGGAGGGAGGGAGAGAGAGGGGGAGATATGGAAGGAGGGAAGGGGAGAGAGACACAGAGAGAGAAAGAAATCTGCAAAAAGAAAGAAAGACATGACAGGATTAGTTTGATTAAAGATATGCTTTGAAGCTGAGTGCATTTTCTTATTTCTGTAATCTCAGCTACTGGAAGGATGAAAAAGATCGGTAGAATTGCAGTTCAAGGTCAGCTCAGACAACAAGTAAGGGAGACTCTATTTCAACAAATAAATAGGTCATGGTGGTGAGTGACTTTCCCCTCAGTTACATGGAAGGCATAAGTAGTAAAATCCCGGTCCAGGCTGTCCCCGGCCGAAAAATGCTAGACAGATCCTATGTGAAAAATAAGTAAAGGATGGGCTGGGAAGGTGGCTCAGTGGTAGAGCCGTTGCCTTGTATGCATGAGACCCTGGGTTCGATTCCTCAGCACCACATAAGCAGAAAAAGCCAGAAGTGGCCCTGTGGCTCAAGTGGTAGAGCGCTAGCCTTGGGGGCTGAAGAGCTGAGGGACAGCGCACAGGTCCAGAGTTCAGGCCTCATGACCAATCCACAAAAAAAAAATGTAAAGGAGGGCTGGGAAGGTGGCTCAGTGGTAGAGCGCCTGCCTTGCATGCATGAGGCCTTGGGTTCGATTCCTCAGCACCACATAAGCAAAACGAAAAAAGCCAGAAGTGGCGCTGTGGCTCAAGTGGTAGAGTGCTAGCCTTGAGCTGAAGAGCTGAGGGACAGCGTCCAGGCCCAGAGTTCAGGCCCCATGACCGGACCCCCCAAAAAAATGTAAAGGAAAAAGGACTGGTAGCTTCAGTGTGGTCTTGTTTGTGATCATTTGGGTAAATGCTCCAAAGTGGGATTGCTGGGTCATAGGGGAGCTCTATGTGAAGTCTTTTGAGGAACCTCCATACTGCTTTCCAAAGTGGTTGAACAAGTTTATACTCCCACTAACAATGCAGTAATGTTCCCTTCTGTCTACATCCCCTCCAGCATCTGTTGTTATTAGAATTCTTGATTATAGCCATTCTAACTGGGGTGAGGTGGTATCTCAATGTTGTTTTGATTTGCATTTCTTTTATGGCTAGAGAGGTTGAGGTATAATTTGTGGAGGGGAAGGGAAAAAACAAATCATTTAAATAGGGATACAGGTGGGCCCATTGCAACAATGAGATGTACGAGTCATTATGTCGAAAAACAAACTTTACAACTTTGGTGGGGGGGGGGGGGGAAGGAATGGGTAGGGGGGCTGGGGGGGATGGGAAGGGATGGGAAGGGGAAACAAAGGAGGAGGCAACAATGCTTGATAAGAAATGTACTCATTATCTTGCCCATGTAATTGTAACCCCTCTGTACATTATTTTCACAATTAAAACAAAAGGAAAAAAATAGGACTGGCGTCCTTTGTTGCTCTAGAGAATCTGTCAAGCAAATGAGATGCTCTGCCTGCTTTCAAAGGAAAATACTTCAGAAAAAATGAAACACAATTGAAAGGAATCTTTAAGTATATGTTAATTTTAATTAAGTATTTTAAATATTTTAAACTGACACAGTTCATTTCTCTCAGGTAATATATATATATATATATATTACTTGTTGCCAAAAATGTATGATAATATTTTATTACTTATTTAATGGCTAGAATAATTCCATCAACTTGAAAAATCTAATATATTTAAGTTCTGTAGTATTGTTTTCTATTATAATAGTGATGGTGGTGGTCTTTAAAGGTGAAGAAATGCAGTGAAGTATGTATGGTTTTGGCTGTGCATGCATACATATGCAAACGTGTGCGGCAGATACTAGTAGAGACTTTAAAAAAAAGTAATAAATATGAAAATGAGTCATGGAATGTTCTTCCTTATTGAATCTTATAAGAATCCTTGTTTTTCTTATTTCCAGTCTGAATCTGACCCAACAAATGCCCTTTCGGTCAATTCTGGTTTTGACTTGTTTGTTCATACAAACACCTTATTCATATGTACGTGAGAATTTCTGGTTCATACCAGTAGAACAGTTAAAGAAAACTAAGAAAGGCACCAGTGGCTCATGCCTATAATCCTAACTACTCAGAGGGCTGAGATCTGAGGATCAAGGTTCAAAGCTAGCCCAAGCAGGAAAGTCTGTGGGACTCTTGTCTCCAACAAACCACCAGAACCCTGGAAGTGGTACTACGGCTCAAGTGGTAGAGCCCTAGCTTTGAGCTGAAGAGCTGAGGAACAGCACCCAGGCCTAGAGTTCAAGCACCATAACTGACCAAAAAATAAAAATAAAAAAGATAAATATCAGATTGTGTCAACACTTCAAAGAGACAATAAAAACAATATTCATACCTCCCAGTAGATATACACAGCTGTACATAAACAACTGGTGATGTTACATAAGTGAGCATCTTTCTGAGAATGCTGAAGGACTGAGGAAGAGGAACGACATGACACTTGTCTTCAAATATTTCAAAGATAAGACTGAGACCAGAAGTTTAGACCTGAGCCAAATGACTAATGATAAAAATTGGATGAAATTTTGCAGGCCAAAGATTGCATAACATTGCAGGAACCTCCCCCCTCCCCCCGCCACCCCTTTCCCCCCCCCCCCCCACACACACACAAGAGATGGAATGAAAGGCCTCAGGGACAGGGCACAATGTTCCTGGGGTATTCCCGTACATACAGGCTGAGCAGGATTCATTTTGAGTTGGATGATTGAACGAGTTGACATTTCGCATCTCTTCTGCTTCTATTTATATTTTAGGTCAGTGGCTCTTGACATTTTCTGAACCTAGGATTCTTCAGAAAATCTAATAAAAGGTATCAACATTTCCCCTCAAAACAAATGAGCACAGGATGCCATTTCTTCTTGCAAAAAGGAAAAAGAAAAAGAAAAAAAAGAAAGAACAAAGAACACTCACAGAACATCTCTGGGGATGAACTAGAATCTCCAAAGATCAAATTTTGAAAAGTATATCATGAAGGTATTTCCTGCTGGAAGAGATATAAATAATTAAATATATAATTGGAGAAACTAAAAGTGATTTTAAATTCTGCTACAAGAAACAATATTCTCAGACTGAGTGCAGTGATTCTCACCTCTGCTCCCATCTATTTGGAAGGTAAATAGAGGAGGAACACCGCATGAGACCAGCCTGGTCAAATTTAGCATGAGGCCCTACCTAAAATTAAGACTAAAGAAAATATGATGGGGATCAAATGGTAGTATACTTACAGCCCTGAGTTCAAACCCCAGTATGGAAACAAAAACAAACAAGTAAACCAGTTTAAAATTGCCCCAGCATGTTGAACATGGTGTATAGATCTTAATTAGCTTGTAAGGCTGTGTTTATGACACGCTGATTAGAAATAATACTAGATGGTTTATTAATATGAAAGGTTTTTGAAAAATAGTATTCCAAATTTAACTAAATGTAAGTGTCATTTATGGGTTTGCTTAAAATGAATTACCTTAGTTATCTTGTGAACTGGTCCTTCTGAAAGTCTTGTGAGGCAATTGGATTATTTATAATTTTCCCCACTTTGCAAGCAACCAAAATGAGCTTCCAGGTTGTTAGCCTGATATCAAGATGGGAAGCACCATGTTTCAGAGAAAGAGGGAGCCAGAAATAACTCCATGCAAGTCTGCTCTGTTGGGAGAGGTGAGGGCTCCTAGCATCTCTGTGACTCAGGATTCTCTGTTGAAACATGAGTGTGATGCTCAGTTAAACTTCTGGAGATGCTGTCAGTCTGTAAGCAAGATTTCTCTCCTCTGTACATGTCCCAGACATGTTTCCAGGGCATGTATCTTAAGATAATACAGCTAAAACACTTAGCACAAAGACTAGCCAGAGTAACCAATGATTTAAAAGATAATAATAAAATTAACTTGGAACCTAAGACTTTTACAGGCTCTGTGTCACACAATGCCTTCTGGAAATTACAAATGGTTCTAAAAAAATCAATAAAATTGTTTTTGTAAAAGATTAAATTTTTTTTTTCGGTCGTGTGACTTGAACTATGGGCCTGATCTCTGTCCCTGAGCTTTTCAGACACTGCATCACTTCCAGTTTTCTGGTAGTTAATTGGAGATAAGAATCTCACAGACTTATTTCACTTAATATAATTTTTTCCAAGCCTTTCCATTTCCTAACAAATGGGGCAATGTCATTCATTCTGATGGAGGCATAGAGTTCCGTTGTGTATATATACCACATGTTCTTGATCCATTCATCTACTGAGGGGCATCTGGGTTGGTTCCATGTCTTAGCTATAGTAAATAGTGCTGCAATAAACATAGTCATGCTGGTAGCTTTAGTGTGGTCTTATTTGTGAACATTTGGGTAAATGTCCAAAAGTGGGATTGCTGGGTCATAGGGGAGCTCTATGTGGAGTCTTTTGAGGAACCTCCATACTTCTTTCCAAAGTGGTTGAACAAGTTTACACTCCCACCAACAATGCAGTAAGGTTCCCTTCTGTTCACATGCCCTCCAGCATCTGTTGTTATGGGGGTGATGGTGGTGGTGATGGTAGGGGGTGTGGGGGCAGAGGGGTGGGGTGTGGGGGTAGAAGGGTGGAGAGCGGAAGGGATGGGAAGGGGAAACATAGGAGGAGGCAACAATGCTTGATAAGAACTGTACTCATTACCTTGCTCATGTAATTGTAACCCCTCTGTACAGTATTTTCACAATAATAAAAAAGAAACTACTTTAAAAAAAGAATCTCACAGACTTCCCTGCCCAGGCTGACTTTGAACTGTGATCCTTCAATCTCAGCCTCCTGAGTAGCTAGGATTTACAGGCGTGAGCCACCAACACCCGGCATAAAAGAGTTAATTTTATACATTTCTCAGAAAGGTGTCTTGATACAATGATAAGCACAGAAGTTCTGTGTGTATCATTTTTACTCCTCTCACCATCACCTAGGATGACTGACAGCCTGGGGACCTGAATCATCATTTGTCTTACACTTAGCAGGTGACATTGGGGCTGGGCTCTGAGGTGCGTTGAGCATCTCTCATTATCACTGCTTAGCCTTTTCTTAAAATTGTAATGGTGATGTACAGAGAGGTTAAAGTTACATAAGTAAGGTAACAAGTACATTTCTTTTTAAACAGGGTTATCCCTCCTTCATTTTCTCCTGTGTCAGTCCCCACCCCCCACTCTTCCCAAAGTTCTAAAGCTCATTTCCAATATAGCGTCTAGTGAGTATCACTGTTGGATTGGTTCATCCTTTGTCCCACCGTGTTTTCTGTGATTCCTTTCCCTTTTCAACACAACATAAAGGGGAAAGAAATTTAACGAAAAAAAAAAAAAAAACAGTGACAACAGGTCATAAATCAAAGGGAAGGAGAAAGAAAAAAATAACTGGAAACAGTACATTATAAAAACTTCTTGTTTCCATTTCTTGGAGTTCATTTTGATAAGCTACATTTTATATGGTCATATGTACCTAGCTATTGAGCTATTGTGATTCTCTGCTAAGAAACCCACACATTGGGAAAAGATCTTTATTTTCTATACAACTGACAAGGGCCTCATATCTAAAACATTCTTAGAGCTCCAAACAAATCCTCAATGAAACAGCAACCTGATTAAGAGAAACTTCTCTGAAGAAGAAATAAGAATGGACAATAGACACATGAAGAAATGTTCAACATCTCTCACTATAAAAGAAATGCAAATCAAAACAACATTGAGATTCTACCTCACTCCATTTAGAATGTCCTTTATCAAGAAAATTAATAATAACAGATGCCTGGGGGATGTGGCCAAAAGGGAATGCTACTAACTGTTGGTAGGAGTGTAAACTCATTCAACCACTCTGGAAAGCAGTATAGAGTTTCCTTGAAAGACTAAACATAGAGCTCCTCTATGACCCAGCAATCCCACTCCTGGGAATTTACCAAAATGACCACAATCAAGGCCACACTAAAGCTTCCACCACAACCATGTTAATTGCAGCATTATTTACTATAGCTAAGATGTGGAATCAACCCAGATGACCCTCAGCTGATGAATGGATCAAGAAAATGTAATATATATACACAATGGAATTCTATGCTTCCATTAGAAAGAATGATATTGACCCATTCACAAGGAAATGGAAAGGCTTGGGAAAACAAATTAAGTGAAGGAAGCCAGAAGCTCCATGGTTTCCCTCATTTGTAATAACTAGAAAATAGCTATTTGGTCTTTATATGTGGTTGTTTTAGTTGGCAGTTTCAAGTAGTCAAACTTCTTCTAAATCAGGAATGATTTGAATGTGTTCTGACTGAGAGAGTGAGTACCAGCCTACAACCATATGAGTATTTCTAGCACAGGCTTAGAGAAAAGCTTCACTTTTACAGTCCACTACTCATAAAAAAAAGCTTATTGCTTTATAATCTAGGACAGGGAGAATTGCTACATTTTTTTGGTTTGTGTGTCTGCCAGTCGTAGGGCTTAAACTCAGGTCCTGGCCACTGTACCTCAGCTTTTGTGCTCCAGGAAATTGATGTGTCTTTTGAGCCACAACTGGACTTCGGGCTTTTATGAGATTAGCTGGAGATAAGAGCATCATGTTCTTTCCTGTCCAGACTGTCTTTGTACTGTGATCCTCGGATCTCAGCCTCCTGAATTGCTAGAATTGCAGGCATGAATCACCTGTGTCTGACAAGCTATGCCTTTTTATGGTTTTAAAGCTATCATGTGTAATAACTATTTTTCCTTGTTAATACTATGGCAATGTGAATAAAAATCCCTGGGAGAGGATTACAGTTGTAGAATGAGGGGAAGTACTTCCTCGCTGTCTTCAGAGGGATTACAGTCAAGTTAGAGAAGGCAATATCTACATAGGCAACGTTAACCACCAATATCATTGAAATGAAAAGTTCCTTAGCCAAGTTTCTAACTACCCAGGAGGCTAAGATCTGAGGATCGAGGTTCAAAGCCAGCCTGGGCAGCAAAATATGTAGGATACTTATCTCCAATTAATCACCAGAAAACCTGAAGTTGTATTGTGGCTCAAGGTGGTAGAGCACTAGCAAAAGAGGTCAGGGACAGTGCACAGCACTGAGTTCAAGCCTCATGACTGGCAAAAGGAAAGAAAGACAATTTCTAGGTGATGGCTTGAGGAGAGAGGGAGACTTGTGCTGTCTGGGCTCCAGCTATTTCAGTCATGTGTGGTGCATCACTGACTATGTTGACCTCTCTGAGTTTCTATTTTACTACGGTATAGGAAATGCAGGGGATGGAATCTGTGTGGAGACTGAGGAGCCCTTTATTCTTCTTTGGAGCTCCTTTAGTAGTAAATCTTGCATAATGTGGGCAAGAGCAGAGGATTAACTTCAATGCACTAATTTCTTCCAGTTTATCAAGTATGTTACACATGCACCGCGCTGTGCTAAATGCTAAGAGGAAAACTCTCCTATTTTAATGACCTAGTACATTCATATCTTTATTATATCATATGTGGAGAAGGGTATGTGTTCTTACAGTAAACAGAAAAAAATCACCTCTCTGCTATATAGACAAAATATGAAACGATTATTAAAGACCATACTATGAATAATATGAGTATGTGATATACAAATCATTTGGAATGCTAAGATAAATGTGTGTATATAAAATTTATGTGGTACATTCAACAACTGCATGTCAATAATGGTCTGAACTGACCAGTGTCAGTTCATAATGGACATAAACTATGTCCAGAGGCAGCAGACCCAATTACAGTTTCTCCTCTGATTACCTAATTTGGTAAGGATAATGGCAAGCTCCTCATCTTCACCAAACTTAAATGGCACATTTATAGGCTAATGAACTTCCAGTATTTTCTTTCTAACGTTCCTCTCGACTAAATTTCTTTGATTGACTTACTTTTGCTTATTTGTTTATAACTATGCATGACAAGAAGCTATCCCAATACACCTGTCTAAATCTTTCTAATATTTCTATTTACAGTGCCCATGATTGAATATATTAAGAGCATCCTTTTGGGCAATGTTTCTCCAGAATACTGTAAAAGCCAATAGAGAAAAAGCCAAAAGAGATCTGCTCAGGAGTTCAGACTTTTAATGTTACAATGATTGTCCTAAATATGTCTACAAAATAATATTGCGTTGCCTTATGTGTCATTTTTAAAGTGCTTCATTTATTACAATTCTGACTTTATCTGTCTCCTGGGCTTTTCTGTTCCTACCCTTTTAAGGACCTTTCTGGCCAGTCTCAGCACTCCTGGGCCTGAGCCCAAGTTCAACTTGATGGGTAAACAATGTATTTCCATATGAGAAGGATGACAATGAATTTTTAGCAGGCAGCATTGCAGTAAAACTAAGAGGCCAACAAACTAGCACTTTAGGAAAATTACTGAGATGTACTCTATTTCAGATGACCAGTTCCTTACATCCTGGCAGAGAGGAGTCAGCCTAGGACTCTGGGAAGAATAAAGTCCTTCTCAGGGTATATTAATTGCTTTATTTAACCCTCAGTCTCGGGTGGTAAGTAACCTAGGGCACAAAGGTGCAAGATGTTTCGCCTGAGGTAACAGAGCTCGTAAGAGTGCAGGGGCAGAGCAGGAAGATTGAGTCACATCTCTGCTCTGACACTTGACCTTGATGAGCAGCACCAAAGGGACCGTGGCATTTGAGTAGCCAACTCTATTGAACTGTGTGTCCTGTACTAAAGTTGCCACCCCAGAGAGCCTGTGGCCTGTGAGGATGGGGAAGGTGGGAACTGACAAGATGCAATGCACATGCACGAGGAATCATAGTGTACATGCGTGTGGAGTGGTAGCCACAGCTGCTGGGGGCTGGGAGGATTCTCATTTGTTCCTTGAATATGCTTATGCCTGAAGGATCTTGACATCAAATAGTGAATAAACCATGACAGATTTTCAGGGACCCTGTAGATACATAGGCTGCATGGGTTTCATAACTCCTAGGGGTACTATTGTCTTTGCTTTCTGCAGTGAGCTTATCACATATTATATAGTCTGTTATCTAACCTGAATTGTTCTCATCCCTTTACTGCAAACTCTCCCAGTGTCAGGTGGAGAAGAACCAGGCTGAATATGATAGAAGGATTCCCAGATTAGCCATGGAAAGGGTTTTATTGGCACTCTGTTAACTACCACTAGTCTTCTAGCTCTATAGTCTATAGATTTAGGTGAATAGATGAAGGCCAATATCAATTCTGTTAATGGGATTTTACTGCCACAGAGACTGTCTAAGTAATGGCCATTCTTCCTGGGACAGAAATCAAGTTTAGCTCACCTCTACTTGGTCCTGCCGTATAATATTCATTTGAAATAAGTGAACAAACCAACCTTCCCACTTCTCCTCTGTGGCCCTAACTTGGACAACTATTCTTCTGTGTTCCTTGGTCCTGTCTGCTATGCTCATTTTCACCATATTTTAGTGGACTGTGGCTGTTGAACCTCACTCAGGACCGACTGGACAGCGGGGTGTTATTAAAGGGAAAGCTCTTCATGAATTTATTTCACAGTTTTTAATATGGAAACTAGTCAATATAGGATGGTAGTGGGAAAGAATGCTCTCTCCTTAGTAATATAACTTCTCTACTCTTTACCAAGGCATATTTGAGGAGCATGGACTTGCTTTTTATATGAATCTTATAGATTAAGAATGTAAAACCAGATCATTCTGTCTTATTGCTAGGGGTCTAGCAAGAATCTGTGCCCAAGAAGTGCTTTCCATATTGACTTAATATTTACAACACACTACTCTTTTGATACCTGTGGTTTCTTGGTGACCTCCCAGGATAGCCAAAGGTCTCAATTAGCAGCACCTTCCCAAATCCTGTTATTCAGACATACAATTTTGTAAGCTAAATGCAATGAATACATGTCAATGTCAATAATTAATATTCACTGAATAATATCAATGGACGTGGGAAGTCTACATGTGTGGCAGGATTTCTTGAGCTTCTATCACCTTATCCTTGAGGACATTTCAAAGAAGATAGAGCATAGGCACATGAAATAAGATATCAGAAATACATGAGGGGCTGAAACTCCTGACAGTAGGTGTTTTGGTGGCAGGTAATTTCTGTGATGACCTTGAAGATTATTCCAGGTGGGGTAAGTACTATTTAGAAAAAAATAACCCTACAAAGGAAGAATGCTTTCCATAGAGAGGCAACTTAAATAAGCAGAGTCCAGATTGCCTATTTTTGTTTAAGAAATTTTCTACAATACTGTATCAGGAATCTTCATCCACGTTGTATTTTAAGTAATATGTCCTCGCTAGGCACAGTGATGCATGCCTTTAATCCCAGCAGTTGGGAGGCCAAGGCAAGAGGACAATGGGTTTGAGTTCATCCTGGCTACATAATAAATTCTCAGCTAGCCGTTGTTACATAGTAAAACATTGTTTAACACACAGCACAAAAATCTCAGCCCCTTTCACAGGGTTTGTCTTATTCTGGAAGCTATTTCTTTCATAGGGGCCTAGAGAGTGTTTATTCTTTTTGGACAGCTGTCTAAAATGCTTTTGTTTATATATAGTTTTTGTTTTTTGTGTCTGTCTTTCTTTCTCCCTCTCTCTTTCTTTCTCTCTCTTTCTCTCTTTCTTTCTCTCTTTCTTTCTTTCTTTCTTTCTTTCTTTCTTTCTTTCTTTCTTTCTTTCTTTCTTTCTTCGTTTCTTTCTTTCTTTCTTCATTTCTTCCTTTCTTCCTTTCCCCCCTTAATTTATTTTTCAAATAATGGCAATCCAAAGCCTGGCCCCTTCAAATGTACAAGACAGATGGATAACTAACTTTTCTTCATTATCAGCTAGTAACTAGTGAACCATTCAGAAACAAAGATACCCTAACATGCTAACATCTGTACTAAAGATAAACTTTAGTTCTCGGATACTATATAATCCAGATAACTGCTCAGGAAATACATTGATTGTATTAAAAGAATCCATTCAAGTTAGTCTACCAAGAAGCAAAGCTTGTGCCAGGAACTTGCTAACATGTGTTCTACTGAAAGGAGAATTTCAGAGATGGAGAGGAGTGGGGCAGGGGAGAGCTAGAGCCAGGCAAGGATGCAGCCTCAGATGAAGGCTATCCCTGGTCTGATCAAGGTCAGGAGGAGGGTGAGGTAATGAGACTGAGCTCCAAGACATAAAATTGCACTGCGCAGTGGCACCTCCTGGAGGTAAGGAGTAGGCTTGCTTGTGGGCCAAAGTGAGCATGTGTGTTGTAGTGGAGGAGAATGGAGATGACCTTCCTGGCCTGAACCCGTATATGCAGAGGGCTTAGAGAAGAAAGGTTGGTCAGGAACCCTGACCAACTGCTAGGCAACCAAAATGCCTAGCAGTGGGAGAGTTGGTACATAAGCTCAAACGTGTAAATTTAGGCAGGACTAGGCAAACACTTCCCAATATCTTTTTTTTTTTTTTGGGTCCGGTCGTGAGGCCTGAACTCTGGGCCTGGGCGCTGTCCCTCACCTCTTCAGCTCAAGGCTAATGCTCTACCACTTGAGCCACAGCACCACTTCCGGCTTTTTCCTTTTTGCTTATGTGGTGCTGAGGAATAGAACCCAGGGCTTCATGCATGCAAGGCAAGCGCTCTACCACTGAGCCACCTTCCCAGCCCTCACTTCCAATATCTACTACAGAAGAATGGAAGGTATGGACTTAGGTTATTATTTATCTTAATGTCATTTGCCATTCTAATCTACCTCCTTGAGATTAGATTGGTCACCACCAACACACACACACACACACACACACACACACACACAGACACACAGACACACACACACACACACACACCACAAAACATTTTGTTAGCTGTGCAAAGAAGAGGCCAAAACCTTTAACCCTTCTTTTTCTTTTCCTGTACTAAATTGACCCCTGTTCTAGGAATAGCTGAGCACTCATGCTATTCTTTTTTTTTTTTTTTTTTTGTAAACTGAATTAAAGAATTTACAACCTTCAACATCAACAGACTTAGGGATCAGAAACTGGGCCAGAGCAGAGGCTTCCTCTCTTTCCTGCTATAGCAAGAAGAAACGTCAGTTTTGAACTTTTGATATCTTCTGATTTATGGGATTGTGAACATTGATTCATATTGAACCACTTTATGCTCTCTAACCAGGATATTTCCTCATTATGTGGAAAAACAAGCCAGAGAAAAATCTATTTTAGAATCCCAGATTGTCACTGAAAGAGAAATGTGAAGCCTTTAAAATGAGTGTAGCAAGAACTGGAATGGCATACTTTAAATCTCCTCTGAGTTCTGATATGCACAACATGGGGTAGGTGAGGTAGGAGTGTATGGGCAAAGACAAGGATACCAATGGATAGTTCAGAATGACAAAAGAAGAACATAAATACCAAATGAAGAAAGTAATGAAAACACTTTGCACAAAATTGACTTCATATTCATCATTTTTCCCAATTTTATGCACTTCAACATACAAAACAAAGACCATAGGGAGCAAATCATTTTTAATAATTTGCAACCTACTTTAATTACTAACAAAATATTCATTGGTTATAAGCCTTATAAGTAAATGCATCTTTCTTTTTTTTTTTTTTTGCCAGTCCTGGGGCCTGAACTCCCCACATCCCCAACTCCTCCCTGCTCCCCACCCCAAAGTTGTAAAATTCATTTTCATCACATCTCATTGTTACTGTGGGTTAACCTGTATCCTTGTTTCAGTATTAAGTTATTTCCTTTCCTCTCCCAAAATTAGAAAAAAATATGTATATACAAGATGCAGATAACAGAAAGAACAGTGCTGGAGGAATATCAATACCAAATTTCAAACTCTACTACAAAGCCATAGTAATCAAAACATCTTGGTACTGTCAGAAGAAGAGACCTGAAGAACAATGGAATAGAACCAGAAATGAACCCACAGACCTATAGCCACCTAAACTTTGATAAGGGAGCTAAAAAAATACAATGGAATTAAGGACAGCCTCTTCAGTAAATGGTGCTGGCAAAATTAGTTAATCACTTGTAGAAAACTAAAGCTAGATCCTTATATATCACCCTGCACCAGAATCAACTCCAAATGGATCAAAGACCTCAGCGTCAAAGCAGACACCCTGAAAACATTACAGGATGGAATAGGAGAAACCCTAGGTCTCCTTGGCACAGGCCAAAATTTTCTTAATAGAGACACAGAAACACAACAAATCAAAGAAAGGTTAGACAAAGGGGATTGCATGAAATTGCAGAGCTTCTGCATGGCAAAGGACATAGCTCCCAAGATCAATAGAAAGCACACAGATTGGGAGAAGATCTTCACTAGCCATACAACAGACAAGGGTCTCATATCTAAAATACACCTGGAACTCAAAATATTAAATCCTCCAACAACAAATCTTCCAATATATAAGTGGGCCAAAGACTTAAAGAGAAACTTCTCTGAAGAGGAAAGAAGGATGGCCAATAGACACATGAAGAAATGCTCAACCTCTCTAACCATAAAAGAAATGCAAATCAAAACAGCATTGAAATACCACCTCACTCCGTTTGAATGGCTAGAATCAAGATCTCTTATAAAGACAGATGCTGGAGGGGATGTGGACAGAAGGGAACCTTATTTCATTGTTGGTGGGAGTGTAAGCTTGTTCAACCACTTTGGAAAGTAGTATGGAGGTTCCTCAAAAGACTCCACATAGAGCTCCCCTATGACCCAGCAATCCCACTTTTGGGCATTTACCCAAATGATCACAAACAAGACCATACTAAAACTACCAGCACAACTATGTTTATTGTCGCATTATTCACCATAGCTAAGATATGGAACCAACCCAGATGCCCCTCAGTAAATGAATAGATAAAGAAAATGTGGTATATATATAGAATGAAATTCTATGCCTTCATCAGAAAGAATAACATTGCCCCATTTGTTAGGAAATGGAAAGAATTGGAAAAAATATATTAAATGAAATAAGCCAATGTTCAAAGAAACATAGGTCCCATGGTTTCCCTTATTTGACATAACTAGCATATATCTGAGACAAGCAGAAAAGGTCAGATAAGATGATGGTACGCAAAAGGAACCCCAAGATAGGGACACGAGTGTTGTTGTTTTTCTTTCTTGCTATTGTTTCTAACGTATTTATAAGGTACCATGTGATTTTTTTGTTGCTTTGTATGTCCCTCTCCCATTGTATAACCACTGTTTTCACTGTATTTGATGTTGGTATAATTTGGGAAGCAGAAGGGAAGAAACAAATTGTTTAAATAGGGATACAGATTGACCCATTGCAACAATGAGATGTACAAAACTACCTAAGTCGAAAAAAAAACTTTATAATTTAGGCAGGGGTGGGTGAGGGCAGGGGAAATGTAGTTGTGGAGGTGGGAGGGAAGGGATGGTAGGGGGAAAACAACGGAGGAGGCAACAATGCTTGATAAGAAATGTAATCATTACATTGATTACATTGCTCATGTGACCGTAACCCCTCTGTACAGTATTTTCACAATAAAAAACTTATTTAAAAAAATAAAAAGATGCAGGGCATTGAAATTAAATACAGTGAAAACAGGGGTTATACCATGGGCAAAGAAAATGCAAAAAAAAACAAAAAAACTCACATTGTAAACAACATGATAAAGAACCGTGACAAAGAGAAAAACCTCTTGTGTCCCTATCTTGGGATTCATTTTGCTTAGCATCATCATATATAGTCATTTGTACATAACTTTTGTCCTTTTCTGTTAGTCCGGTAGGATTATCCTGGATGTATACTAGTTATTGCAAATAAGGGAAATCATGGGACCTATGTTTCTTTGGTTCTGGCTTACTTCACTTAATATAATTTTTTTTCTAAGTCTTTCTATTTCTTAACAAATGGGGTGGTGTCATTCTTTCTGATGGAGGCATAAAATTCCAGTGTGTGTGTGTGTGTGTGTGTGTGTGTGTGTGTGTGTGTGTGTGTGTGTGTTGTATCACATTTTCTTGATCCATTCATCTACTGAGGGGCATTTGGGTTGGTTCCATATCTTAGCTATGGTGAATAATTCTGCAATAAGCATAGTTGTGCTGGTGGCTAAACATGATTTTTGTCCTTCTGAACATGGTTTACTTGGGTAACATAATGGTTAATAGATCTATCCAATTCCCTGAAAATGAAATTTCATTCTCCTTTATGGCCAAACAGACCATTGTGTATATACACTATTTTTAAATCTATTTATCTGTTGTAGGACATCTGAGCTGTTTCCGTAGCTTGGCTGTTGAAATAGTGTTGCAGAAAATGTGATGCTCATTCTTGCAGGTGTGTCTGTTTTATCCTGATCTTTCAGATAAATGCCCACCAGCGATATTCATGGGTCATACAGTAGACTATTGCTAGATTTTTGAGTAATGATCATAGTGATTTCAGTTCATCAATAGTGTTTTAGGGCTCTTTTGCTCTGTATCCTTGCCAACATTTGGTGTTATTTGTATCCTTGGTTATGGCCATTCTGACTGGAATCACAGATTTAACATCAGAGATGTTGAACATTCTATCATATATTTGTTGTCCATTTGCACTTCTTTTGAGACTATTCAGTTCATTTGTCCATTTATTAACAAGGTTATTGTTTCTTTGGGTGCTTATTTTTTTTCTTTTTTTTCAGCCATAGGACTCAAACTCTGGGCCTGGGTATTGTCCTTCAGCTCTTCAGCTCAAGGATAGTGCTCTACCACTTGAGCTATGGCACCACTTCCAGTTTTCTGAGTGGTTTATTGGTGGTAAGAGTTTCACAGCCTTTCCTGCCGAGGCTGGCTTTGAACCATGATCCTCAGATCTCAGCCTCCTGAGTACCTAGGATTACAGGTGTGAGCCACCGGCGTGCTTAAAATTTTAATCTCTCTGTATTTCATAGTTATTATACCCTCGTCACATGTATTGCTGGCAAAAGTTTCCTCCCATTGTAAAGTTGTCTTTAGCTTGTTGACTATATTCTTTGCTGTGCAGAAGCTTTCACGCTTGATGCTATGCAATCTGTCAACTCTTGAGTCTATTCTCTGAGCAACTGGAGTTCTTCAGTTTCGTGTAACAATAAGTTCTATTGTTTTCTCTTTGCTTTCTTGTAGCAGTTTTAAGATCTCAGGATTTAGTTTTAATTATTCTCAACAAAAAGTTTTACTTTTAATTATGCGCAGCACAGACCAAAGTATCCTGACTAAATAATGGGGATTAAGATTGTTTATTTGCCAAATTTTTGCCTTTGTGTCTACATGGGAAACCTTTAAAGTGTATTTATATTTTTAAATTTCAAAATCTGCAAAATGGTTGGGTTCTTGTTATGACTCAGATGGTCGGGACACTGCTATTTAAAAGTACAATTTGATTTTAAAATTATCCAAGAAATATGTACTTCCTCAAGCAGAATTTTCCATTCTAAGACTTCTGAGGTTAAGGAAATTGCTATAATCCTTATTTCCACAGCAAAATTATAATAATGCCACAAGAAAGGATTGTATGGAGCAGTTAGTAACTCCAAGAAAATGACTTTTAATTAGAGAAAAGCCCAAAAATGACATTTAATCACCAGCTCTTTTCATAACACGTTTGCTTCTAAGAACATTTAAGAAATACTAGATTTGAAGGTCACTACAAGCCACACTATTGTTCTGGCTCTCTGCTGCTGTGGAGAATCTGAGCTCTCAGCTCTGATGTTGCAGCCACTGCATGACCTTCAAAGTTCCTCCTGACCAAAGAACAGACTTTCCAGTTCTAATAAACCTTAATTCACAGCACGTCACAGCAATTTACAGGAAGGTAGGCTCAAGGCCAGGTATACTGCATTTCTATGATCTAGAATTCTTCAGCACCCCCCCCCCCACACAACACACACACAGAGTTGATCTAAAACAGAATACCAAACTCTTTCAAAACATTGATTTCAAACTTAGATAGCAAGTACCTGTCTCAGATTTCACATTTTTGTATATAAGTTTTTGGCATAAAGTGAAAGATTAAGTTAGTACCACAGGAGATCTAGAGACTTTCAGTACTTCATGAAACTATTCTTTGCTTTTCTTTCTTTCCTTCATTTTCTGAAAAAGGAAATTGCATTCTAGCAAGGTTAAATGACTTATCTGGGGAAAAATCAGGAAGAGGGAACAGAAATTGGGATCCAATGCATTGTTCAGTATTCAGATCTGATATTAATTAGCTTAGCTATCAATTTCTATAACTATTTTTCTCTGAAATTGATAATTTATGGTTGTCTCAATGAGGGTTTATGCTATGAACATTATGAATAAAATTGAATTGTATAAGTTTGTCATTTTCTTTTAAATCAGTAAAAACTGTTAATGAGCTCACCGGATTTGAATGTACTTTACATATGAGGTTGTTTGAGTCTTCATAATTTGAGAATAAATTTAAACCATCATCTGTCTTACTTGAGTCTACATCTGCCTGCTGTCAGACTCAATCCTGTGGCTAGAAACATTGCCCAAAATAGTAACATAGGAAAACAGATACAAACAAATGGTAACATGGGAGTACACAATTGATGCTAGAGAAGCCTGTGCTATTTATTAGATTCAAATCTTAAAATAGGATCAGGAATAATGTGCACCCGGCCTTTATTTTGAAATAAAATACTTTGTAGCATTTCAAACAACAGCTGTCTTTGGAACTAAAGCTAATTCAACTTTGCAAAAGTTACATTTTAGATGGCAGTATATCAACAGATCTATGAACAACAGCTCTGTGTACAACAGAATGAATGTTTGTTAGTATCATTCTAGCTCTTTCCTGGGAGCAAGGCCTTTGCTGTACAGGGTTCTCTGCAGATGATGGTAAACTAGATAACCATGTGGGAGTCTGGAAGGATTCTCTGACCTCTATTATTTCTTTTGAGGAAAATATTAGTGGGTGGATTAAGTGTTTTTAGCAGCTTGAATCAACAGTACAACATAGTGGAGATTGGACTGTGCAGCTAGTTTAGAGCTAAAATTTGGTTGTTTATTCAGAAATCCACTCCAATTTGGATCCAGAGCTAGAAGGCAGAGCTTTCCCATATGCTTCAGTGTTTCATTAGGGATATGAATGCTCCTAATAGAATACTTAGGTAGCTTTGAGGTGTGAGGAAAACTTTATTCATTTCCCCAATAGATTGATTACAGTATGAATTTTTCTGCATCTCATTCTAGGGCACAGCAGGTTAGTAAACCAACACATTAATCTAGCTACCAGAAAATACATAAAGTCATCAGTTTCTTATAAGTTAAGATGCTAAAGCAATATGTCCTGGAAAAAGGAGTCAATAAACTATGGTTATGAAGGACCACTTGGTATGCACTAACAGTGTCATTGTGGTTGACCACAATGACATTGCTGAAGCAATGCAACTCAGCTGCTATGAACCGAATACAATCATAGACAAAAATTAATATGTGTGTGACTTGGTTCTAACAACACTATTTACAAAAAGAAGCAATAGTTCAGGTGTATAGTTTGTTACCCCTGACATAGGATGTAGGCTTATTTCATATCTGGTGTAGATATATATGATAAACATTTGCTTAGTTGCCCATGTAGAACTGAAGATTATTTGTTATCTTCTTCTTCTTTGTTAATATTTTGCCGACAATCAATATTATTTATTTCACCTTTTCAAAACCCAAGAGGAAAAAATATGGCACACTTAAAATAAGCTAACTAAAGAAAGAAACACTTAGTGAAGGGAATTTTGACTGTGTTGAGTAAAGGAAAACAAAAGATTAGCAGCATTGTTGGCAGTCTTGGAGCATGAAGTGAGAGTTGTTACAAGGAACTGAAAAGATAGTGCCTTGTGTAGACATCCCTCAGGACAGAATCTGTATCCTTTGGTAGAAGATGGGGCCCACCAAAGACTGTCCCCAGGATGGGAGTGAGAAAGAGGATGTCCTCGACTGGGTCTCATGTCTCCTTCAGATTTCCTTCTGGGACTTGGCACAATACCAATCACAACCCAGGAGACAATGGAACCAACTGGTAAAACCCATGGGGATCTGGACAGTATACAAACATCCAGTAGCATTATTCTATTGGCTCCTCAGCGTCTACTTGTTTTTCTCAGGAAAATTTTGTGTCTCCATCTCAGGAACACATAAAGTTCTACCAGCTATTGAATCACAATTAGGTGACGTCAATTCTTTCATCCCAGTGTCTGAAAAAATAAAAACATTAATGATCACTGGGGTTCTTCATACAAGGTAGCAGGGAGGAAAAAGGAAGAAGAGGTAATTAACACAAACAATAGTAGACTCCATCCCTTATCTACAACTGCACACATGGCATTGTTTGACAATCATAATTCCTTTTTCTTCCACATATTCTATTTCTGTCTCCCCTTTCCTTTGCCAGGACTATGGCTGGACAGGGATTCTCTCTTGGTAAGATAATCCAAGCTTTTATTCTTCTTAGGAACCTAAAACAGATAAGTAAATCAGTCCTACCTACTTGTATTGTATGTGTCTGCTTCCTGGAGTCATTTTAATACTAATAATAGATACAACAGGAAATGTGGTGACTGAAATGAAGGTAATTGAAATAGTAGTTAAACGAACTGTACAAAGATATGGCTAATGAATGAAAAGACCAAAGCTCAGGAGTTCCTGAACTTCTATTAGATTACCCCTCCCTAGGCATGACACAAAAGGACTCACTCCTGTAATCCAGAGCAAGAAGGTAACATGGAGAACACAACACCAAGACGACTTTCTTTGGGTGGAGAAACAGAGGTGTCCTAATGTGAACTGCAGAGCAGGATTTGGGATAAATGTCTTATCTTACTATCCCCTCCATATTGCTGGTGTGAAAACACACAGGAACCAGAGGAAAAAAGATGATATTGATTTAGATTACCTAGAACAGCTTATAGGCAGCGAGAAAGCACAGCAAGTAGAGAGAGGATTTTTTTCTCTCCCTTTTTCTTTTCTTTTAAATTTTATTGTAACCATGATGTACTGAGAGGTTACAGTTACCTAAGTAAGGTAATGAATACATTTCCTTTTATACAACGTCACCAACACCCGATTCTCTCCAAGTTTTTCCCTTCTTGACTTCCCTCTCCCCCAAGTTGTATAATTTCCAACATGTCTAGTGGGTTCCACTGCTGAATTTGTTCACACTTTGTCCTTCCTTCCTTCCTTCCTTCCTTCCTTCCTTCCTTCCTTCCTTCCTTCCTTCCTTCCTTCCTTCCTTCCTTCCTTCCTTCCTTCCTTCCTTCCTTCCTCCTTCCTCCTTTCCTTCTTTCTCTTTTGTTGGCATTTAACTCCTGCTTGTTTTTTTTTTTTCAATTAGTGCTCTACCACTTGAGCCATGTCACTAGTGCTACTTTCTGCTTGTCATCTTTGGAATGGTGTTTACTGAACATTTCTGAGAGGGCTGGCCTCAATCCACAGTCCTCCAGGTCTCAGCTTTTTGAGGATCTAGGATTATAGGCATAAAGAACCAACATCTGGAAAGAGAAGAACTTGAAGGGCAAATGAAAGATATGAAATGAAAGAAATAATATGAAATAAGTGAAATGAAAGAAATGAAGATAAACAAAATTCTACCTTTGATGGAACTGTTATTTTTTGGTATTCCATAATTTATTAAATATACATTATTTAATTTATTAAGTGCTACATATTATGCATTAAGTTTAATTATATTAAATTATGTATTACACTTTATTGTATACTAGTACATATATTATATTTAATTTATTATGTTAATTTTTACTTATTTGATTTTTATTTTAATTTTATTTAATTTTAATGTAATTTTATTTTAATTTTTTATTTTATTGTTTTAGTCATTGATTGAATAAAATCCAAATCATTTTGATAATTGAATTCTCCAACAACCTCCTCATCATAACTTGATTTGTGTGCTTATGACTGTACTTTGAATGTACTTATGAATTACAGGATTTGCTTTATGTTATCATTTAATTCTCATAGCAATATGACTATTTTTATCCAGTATTGAAAACAAAATAGACCAAGCTGAAGCCAAGTTAACCCACTGATGAATCTCAGCATCACTAATGGTTGAGCCGGCTGGTCTGGACAGCCTTCTTCCTAATGAGGCACAGAGTACTTTCCATGAAGGATTCTTGACAAATAGTTAGGGTTACTCTACTCAAAGATTTAGATCTGACAACCAATCTGAAAGAATGATGGGAGAATTCAGAACCATATTAGATATAGCATAAGGAGATGATAGGAATAAAATATGAATGAAACCTCATAATTTCTATCAGAAGTCAATGGTATTAGAAAAAATGAAGGATGGATGACTCTAGATCAAGGGACATGGTTCCTAGCTGTCCATACTCTGCCCATAGCCTCCTGGTACTTACTTTCCTAACTGTAGCTCTGCTATGTCAAAGGCTTCTCACTCCAAGAGTTCCCAGGGCTTTCTTTTGGCTTATACTATTCCAGAAAGGGTTGGAGATAACAGACTTGAGAGTAGCCCACCCTGAATAGAGAACATTTCACTTTTCTTCTTTAGAGTGAAGAAGTCTAAGAAGTGCTCTCCACCACTTCCCAGGGCCTCCACTGGGATTTATCCCCACTCAGTCAAGAAACTCACTTCCTTCTTATCATACCCTCTGTGAGTTCCCCACCCCCCATTTTGTCTTACTTCCAGTGCTTCCTGGGATCACTTTCCAAATCCAGTACTAAGCATCCTTTACTCAGGGTGTGCATCTGGGAGAAGCAAGCTAAAACTCATTGTCCAAATTCCAGCTTCATTCACTACCTGCTTCATCCATTCTGTCTATGATACAGCTTGTATGAAGCCCAGTGACATATTCATAGAAAGAGAACGAATGTGTAGTCCCACAAACCCAGGATTCCCCCAGTTGCTCCATCCATTTGCTAGGTGCCTAACTGGAGGTGTCTGAAACAAATTGAGCTTCAGCATTCTCATTGGTGAAGTCGGGTAACAAGAGCACAGTTGCTTTATTTGGTCTTTCAACTTAAAACCTTGTACTAGAGGATCTTGGTGCATCTACTGCTGTTTCCTACATTCAATTTGTTGATAACTACCTATGAGGGTTCATAAGCTAAGGTTACATGCAGCTACATAACTCATGACAAGATGTGTGTGATGACTTGAATAGAGTCATGTTGCACTTCACGTAGATGGACATAAAACAACTTCTAGGTACATGACATGCTGGTGAGTCAAGGAAGATCTGTGTCTGTGATGCAGAGAGTGTGTGACAGAATACCTCCAAAAACAGGGCTCATGGCTAACAGAGAAGGTGCCCAGGGGATAACCACCCTTGTAATTACATATCTCACTACAGATTTTAAGTTTCTTGGTGGCAGAAGCAATGTTTTATTCATCTAAGATATTTCACTATAATAGCTGTGCAAACACGAATAAGATAAATTTTATACTTTGCAACTTCCTTTTCATAATACATGTACATCATTTATAATATTTGGCATAAACCAAGTAACATTTAGCACATTGTACTTCAATTATACTTACAGAATTCAATATGATTTGTTTCCACAATTTCCTGGTAGCAATCTTCTTTCTTTCATTTCTCCTTCTTATACCACTGGGGTTATTTTACTTAATCAGGTTACTGCATTCCATTGAAAATGGGAGTTTTCTTCTCCTGATTCTTAATCCTTGAATCTTATGTTTTAACTCTCCCGTTTAAACTCTGTCCTCTTTGTCTCATTACTACATGGAAGTTCTTTCTGAAAGTTAAAGCAATTTTCATTTCTGCTGATTATATGACTGATTTCATATTACTCTCAAGTTCAATACATATACAGCTGGAATGACTAGCAACAAATCCGCAAATTAGATATTTTTCTCTTCATAAGTTAGTGACTTTCTTACATAAACTTACCTTAATCTCCTCTTAGTAAACATAGATTTTTTTTTTAATTTTATTTTATTTTATTTGAGAACATACTGTACAGAGGGGTTACAATTACATGGGCAGGATAATGCATACATTTCTTACCAAGCATTGCAGCCTCCTCCTTTGTTTACCCTTCACCCCCCTTCCCAGCCTCCCCCCTCCCTCCCACCCAATCATACCCCCCCTCCCCCCCCACCGACATTGTAAAGCTGGTTTTGACATGACTTTTTGTACTTCTCATTGTTGCAACAGGTCCACCTGAATCCTTAAACGACTTGTTTGTCCCCATCTCCTCCACATGTTATACTGACATCAAATATAGTGAAAGCGGGGGTTACACTGTGGGGGAGGGACATACAAAGCAACAAAGAAATAATCTTATAAATGCGTTAGAAACACATGCATGAAAGAAACAAAAACATTAAAATACATATTTGAGGTTTCGTTTTCCTAACATCACATTATCTGACTTTTTCCGCTTGACTCATACCTATACTAGATATTGCAAATAAGGGAAACCATGGGACCTATGTTTCTTTGGACCTGGCTTACTTCACTTAATATAATTTTTTCCAAGCCTTTCCATTTCCTAACAAATGGGGAAATGTCATTCTTTCTGATGGAGGCATAGAATTCCATTGTGTATATATACCACATCTTCTTGATCCATTCATCTACTGAGGGGCATCTGGGTTGGTTCCATGTCTTAGCTATGGTAAATAATGCTGCAATAAACATAGTTGTGCTGGTAGCTTTAGTGTGGCCTTGTTAGTGATCATTTGGGTAAATGCCCAAAAGTGGGATTGCTGGGTCATTGGGGAGCTCTATGTGGAGTCTTTTGAGGAACCTCCATACTGCTTTCCAAAGTGGTTGAACAAGTTTACATTCCCACCAACAATGAAGTAAGGTTCCTTTCTGTCCACATCCCCTCCAGCATCTGTTGTTGTTAGAGTTCTTGATTTTTGCTGTTCTAACTGGAGTGAGGTGATATCTCAATGTTGTTTTGATTTGCATTTCTTTTATGGCTAGGGATGTTGAACATTTCTTCATGTGTCTATTGGCCATCCTTCTTTCTTCTTCAGAGAAGCTTCTCTTTAAGTCTTTCGCCCACTTACTTATTGGGCAGTTGTTTCTTTGAGGATTTGTTGTTGGGTGGTTTAATTTTTTGAGTTCCAAGTATATTTTAGATATGAGACCCTTGTCCGTTGTATGGCTAGTAAAGATCTTCTCCCAGTCCGTGGGCTTTCTATTGATCTTGCTAGCTATGTCATTTGCCCTGCAGAAGCTCTGCAACCTTATACAATCCCATTTGTCCAGCCTTTCTTTGATTTGTTGTGTTTCCGGGTCTCTATTCAGAAAATTTCGGCCTGAGCCAAGGAGACCCAGGGTTTCTCCTATTCCATCCTGTAATGTTTTCAGAGTGTCTGCTTTGAGTTCAAGGTCTTTGATCCATTTGGAGTTGATTCTGGTGCAGGGTGATATATAAGGGTCTAGCTTTAGTTTTCTACATGTAGTTAACCAATTTTGCCAGCACCATTTACTGAAGAGGCTGTCTGTCTTCCATTCCATTGTTTTAGCTCCCTTATCGAAGATTAGATGGCTATAGGTCTGTAGGTTCATTTCTGGGTTTTCAATTCTATTCCATTGGTCCTGATGTCTGTTCTTATGCCAATGCCAAGCTGTTTTGATTACTATGGCTTTATAGTAGAGTTTGAAATTTGGTATTGATATTCCTCCAGCAGTGTTCTTTCCGTTGAGGAGTGTTTTTGCTATTCGGGGTCTTTTATTGTTCCATATGAATTTTTGGATTGCCTCTTCTATTTCCTTGAAGAATGAGGGTGGAATTTTGATAGGTATTGCGTTGAATTTGTAGATAGCCTTGGGAAGTATTGCCATTTTCACGATGTTAATCTTTCCAATCCAGGAGCATGGGAGGTTTTGCCATTTTTTAAGTTCTGTGTTGATTTCCTTTTTCAAGATTTTAAAGTTTTCATCATAGAGGTCCTTCACTTCTTTAGTTAAGTTAATTCCTAGGTATTTTATTATTTGTGGGGCTATTACAAATGGAGTTGCTTTCCTAATTTCAGCCCCACTTTTCTCATTGTTGGCATACAGAAAAGCCATTGATTTTTGGGGGTTAATTTTATAACCTGCTACTTTGCCAAAGTTTTGAATCAGCTTGAGTAATTTGGGAGTGGAGTCTATGGGATTCTTTAAATACAAGATCATGTCATCTGCAAAGAGGGAGAGTTTTATTTCTTCTTTCCCTATTTCGATCCCCTTTATGTCTGCATCTTGTCTTATTGCTGTAGCTAGGCATTCGAATACTAGATTGAAGAGAAGTGGAGAGAGTGGGCATCCTTGTCTTGTTCCTGAGTTAAGAGGAAATGGCTGTAGTTTTTCACCATTGAGTATAATGCTGGCTGTAGGTTTGTCATATACAGCCTTTATTGTATTGAGGAATGTTCCATGGATTCCTAATTTTTCCAAAACCTTCATCATAAAGGGCTGTTGGATCTTGTCGAATGCTTTTTCTGCGTCTATTGAGATAACCATGTGGTTCTTATTCTTGCTCCTGTTGATGTGATGAATAATATTAATTGATTTGTGTATATTGAACCAGCTTTGCATCCCTGAAATGAATCCTGTTTGATCGTGGTGTATGATTTTTTGGATGAATTGTTGAAGTCGGTTGGCCAAAATTTTGTTGAGAAGTTTTGCATCAATGTTCATCAAAGAAATGGGTCTATAGTTCTCTTTCCTTGATGAGTCCCTGCCTGGTTTTGGGATGAGGGTTATGATGGCTTCATAGAATGTGTTCGGTAGTGAGCTTTCTCTTTCAATTTCATTGAAGAGTTGGAGGAGAATTGGTGTGAGCTCTGCTTTGAAGGCCTTGTAAAATTCCGCTGTAAAACCATCTGGTCCTGGACTTTTCTTAGCTGGGAGGTCTCTTATTGCTGTTTCTATTTCAATGCTTGATATGGGCCTGTTAAGATAGTTTACCTCATCTTGGTTTAGTTTTGGCATGTCAATATTTGCTAGGAAGAGGTCCATTTCTGTCAAGTTCTCAAACTTATTAGCATAAAGTTTTGAGATGTATTCCCTTATAATGTTCTGAATCTTGGTTGTTTCCGTGGTGATGTTTCCATTCTCATCTCTGAGTTTATTAATTTGGGTGTGTTCTCTTCTTTTTCTGATAAGATTTGCTAAGGGTCTGTCAATTTTGTTAAGTTTTTCGAAGAACCAACTCTTTGTTTTGTTGATTCTTTCTATAGTTTTTTTGGATTCTAATTCATTTAATTCTGATTTAATTTTGATTATTTCTTTCCGTTTACTGGATTGGGGTTTATCTTGCTGCTCTTTTTCAAGGAGGTTTAGATGTGTCATTAAATTGTTAGTTTCAGATCTCTCCAATTTGTTGATGTAGGAGCTGAGCTATAAACTTGCCTCTGAGTACTGCCTTTGCTGTGTCCCAGAGGAGCTGGTATTTTGTGTGTTCATTTTTGTTGAATAGCATGAACATTTGAATTTCCTTTCTAATCTCTTCCATGACCCACTCATGATTCAGCAGTGTGTTGTTCAGCCTCCATGTGATACCGGACTTTCTTTGGTGGCTTTTGGTGTTGAGTTCTAACTTTATTCCCTTGTGGTCAGAGAGAATGCAAGGTATAACTTCAATGTTTCTGAATTTAGACAAGTTTGCTTTGTGGCGTAAAATGTGGTCTATTTTAGAAAACGTTCCATGTGCTGCTGAGAAAAACATGTATTCTGATGCTGCTGGGTGAAATGTTCGGTAAATGTCTGTTAAGTCTAGTTGATCTATGCAGCTGTTTAGATCTGCGGTTTCTCTGTTGAGTTTTTGCCGAGTTGATCTATCTAGTGGGGAGAGTGGTGTGTTAAAATCCCCAACGATTAATGTCTTTGGATCTATATGGGATTTGAGGGAAAGTAGTGTTTCTTTGATAAATTTGGGTGCTCCATTGTTTGGCGAATAGATATTTAGAATTGTAATATCCTCCTGAAGGAGAGATCCTTTAATTAGTATGTAGTGACCTTCTTTATCTCTTTTCACGAATTTTAATTTGAAGTCTATTTTATCTGATATTAGGATTGCAACTCCCGCCTGTTTATGCGGTCCGTTTGCTTGGTAGATTTTGTTCCAGCCTTTAACATTGAAAATGTGTTTGTTTTTACGGGCAAGATGTGACTCCTGCAGGCAGCAGATAGAAGGGTCTTGTTTTTTAATCCAACTAGACAGTCTATGTCGCTTAATTGGAGAGTTCAGTCCGTTAACATTAAGAGATAGGACTGAGAGGTATTTGGGAGTTCCTGCCATGTTATCTACCTTCTTGGGGGATGCGAAAACTGGGTTCTTCCTATGGTTCTTGGATTCTCAGTTTGGGTGCAGTTTCTTGGCCTTTATTGCGGTCTTGTTGGTTTTCTATGTGTAGGACATCTTTAAGAATCTTTTGTAGGGCTGGTTTGGTGGAAATGTATTGTTTCAATTTTTCTTTGCTATGGAAGGTTTTTATTTGGCCTTCAGTTATGAAGGAGAGTTTAGCTGGGTACAGTATTCTTGGTTGATAGTTGTTTGTTTTTAGGGCATGGCATACATCATTCCAGGCTCTTCTTGCTTTGATTGTCTCTGCTGAGAAATCTGAGGTGATTCTAATTGGTTTCCCTTTATAAGTGATTACCCTTTTCTCTCTGACAGCTTTAAGGATCTTTTCCTTGTTCTGAGTTGATCCTGTGTGGATTATAATGTGACGGTGGGATGTCCTATTCTGGTCTGGTCTATTTTGGGTTCTAAAGGCTTCTTTTATCTGGACAGGCCTATCTTTTTGCATGTTTGGGAAGTTCTCTGCTAGGATCCTGTTAAACAAATTTCCTAGACCATTAACTTCTGTTTCTAGGTGTTCCTCTACACCCATTATCCTTAGTTTAGGCCTTCTGATGGTGTCTTCCAGGTGTTGGATAGATCTATCATATTTCTTGGACTTGTCTTGGATGGTTGTATGTTCTTTCTCTATAATATCTAGGCTGTCTTCAATCCCTGAGATTCGATCTTCTGCATGTTCTAACCTGCTGTCAAGACTCTCTACTTTGTTTTTTATCTCTTTTCCTTCTAGTTGGTCAGCTTTGATGGCTTCAAGTTCTTTGTTGAAGCTCTGTTTTAGGTCTTGTATGAATTTCTTTACTTCCTTAATTTGGTGTTCAGTGTTTGTCCTCAAATCACTTAGTTGATTGGTTATGGTTTCTTTGGGCTCCTTCTGTTGAGTTCCATTCAGCATTCCCTTTGTGGTCTCCCTGACTTCCTTCAGCTCTTTGTTAATGGATTCCATGAATGCCTTTAGTGATCTTTGTGTGTTCTCTACCTGGTCTCTCAATTCCTGTATTACTCTTTGATTAGCTTCCTCCCGTTCGTGGGATTCCTGCAGATCTCTTTGAGTGTTCTCAGCCTGCTCACACCATTCCTCCCTTTCTCTTTGAGTATTCTCAAGTTGTTCATGCAAATCCTGTATCAGTTTTTGAGTAGCTTCCTCACGCTTATGATATTCCTGTATAAACTTCTGGGATGCCTCCTCTCTCTCCCTATCACGCTCATACAGAGTCCTTTGTACGTTGTCAAACTTTTCATTTATCATGTTTCCCAGCAGTGTTTGTAGAGCTGTTTGGGAACTCTCCTCTGGATTATTCATTATCTGTTCTAACCCCTGATTATCAGGATTGGGAATTGAGATACCCGAATTTGCCATTTTTCTTGTGTTTTTCCGGCTTACTCTGCCCATTTGAGATGAAGATAGCACCAGTTTTGTGCTAGAACACTATCTTAAGGCAACCATCAACCAAAGTTTGTATTTGTACAGTCAATAGTCTACAATCTAGTTCAACAGATACATCTATTCGACATCAAACAACTATATGTTAAAGGACTTCGAACCGCAGAGAAGAATTTGGAAAACCAGAAATTTTTAGGGTTAGGGAGAGATGTGGGTAAAAAATAGGAATAGATTGGTGTGGGGAGGCACAGGGAGGGTTAACTATGTCCTAATCACAATGCAGGAAATAGGTTGGGTAGGATGTAAGTAGAGAGAGAGAGAAAAAGAAGAAAGGGAAAGGGGAATGAAAAGAGACCAGAAAAAAAATAGAAACGTAAAAATTAATGTTATTTTAGAGATTAAAAGACCATCTATTTATAGAGGAATATGAATATGTTGAGAGAAAGGGAGGGACATAGAGGAGATGAGAAAAACTTTAAAAAAATGCTTAAAATATTATATAGGTATAAAGAGGTAGTACTGCTATTAATGAATTTAAGTCTCAGAGGTGTTGAATTGAGTAATAAGTTTGTGGATTAAGTGTGTACACAATGGGGGATAGGGTCTATTGGTTAACTACGGGTTTATCTGAGGATGTGCAGGACAAGAGTTAAGTCACATAAAGATGAACAAAGAGGAAAAGATGGAAAGGATAGGAAAGTGAGAAGAAAAGATCAGAAGTTCAGTAGAGCTAGAAAAAAAAACAAAAAGATAATTAAGAATGAAAGAAAAAGAGAAAGAAGACAAGAAAAGAAAAGAAAACACACATTCACGTATTCCTAAAATAAAAATTATAAGAGGAGAAAAAAAAAAAAAGTTAATGGAAAACAATTATTTTTTCAGAAGAGGCAAAAATTAAAGATTAATAAAAGTTTTAGAAAAGCAAAAAAAAATTTATATATATATATATAAGGTAACAAAAAACGAAAAAAAACAAAACAAGAAAAAGAAAAAAAGAAGAAAAGAAGAAGAAGAAAAAAAAAGTTCTTTGATTTTTTTTTTTTTTTTTTTTTTGGGAGGGGTGGGAAGAGTCCTGTATCTCCCTTTTGTCTGTAACCAGAGTCTGGTTGGAGTCTCTGGTCAGCTTGAGGTCCTGTGGCTTGATTGGTTTCTTAAGTCAGTTTGTTGGAACAGGCAGAAAAATGCTCTGCTTTACCCAAGATTTTGAGATCCCCCTCCCAGGTTAGTTTACTGGGAGGGTGATCTGCTTTGAGAATCACAAAAGAGGGGGATGCAGTGATGAGGCTAGGTTCTGGGTAGAGTTGAGGCCTTTCAACGAACAGTAGCTTTTCCCTGGGGCTATTTTGTGAAAAAAAACTCACAGCACCCAGCCTGGAGCCATTCTCAGGGTTTCTGTTTTTCAATTGATTGTGGTGGCTGCTAGAGGGCGGGGCAGCCTCTGGCTCTGGTTACCCGGTGAGGAGAGCCACTCCAATGGCTGGCGCCTGAGCTGGGTGACTTTTCCCTGGATGGAACTGAGTCTGTGAGGTCACTTCGCCGTTAAGTTCTTGTGACCTGCTAAATGACTCGTTTTATTCCAAGGCCTGAGCTGGAGCTAGCCGCTCCTCCGAGCTTTGTCGGTATCCAAGATGGAGATCACCGGTGCTGGGGGGGGAGGGGTGGCCTTCCCTCCTCTGCTCCCAGAGAAGGAGTGAGGAAGTGGGGCTTCTACTCACGCGGAGTCTTGGATCCCGGGTCGTCTCTGGTCTGCAAAGTGCAGGATGAAGTTGTCCGTTCCTTGTCGGTTCTTGCTGGTGTTGAGTAGAATTCGCTCGTCTGCTGCGTCTGGCTCCTTCGTCCCGGACTGCGTCTCAGGTATGCCTCCGCGGCGGTGGTCGCCGCTGCGACCCTGCCGCCGCAGCAGCAGCTGCTCAGATGTGTCTGCTTGGCTTCCCCTCTCTTGACTAACTCTCTGTCCTGTGATGGCACACTTGGTGTGATTCTCTGGCTTGGGACTGTTCACTGGAACTCTGAAACTGTTTTCTATGCAAGAGCTTGTTCAGATTCCAGCTTCTCCTCAGCCATCTTCCCGGAACTCTAGAACGTAAACATAGATTCTTAAGTTCCTCTAATCTAAGATTCTAAGTCGCATACTTTTCTCTCTAATCGTCGTTTATCATGTTAATTACCTACATAAAGACTACAGTATCATTCTCTTCATAGAGATAATTTGCTCACAGTCAATTGATGTGTACTTTCCTTTCATCACCCCCAATACCACATAACACAATAGTATCTTACTTTGTTGGTTTAGCTATAGATCAGTGTCATCCAATAGAAATTTCTATAATAGTGGAATATGCTATGCCTAGAGTATCCAGTAAAGTAGTGATGTGGCTAGGGAGTACTTGGAATATCAGAAGTGTGACAAAGAAACTAAAATTTCAACTAATGTAAGTATAAATTACCACATATGATTAAGACAACATAGATCTAGATTTTATTTCAGTGTACATAACAGAAATACTTTTTCATGTGTATGTCTTTTTTATATCTACCTACCAATCATCCATCTCTCTCTCTCTCTCTCTCTCTCTCTCTCTCTCTCTCTCTCTCTATCTTCAATCATCTATATAATCTGGACTAAATTATTATGAACAAAAACTACTGGTGCCTATAACAACATATTACAAGTGTATTCATTACTCATATTGTAGAAGTGAGGAAAAGAAATGTGGTGGTTGTGATTATTTCTCTTATTTTGACTGATGTACTAGTGGCCTGGTGTGACAACACAGTAGTCCTTCACTGCGCAAGCTAACAGACAATATGTCACCTGTGGAATGGTTTTTAGAGGAGAATTTTACATAGAAGTCAATGATTTTTAAACATGTCCCTGAAATTGTGATAAGTTGTTCAGTTCCCACTTCCCTCTTTTCCTTCTTCCAGTTTCTTATCCACTGAAAGGCCAGAGCCATCTCATTTCTCCTGCTGACCTGATCACAATGTCTCCTTCACTTTCTCCCACTGTGGAATCTGACACCCTTATAATCTACTCATTCCCACTAAACTGCTAATCATTAATAGGATTCTATTCTCTTCCACTGGAAACCAACCCGAAGACCAATATAGTACTGTGTGGTTAGGGGAAAGCCTATGAAATGAGAGGCTCTGGATATTGTCCCAGAATTACTAGCTTGAAGACCTTGTTTAGGGAAAGTCATTTGAACTCTTTACAGCTCCATAAGCTCATGGATAATATAGATGAATCGATAGTCCACATGTTGGGGTTAAAATGAATGTTAGTATATGAATATACCACATGAAGAGAGCTAAAGTGCCTTGTAATCTATGCTGCTATTAATGGAGTTTATTAGAAAAACTACTCAGTATGCTTCCCAACGAACCTGTAAGGATAAAACCACAGGAACAGAGGGAAGCATACCCTAATGTTTCTTGTAGGGAGCTCACTCTACTCACTCCTTGGCTGCATAAACAAGTGTAAGTTAATGAGCTACCTGCTTACTCTGACAGTCAAATGTTCTGTTCTCTATGGGTTCAAGTTCACACCGAGTTGGTAGTAGAGGCAACATAAAATGTCAGCTTCAACTTAATTTAATTTAACTTAACTTTGCTTTGCCCTCTCAAGAGTTTCCTATATAAAATAAATATAAATCTTTCTAATGACATGTATAAATGGGTAGAATGGAACATTAGATTTTGACTTCCTTTTCTCTTTGTTTATATTTTTGTATGGCTAATTTTTGTGTTTGTTTGCATTTTGTTTGAGACAAGTTTTCATTTTATAGCTCAAGTTCACCTGTAAATTGCCATATACGACTGGCTGGCTTGAACTCAGATTTCTCTTGCCTCCACTTATTTAGTACCAGGATTCTAGGTGTGAAACACCACATCCAAGTTAAACCTGAATTATTTCTAAAGGAGAAAACACAACTACATACAATTACACTAATAAACTAGCCACTAACTAGCATTATGTACCTTGCCTTGTGACATAGTAAATTATGTCTATTCTCATGATATAATTCCAAACTGAAGATTTGTAATATTTGATAGTTGAAAACAAAAGGTTGAATAGAGTTTAAATATCAATGCTTTTCTTATGGTTGATTACATAAAATAAATACAAGTTGTACAGAGGTAGCAACAAGAACATTTATACACACACACATACACACATAGACTTTTATATGAATTTGATACAGGAAATTCTAGTTAGAATAGATTAACACACTTCCCACACTTCACTTTGATCAAAACTCTGAGATCATTTTGTATCTTTAATGAAAATATCCTTTACTCAGAAAAAAAAAACAGAGACAAGAATGGAAAAAGAAAAGACTGTCTTTCCTGAAAGCTATTGTATAATAGTTTTTTCCAATCCATGTGAAGTACAGTAGGAAACAATTTCATAATTTTTTGGACATTTGTGTTTAGTAACACTTGGCAATGAAGTGAAAAATTACATTAAAGGGTAAATCAGTTTAACAAAATTTTACAATTCCTGTTTTTACCATGAACTTTCAGATTTGATAAAATAAAAATTAACACAGTAGCTGATTATTCTATATTTCTAAATTAAAGGATTATTAACTTAATTATTTTGACATATCTGCAAATCTTATGTGATGTTCTCTTGGTGAATAAAGTCTTGTGAAACACCACCCCTCAATATTGCTAAACAGTACAAAAACTTTTAAATAAAACATTCCTATCTCTAATGTGTTTGCCAAAACAGTGAATCAGAGTAGAGCTGCTGTCGGTAAGTAAGCAGCCAGTGACGTATGTTCCTTTTGCTTTTCTTTAACACTAGAGCAACTGGAGTTCTTATCACCAAACCCTGACTCCAGGGATCATTGTGATCTGTAATGTGCTTGCTTGGTGCCTCACATGGTTAGCTTCTCAAAAATATGATGGACACTAGCCACCGACGTGGTTTCTATCTGTCAACATCATGAATACAATATTCTTGCTCCCCCTTTCTCCTCATCCTTTAACCTCTTTCACAGTTCTACTTCCTTTCCGTGGCATGATAATGTGGGACTGGCAGCAGGATTTATTGAAAAGTTGACAAGTGTGATAAATGAGGAGTGTTCACACATCAGAGTTAAGTCATTGCTTCTGCCACACAAGGAGACTTTCGTTTGTACCCTGAAACCATACATATTTACAGGATGTGTGAATAGGATATGTTAAATAATAAAACATTTATAAAAGAGTTAACCTGCAAAACAGAATTGAACACAATTTTCTGTAGAATCTTCTAAAATATAATTCATTATCCCATTGTCTATACATAGCCACATATACATATATACATTTATTTATTTACAACCAAATTTCCTAAGCTGCTTTTACCATTTCACTTAATGTTAAATCATGTCTATCCTGTTACTAAATTAGAAAGTTTCACTTTAAAATTACAGTTTCATTATCTTTAAGGAATTTTCATTCAACAAGTCAGTTTATAAAGACAATGCATCTTGGTCTATATCATTCTCCCCTCCATCCCCCCTACCTTATCCCTCTAACACTCCTCCTAGTTTCATAGAATTTGCATTGAATAATGTAAAATGTTACATAAATATTAGGTTCATGCTGTATTGCTCTTTTCCTTGGGCTTTGATTCCAAGTCTGAACATAAGGATGAATTTCCTTGGCAATGTTCAAGATAGTATAATTCCATAGTGCTGAAAAACAGCATCTAATTTGTTGAAGAAAGGTGAACTTTCTAATTGGAAGTTAATATCAGATGAAAAATGGAATCAGATTAAGTATCTGAGAGGACTTGTCATCATGTAAAGGTATTGGGCTGCCTTGTAAAAAATATATTCACATCATCTTATATGTGTGCTACTCCTGGTGCTAGAATTAAAGGCCTGGACATTGTCCTAATTTTTGTGTTAAAGGCTAGCACTCTACCACTGGATCCAGAAGTCCACTTCCAGCCTTTTGGTAGTTAATTGGAGATAAGAGGCACGTAGGTTTTCCTACCTGGGCTGCCTTTGAACCATGATCTTCAGATCTCAGCCTCCTGCATATCTAGGATTACAAGCATGAGTCACTAGTGCCTGGCTACATTCTCAGTGAAGAATAGAGACATTCATATTTTACTTTAAATTTCCTAAATATTCTAATAAACAGTGAGGGAAGCCTGCACTTTGTCTACAGTTTTGTCCAGGAGAGAAGCTGGGGTTATTTTTATAAAATCCTGCCAAAAATAAAATGAATTTTCAGTGAGCCTATAGAAAAACTAAGACATGAGTAAATTGGGAAAGTGGCTTTTAGTTATAGAGATCTAGGTTAGAAACAAAGCAATTGGAGGATTCCAAAGGAATAAACAGAGAAATAGAATTCCACACAATTTACATGGAATGCCAAGAACATTGCTAGCTTCCCAGCACCATAAAAGAAGGAGAAGAGATGGTTTCAGAAAGTCAAACCATTCAGTTATACCCTAATAATATAAATATGGATGCCACTAAAGGAACAGTTGACCCCTCAAGATCCCAGTCCAGCTGTCTGGAATCCCAGTTCACATTGCCTGTGGAACATTTTCTTGTATCCTATATTTAAACTCATCACCTGCTGGGAAATACCCCTGGCATGGCTACAGAACCAGTGGTATAGTTGTTAATTTCCAGAGCTTGCCTTAGTTATTAGAAGACTAATTCCCAACAGGGAGACATTGTGTGTTAGGGATGAAAGTGTTCCAGAGCCCTTGGAATTGCTAGAATATTTCAGAGCGATCTGACAGGCCAGTGGGACTATGTTCTGAACAGCCCACATCTTTTATTTGGAGCTATAAACACAACCATAGGAAAACAGCATGAAGCACATGCATTCTACTCAAAGCCTACCAGTAGGGTTACAACTGTACAACAGAGACACAGCATTTTGTAGAGATACTGTCATGAACATGACAAATGAAAGCCTTGTTCTCTGAAGTATGTAATAAAAAAGTATTTCTTTATTTTCATATTTATTTTATTTCTTATTTTATATTTTTTAGGTTTCATTAACTTCCTTTCCTGTCTGTGGAGTTGTTTTTTAAGCTGAAATCCAAATGGCCAGATGGTCAGAATTGTGCAGAGATTGAGGGAAAACAAAAGATAGTATGAGCCTGGCGCCGGTGTCTCACGCCTTTAATCCTAGCTACTCAGGAGGCTGAGATCTGAGGATCACGATTCTGCCCAGCCCGGGCAGAAAAGTCTTGTGAGACTCTTATCTCCAATTAACCACCACTAAACCAGATATGGTGCTGTGGCTCAAGAGGTAGTGCGCTCGCCTTGAGCTGAAGAGTGCAGGGATAGCGACCAAGCCCAAAGTTCAAGCCCCATGACCAACCAAAAGAAAAAAGAAAGAAAGAAAGATAACATGAGAGCCAAAAGCAGTAGTGAGGGCCAAGGACCTCGTTGGATGCAGTTGGGAGGTGAAAAGACATGTAGTTGTAAGAACATAAGGAATGGGAAGGTAGCAAGTGTAAGACAACAGAAGACTTATACATTCTAGCTTATTCTAAATAGTATTGAAAGGGAGAGAAATATTACAGATATAATTTGGATTCTATATTCAAAACTCACTTGATGTGAGGTCTGTTTAATGTATGCAACCATTTATTTCCTAGTGATAAACAGGCCTCTTTTGCAATTTTAGTGATACACAGATGCACTAGATACTCTTTATCTTGAAGAAGCTCCCAGGAAATTGATTTCACTTTTTTTCCCCATGTACTTTCTATTCTGAAAAATTATTTTGAGTATTAAATATAATATGTAAGGATGATGTTAGCAAAGAGTCTAATTATTTCTTCTTAATAAATTATAGTTATTATTATTATTTTACTCATTACCATAATGTCATGTAAGAACTTTTAAAATGCATACAATCCAAGAAGAAAATTAGCATTTTACAAAATTTCTTACTACATAAAATAATAAAGTGATATATAATAATAGGAGAACATGTATGAGACATGTAAAAGTGAGGTCATTGTTGTTTGCATGAAATTTATATAATATATATTTGTAGATATATAGACGTATACCTCAGTTGTTTTTTGTATCTTTTCTATCTGTGCTCTGTTCTGTCTATCTGTCTGTCTGTCTCTCTCTCTCTCTTTTTTCTCTTTCCCTGAATAATATATGCATCTTAGCTTTCTAGGACTACTCGAACAAATCACCAGAATCTGAATGGGTTGAAACAACAGCAACTGTTAATCTTACTCTTTGAAGCTGCCAAGTCCAAAAGCAAGGTTAGGAGGCCATACTTTTTCTGAAAGCTCTAGGTTAGGAAAACTCCCTACTTCTTCCAGCTTCTGGGGTTGCCAGCAGTGCTTGGTGTTCCTTGGCTTGACTCCACATAACTCTAATCTCTGTCGCCATCATTGCATGATGTTCTCTCTGCGTATTTGTCTCTGTCTCTTGTCTTCTTGTAAGACTAACAGTAAAATGAGTTCAGGGCCCAAACTACAGGAGTATGACTTGACTTTGTGCCCTAACTACATTTGAGGAGAACCAATTTTCACAAAAATTTACCTCCATAGATGCCAGACATTAGGATATTTTCACATTAACCAATTATATTGAGGGACTCAATTCAAGCTGCTGCTAACAAATGCTTTCTTTCTGCCCATCTGTCTTCTCCCTCTCTCATGTGTGAGTGCTTGTTTTGTATATGTATATATGTGTGTCTATTTGTGCATGTCAATAGACACGCACATATACATTCAACACTCAAAATGAGGCAAGGAAGAGTCAATTTGCAGTCCAGCAACTTCACTGAGCATAGATGTACAAAGTTGGAAACGGGGTTAAATTTTCTGTTGTTTTCTCTGAACCTTTACCAGAAAAGGCCATGAGTGTTTTCTTAGTGTTGTCTTAGAAATATAACTTTACTATTCTAAGATTACAATTCTGATATTTTAGAAACCTTCTTAGATCTTTTTTTTTTACATTTGGGGTGTCATTTGTGTAATTTACCCTTTTAACATAGAACCCTCTGAGTTCTGACAAATGTACGTAATTGCTTACTCACCACTCCCAACTAGACGCAGGATAGTTCCAGAGTTTCTCCATATTTCCTCTGTCTCTTGTGGTCAGTCTCACCACAGGCCACTAGCAATTACTGTTCTATTTCCTGGATTTCTAGAATGTTGTCTGTTCAAAGTGTTGATAAATAGAATCATCAATATAACTGAAAAGCAGGGAAGCTATTTGAGTCTGGTCTCTCTGCTGATAATACTGCACCTAAAGTGCTTGGACATATGTAACAAGGTAAAAATTCCAATATATATGTTAATATTTTAGATTTTTTTGATGCCTATCCTGGGGCTTGAAGTCAGGGCTTTAGAAATATCTCTGAGCTGTATCGCTCAAGGTTAGTGTTCTATCATCTGAACCACAACTCCACTTCCTTAGAAAATTATGTTTTATGTGATTATGGCTTAATTTGTGGCTTAAATTTTCAACTGAAATGATTTTAAACCATTTCATAATGCCAATAATTAGAAAAATGTAACAAAAAGATATGCTCTGAAAGAACTCACACCCTGTATGTGAAATTGACATTAGCCAATTGCAAAAATGAGGAGCTACTTTAAGAATAAAGGTGTTATCCTTAAACATTCTGATAACTGATGCATGACTTAAACATAAAATAAGCAGGTCAGCATTTCCACAAGTGCCAACAAATAAGTTATGTCACAAACCACTTATAACTTTCTTTTTACTCTGCTGTATGACTCACTCATATATTGTAGCATATTTTTAATAATTATGTCTTAATTGCCAAAAAGTAGTTTTATTTCAAACACTTGGTTAATCTGTAATTAGAAAATCCAGTGATATCAGATGAAAGGAAATCAATGAAATAATGAGAAGTAAAATTTTCACAAACCTAAAAACAATAGCTGTTAGTAACTTATTTTGTGCGGGTACTAGGACTCAAACTCTCAATCTTAATTGAGAGCTGTAAGCTCTTAATTGGCTTACTTGTTCTAGGCTGGCATTCTACCACTTGAACTGTACCTCCAGTATGACTTTTTACTGGTTAATTGGAGATGGAGTCTTATAGACTTTTCTTCCTGGGCTGATGAACCTTTGAACTATCACCTCTTGAATAGCTAGGATTATATCTACTTAGCCCTTAGTCACTTTTAATGAGAAAAAAAAGTATTCTGAGATAATAATAGGATTGCTGGAAATAATTCTGAAACCAGATATTCTTTCTTCAGGTTTATTGAGTTATGAGATTCATAATTAATGGTCAATAAATTTAACAATAACAGTAGCCAGTGACAGTCATACTTGATTTTACAAACACAGAAGATAGCAGAAAGTTCTTTGAGTGAATACCTCAAGATTTTTGACAGTTAAAGAATGAAATACAAGGCTTAAATGATGCTGACCTCGATGATAGCTGAGATATGCTACCATTAAAGTCTACATTACTGATAAAATTTCAGGCTAAAAATACCTCTGTGTAATAGCATCATTAATCACCAAATATTTAGACAATAACTGTACATCAAATGTACAGAAATTCACATGAACTGCAACATATTCTTTGAAATATAGGACTATTTTCTGTTATTTTTTTTATTTGAGATCTCGCGTTTCATTTCCCAATTTATTTTGTGGCTAAGCTTTCTAGAGCTTTTGGTGAATTGCCTCTTCAAGTCCTCAGTAATCCTTAGCCTCTCTTCTCACAATTACCAGGTTGGTAGAGGCTGCTGTGTAGAAACAACAGAACAGTCAGGCAGAGCTGTAGTTTTTAGGCTTTCCTTGGAAGCTGAAAAACACCTTAGGTTCTTTAACAATGTTAATACAGTCCTGAAGCTGGGAACTTCTTAACCATTTACTGCAACATAATACCCGCCAGAGAGGTATAATTTTTAGTATTCACCAGTATATATAAAGGTAATAGCTTTTTTCTCTGAGGAACAAATCCTTGCTCTATGAAGATAGAAAATTTCAGAGCTATGTGATGGTGGCTCACATCTGTAATCCTACATACTCAGGAGGCTGAGATCTGAGGATCATAGTTCGAAGGCAGCCCAGGCAGAAAAGTCCCCATGATCTTATAATCTCCAATTAATGATTCAAAAAACAGAAGTGGTTCTGTGGCTCAAGTAGTAGAAACTAGTTTTGAGCACAAAGAGGCTCAAGAACCAGCACGTAGACCCTGAGTTCAAGCCTCACAATCAACAAATAATAATAATAATAATGGGGAAGTGCCATTGAAAAATCAATCAGTTCCTAATCTATACTCAGTCTATGCACACTAAGTCTTCGCTGCTAAGGACAGTGTAAATTGTCTTTTAAATAGAGATTGTTTATTTATTTATTTGCTTATTTATTTATTTGGTTGTTTCTGAAAATCAGTGAGCAAGATTGCTATTTAACCAAATAAATCGTGATATATGTCTCTTTTCTCCAGTGAAATTTTAGTTTGTTTTATAATATCGGGGGGGGGGGGGAGGGGAGTAGGGCACATTTAAGAAGTTGTCTCATTATTCTTCATAATTCTAACCAAAAGAGTATACTGAGGTAAAGACTCTGAATGAACTTAGGCATCAGGACTCTCAAAAAGGAGCAGTTTTTATGAATAAACATGTACAAATAAACAGTCTTCTGGATTTATTTTTTATCAACAAGCAGAATTATTTTTTTGTTTTTTTAAGATTACTATTACTTATCTTTTGTAGTGCTAGAGATTGAACCTATGGCCTTAAGCCTATTAGGCACATACTTTACCACTGAGCTACATTCCCAGCCCAAGATACACCTAAGCTGTGAAATGTTTACAGAAAAAAATTCAATTACATCATCTAGATAGTAAATGCAAAAAAAGAATAAAGAACATTTTAGTTGTAGTTCTTTAAATATGTTCCATAGGCCACCTGGCCAACAATAAATACTGTGAAAATGGCCATCATGTCCTAAAGATTTTTCATGATCACATACATATAAATGGAGCACTTATCAATCAGTTCTATTAAATATATCTACTGATTTCTAGGCATTCTAAAGTGATTTGCTAAGAATTTGTCTGTTATGTGTGTGTGTGTGTGTGTGTGTGTGTGTGTGTGTGTGTGTGTGTGTACCAATCCTGGGGCTAGAACTCAGGGCCTGGGCACTGTCACTGGGCATTTTTGCTCAAAGCCAGTGATATTCTAGTTTAACCATAGTTCCACTTCTGGCTTTTTAATGGTTAATTGGAGAGAAGAGCCTTACATATATATTCCTGCCAGCACTGACTCCAAATTGTGATTTTCAGATCTCAGTCTCCTGAGTAGCTAGGATTACAGGTGTAAGCCACTGGTAGCTGGCTGAGAGCTGTTATCTTAAATGAGGAGGGAGAGGGAAGGGGGAGAAAAGATATAGTTGGAGAGCAACAAGGAAGGGGTGACAATGCTTGACAAGAAAGGTACTCACTGCTTTACTCACGTAAACATAACCCCTCTGTCCAGCATCTTTACAACAATATTAAATTGCAAAAAGAGAAATGTGAGAAGCTGATATTTCTATGTTCCCCAAACAGTGGGATCCTTTTAAGTCTACTGTATGACAACACAGAAATTGATTATATATTTCACAGTCTGAAGACAATGCCATTTATATTTTTAAGGTTTGTTAAAGCATTCTATGTTAGGCATAGTTAGGATATGTTGAGCTTCATATTTCTACACCTTCTTTGTATTATATTTTTATTATCTTCACATAGTTACACAACGGGTTCCCATTTAATAAATCAGTTTATGAATGCAACAGATCTTCATCAATGCCACCCCTTTCATCATTCTTCCCCTTCCCTCCCAACCCAACTGCTCCCTTCAATTTTGCAGGATATGTATTGAATAGCACGTGACTGGCTCTTCCTCCTTTTGACCCACGCTCCTAATTTTCAACTACCAGTTTCCTGGTGTTCATTTGGTTGTACTGTTAGTTTTTCTTTTTTTTCTTTTTGTTTTTATTTCTTTCTTTATAATAAGGTTTTTTATTGTGAAAATAGCATACAGAGGGGTTACAATTACATGAACAAGGTAATGAGTACATTTACTTATTTATTTATTTTTTTTTGCCAGTTGTGGGGGCCTGAATTCTGGGCCTGGGCGCTGTCCCTCAGCTTTTCAGCTCAAGGCTAGCGCTCTACCACTTGAGCCATAGCGCCACTTCCTGCTTTTTCTGCTTATGTGGTGCTGAGGAATCGAACCCAGGGCCTCATGCACGCAAGGCAAGCACTCTACCACTGAGCCACCTTCCCAGTCCATGAGTACATTTCTTATCAAGCATTGTTGCCTCCTCCTTTGTTTCCCCTTCCCATCCCTGCCTATCCCATCTCAACACCGCTGCCAAAGTTATAAAGTTTGTTTTTCCACATAATGTCTTGCACATCTCATTGTTGCAATGGGTCCACCTGTATCTCTATTTAAACAATTTGCTTTTTCCCTTCCCCTCCACAAAGTATACCAACATCAAATACAGTGAAAACAGGGGTTATAGCGTGGGGGAGGGACATATAAAACAGCAAAGAAATCATCTTATAAATACGTTAGAAACAATAGCAAGAAAGAAAAACCATTTGAATCCTTATCTTGGGGTTCATTTCGCCTAGCATCAATTTATCTGACTGTTTCTGCTTGTCTCAGACATATACTAGTAATTGCAAATAAGGGAAACTATGAGACCTATGTTTCTTTGGGCCTGGCTTATTTCACTTCATATAATTTTTTTCCAATTCTTTCCATTTCCTAACAAACAGGGCGATGTCATTCTTTCTAATGGCGGCATAGAATTCCATTGTGTATATAGGCCACATTTTCTTGATCCATCCATCCACTGAGGGGCATCTGGGTTGGTTCCATATCTTAGCTATGGTAAATAATGCTACAATAAACATAGCTGTGCTGGTAGTTTTATTATGGTCTTGTTTATGATCATTTGGGTAAATGCCCAAAAGTGGGATTTCTGGGTCATAGGGGAGCTCTATGTGGAGTCTTTTGAGGAACTTCCATACTACTTTCCAAAGTGGTTGAACAAGTTTACACTCCTACCAACAACACAGTAAGGTTCCCTTCTGTCCACATCCCCTCCAGCATCTGTTGTTATTAGATTATATCTTAACTATGGTAAATAATGATGCAATAAACATTTTCTAAGGAACTGTACCACTTGAATTCTTCCTTGCAAACACTATATTTCAGTTAATACATTTGTATACAACCCAGTCTGTGTTTATTTGTATATTCAAGTTTAAATTCTGAAATAGTAACATTCCATTTCAGGCCCACATTTTCTCAGAGACTTAGAAAACAAATTAACAATTTTAAAAGTCAATGAGTCTTTTAAAAACATGTACTCCTATCTTCTCAATTTAAACGTGTTGACTATGACTCAGAGGACAAAAGTGAACTACCTACAATCACAAGGGCACTAAGAAAAAGACAAACCTCAAATCTCTTGACAATTCCCTAGGCAAAACCTTTGTGATGAACTCAGAGACTCTCCAGAGATATCAGTACAATTGCTAAGGTGGGACCCAAGCAGCTCAAAACAAAACAAAACAAAAACACCCTACAAAAACAAATGAGTTCCTTTGGTATTTAGTTATCTATTGCTTGTTAGTTCTGCATCATTCACTTTATTCTCGCTTCCCAGGATTTTCATGTCTAACATATTTTTTCCTTCTTCCTCACAGATAATCAACTGACTGACATGATTCATAAGTTTAGTGCCCAATTACAATGTTCTTATCTAGGACTGGCCCGCTTAGCTCCTTTTCAAACAGCAAATATATATATATATATTTGCTCAGTCGTGGGGCTTAAACTCTGGGCTTGGGTGCTATACCTCAGCTTTTCAGCTAAAAGTGAGCCACAGCACCACTACTGGTTTTCTAGTGGTTAATTGGTGATAAGAATCTCACGGACTTTGCTGCCTAGGCTGGCTTTGAACCAAGATCCTCAGATCTAAGCCTCCTGAGTAGCTAGGATTACAGGTGAGAGCCACCATGCCCAGCTGGACAGCTGATTTTTAAATGTTATTTTTATATGACAAGTGTGTATTTTCGAGTGTATGTTCAGAAAATAATGCAAGTGGGCAGATAGGTTTTTGTTTTGTGATACTTTTTTTTTTGCATTAGATTCTTGCAAGCCTAGCAACCATACATTAGGTTTCAATTTATTAGTCATGCTACCTCTCATTTTTTAACACTTAGAAAGCAGAATGAAAGGAAACCTGACAAATTGCTGGTGTCTCTTGAATGATTTACACTGTTTTGTCAGACACAGCTGAACAAAAGCAGTCACAGGGTTAGGAACTAGAATCTCCATAGAAGGAAACACAGCACAGCCTAAACAAATATTCTAATTGAATATCTTCTAGATTTTTCTGCCCTAGATTTTTCTTTGTCCCTGAATGTTTCATCATATTCATTCTCTTTTAACAGCATGGTCTGTCTGAATGACAAATTCAAATGACCTCCTTTGGGCTGGGAAGGTGGCTCAGTGGTAGACTGCTTGCCTTGTATGCATGAGGCCTTGAGTTCAAATCCTCAGCACCATATAAGCATATAATCCAAAATAGTGTTGTGGCTCAACTTGAGCTGAAGAGCTGAGGGACAGTGCCCAGACCCAGAGTTCAAGTCCTATGACCAAAAACAAAACAAAACAAAAACACCCCACAAAAACAAATGAGTTCCCTTGATATTTAGTTATCTATTGCTTGTTAGTTCTGCATCATTCACCTTATTCTCGCTTCCCAGGATTTTCATGTCTCACATATTTTTTCCTTCTTCCTCACAGATAATCAACTGACTGACATGATTCATAAGTTTAGTGCCCAATTACAATGTGCTCATCTAGGACTGGCCCACTTGGCTCCTTTTCAAACAGCTCCTGTTTCTTGAAAGGAATTACATCTATAAATTTTTGTTCTTATTTGACAGGCATAGACAGGACCTTTTAAGTAGATCTTTAGATAGCACAGGCCAGCACATTGGAAAGAAGAGCACAATGTTTGAACAAAGTCTGTTTTACATATTAATCACCAGTGAGTGTTTACTTGAAAAATGAGGAAAAAAAGTCAATAAATTAGCTAACTGAAGATTCTTTGTTTTTTGTTTTTTTTTTAGCATGCAGTCACATGTCACATACCATTAGTTGAAAAGAGAGCAGAAAGAATGGTCCTTGCTCACAAGGTCTAACAGTTAGTAAAAAAGGCAGACAAATGAACCAGTGGCCACTTTGTACCACAATATATCATGTGATGCTGTCCCAATGCACAGGTTACATGTGTCCCAGCAAGACTGTGCACGCAGGTGACACTCAAAGCAAACCTTCAACAATTAGAAGCATTACAAGGATGAAGAGGAGAGTGTGAGAATGGATTTCCAGTCAGTAAATAGTGTGAATGAGTGCAGAACACATGAAAAAATAAAAAAAACTGTGGCCCATGCAGGGATTACAAACACTGAAGTATCACCAAGTGGCAAGAATGAAACGAAGGACATCATGAAGCTGAAGAAAGAGGTTGGGCCCATGGATGTTCTAGGAGAGTGGGGTACCCTGATTTAAGTGGGATATTTTTTTAGAAGTTTGTTATTTGGGGTCCATTCGGGCCCCACTAACCCCATGTGTCCATTTTGGCTTGTCCAAAGGCTGAAATTGGAAGATCTCAGAAAGTCTCCAGTTGGCCAGCCAAAAGTCAGAAGTGGAAGTGTGACTCAATGGCACAGTGCCAGTCTTGAGCAAAAAAAGCTAAGAAAGAGCACAAAACCTTAAAATCCGGACCCAGAACCGATACAAACACACACATATTCACTCACACACACACACACACACACACACACACACACACACACACACACACACACACACACACACACACACTGAAATTATTATGAATAAATGACTTAGTTGTTTTCTGTCCTCATTTCTTTCATATCCCGTCTGTCTATTGTTGTAGGAAGGGCATATACCTGTCATATATACCACACAAGAAGAGACCTTAGCAATCACAGAGAGCTCTCAAACCAAGGGTGTTTGGAAATTGTCCAGATATTCACATGAAAAACATTTCAGCCATTTCTCTTAGGGTAATACTTTTTGCCACTTGTCATCAAATTCACTTATTGTCTACACTAAAATGGGATGTATTAGCTCTCATATTAGATGGTTCCAGGACTGCTGTACTACTTCTGCCTGGAAGTATCTTGTTTCCTTTTATTTTAAGAACCCATGGAAGTGTAGGATTTAATTGCTTGACTTGACATTTGGCTGAAATGTTTTTCATGTGAATATCTGGACAATTACCAAACATACTATTCTGGGAACATGAAAATGTTTGGTGAAGGCAGACCTACACAGAGAGGTAAGAGTAACAGTACGTGATGACAATGGAGGAAAGTGGGGGTGATACTGATAGTGGAGGTAGAAATGACTATCTTTCATATCTCAATTTTCATTTCCATTTCCACCTTTTATCCCCTTGTTCCGTGATCTTCCATTACCTGGATTCCTGATAGTGTCTTATAAATGATCATTAGACTCTTGTCTTATTCGTCTCCAGTACATTTGTTTCAAAATCAATTCATTTTAAACCCCAAATAAGCAAGCTACTCACTTGCTTAAAATATCTCAATGGTTCTTTATTGCTCTTAGGCTAAAGTTAAGACAATTTAGCATCATATTTCAAAAGGCTTGGATAATTAAACTTTATTATCTCTCCTTTCATCATTATTTCAACCATAGAACATTTCCTATTCTTCATGTGTATCCTAATCTCTGTTTCCTGTAACCTTTCATCTAGCCTGTTCCAAGGATAACAACCTCAAATGTCTTTAGGGAACTTCACAGAGCAGTTAAGGTATTTGCTTCAACATCTTCTCTTTTGAACAAAAATCAACTTCCATTAGTTTGGAAAACATGTTGCTCTAAAGCTATGTGTATTTTGTTTTCCAAGTGTTTACAGACACCCACCTTGGATATACTATTGGTTTGTCTTCGAGCTCTTCTTCAGATAAGTAACAGTATATATTGTACTATAAAAAAAACAATGATATTTAGTCAGGCTCTATCATGGAAGGTTATAGTTGAGAACTGGAGGGTTATTCAAATGTGGACAAATATTTTCAAATCTTGTAAGTGTTTAAAAGATGGAATTAAAAAGTTTTAAGGCAAGTTTTGATTTTTCTTTAATGTGAGCCTATTCTGGTTAAATACAACATCCTTATTGAAGAAACCTAACTCATCTGTTGCCAGTTCGCATCTTTTTTCTGCTTACTTCATTGACTTCACACCAAAGTTTGTTTTTTTTTATTTTCTTCATCTAACTTCTCAATTTTCAGGTTATACTTTAAATGTCACATCTTTCCAAGGAAACTTTTGAGTATTCCTTGGTCTGGGTTAATTTCCTGCATGCACATACTCTCATTATGCTTGGCATTTTAGTGAGGAGTGGGAAAACTTTTGTTTTCTATCCAAATCTCTTCTTCATTCACTCATCAATTTCTTAATGGACATCTCTATGTGTTAACACTATCCTAGACACCAGAGATTCAGAAACTAACAGGATAGAAAAACATCTTGTGTTTGTAAATTTGGACATAAAAAATTAAGCAGGATAAATAAGTTAAACATATAGCGTATTATATAGAAATTCTCTCTGAATGTCCTTTAGGGAAAATCCATTACCTACAAGATATTAATTCTTTAATTTATATGCTACTTTATTTGTCAGAACAGGTTGAAGTGATTCTCAATGAAAATATAATTGTCATTAAACATTTATTATTCTTAAACTCATACCAGCCTTCTCCCACCATGAAAATTTAATACATAAACAGACTGTATTCAACCTCTACCTGTACTTTAGACTATTAAAGGACCATAGATCATTGTACAATAGGATTTTTTTTTACAGCCCAAGATTAAATTTTTGTTCCCTTGGGAGAAATAATGTTCCAATTGAGAACACATGAGGTAGTTTGTGTTGATATTGAAATTATCTCAAAAGGATAATATCCAAAAGCAACAAGAGAGGTTAGATGGAGTTCTGGGACTCAGGGTAAAGGCAAATGCTTGCAGCAATGTCAGACATCCCGAGAAACACACTCAGCCATGGAAGAGCATCCACAGCTGCTGACGTTTCTGCTCATAAGCAGCCCGTACTGTCATAGCTCTCATCCATAGCTGCTGACGTTTCTGCTCACAAGTCATAGCTCTCACTTTATTAGAAAACCATATTATTGGTATGTTTTGTGTATGTGTGTGTGTGTGTGTGTGTATGTGTGTGTGTGTGTGTGTGTGTGTGTGTAGAAGTGAGAGATATAGAGATTGGGACAGAGAGACCAAAACAGAGATAAAGACACAGCAGGGCAGGGGGAAGAGACAAAGAGAATGATAGGCCTACTGAGAGAGACAGTGAGGAGGCAACAATATAGAGAACAACAGAAAGAGACAGACAGAGAAGTAGAAAGTGGGAGACAGAAAGAGACAGGGACACAGTGATCTAGAGACAAAGGAGACAAAGACAGTGGGAGAGGGACAGAGGGAAAGGTAGAGTAGGAAACATAATTCTATTTTCATGTGACCAGAAGGAAACAATATAGCAGAATATTTGTGACGAGTTCAAAGGACTACGATAGTTATCCTAACTCCAAATGCTATGGCGTATGAGGGAGAGAAAGTTAAGCGTTAAAGAGTGACAATGATTTTGTGCAGAAGCTTACAGGGGCTAAACGACACTAGTAATTGTTCTACTTTCTCTTCCTCTTTGCCTTCTATCTTCTTTCCTTCCTTCCACCACAATGTACTTGTTTGTAGACTCACCAAGAGGTCTATCCTATCCATTCTCCTAGACCTGAGAAAGCTAGTTTTCTGGGATAAGCCTGGAAAGGAAAGAATGGTCCAATACAAAGAAAGATATTTTGCCAAAAAAATTTGGGCCATGAGTTTACTTTTTTTATGTTACCAAGAAGATACAGTGGAAGAAAAGTCTGGGTTTCCTTCTGACAATAGAGAGCTAGCTTCATGTCTGAGACAGATAATTTTGCTGTTAATCTTCAAGGGTAGAGCCCTAAGGCTTCTCATGTGGCCTTCTTGATATACCTCTTGGAAAGAATGTGTGTAAAAACTATCATTTGCTGATTTCCATGGGTGGAAGCTGGGTAATGGCATGGTTTGGGCATGTCAAAATTTGAGCATTAGGAGCAGAAAAATCCTAGTTTAGCTCTATGGAGGGACACTAAAATGCTTCATCTCCCACACTAGCCAATGGCAGAGAATCTGTCTCAGGGCCTTTGCCTTCCAGGATAATGTGTATGATGTGCCTCTTTCTCTGGGAGGATCAGTCCTTCTATGGATCTCACTGCTTTGCTTGCCAAGTTTTCTTTCCCTTAGGGCCCTTTCTTCTCTCTTCTACTCCAAAAAGAAGTGTGCTGTGGTTTGAGAGGCAGAAGTCAGGTCTGAACTTTTCCAAACTTGGCTGAAATCCCTGGCAAATTTTCTTTTGAACTGTCTGTTTAGTTCCATGAGCTGTCTGGGGACATGTAGTTGGAGAACACCCAGTCTCTCTTGAGGGCTGGGAAAGTTCCCTGTGAATCCTCCCAGCCTTATGCTCTACTGTGTGCTTTCAGCAGCAAAACTCTCCTGGGCCCTGGAGAGTCTCGCTACCCAGATGACCTGCCTTCAAGGGCTCTGGATACACTGGGAATTGTACAGCTCCTTACGTGGTTCTTCCCATCCTGCCTCGTTAAGGCCACATTGATTCTGTAGTTGTTTGTTCCTCCACACTTAGGACCCCCACACTGTAGCTTCTATTCCCCTATACCTATGACAACCTGTGGTATTTCATAAACATTTGTTGAAGCTGGAATGGTGGTATGTACCTGCAATCCCAACACTCAAGAGGCAGTGGCAGGAGGACTGGCAGTTTGAGGTCAATCTGGGCTCCTTAGTTTGAACCAGTCTCTACACTTACATTTCACTACCTTTAATGGAATTTATAGTGAGAAAGTGTGAGTTCAGTAAGTATCATGCTCAAAGTTGCTCAGCTAGGAAGCAAGTAGTTGAATTCAGAATCTGAACTCCATCTCTCTGACTCTACTGCATTGGTTACCCTTACCGTGCAAGCTGAATGAAAGGAGTTACTCATGAGCTAGACTTTAGCTTGTGGGACAAAGGAGTACACATGTTATAGGCTGGTGGCTGGGAAAACTCCTGTCTCACCCACACACTTGAAGTATTTAGAATAGTAATGACAGCTATGAGATTTCCCTGGCCACACCAATCATAACCTAAATTCTTATAGGCCTCTTATCATAAGATACTGAGAAGTGCCACACGCAGAAAGTAGGTATCAGTCGTGGGCAGTCTGACCATGGACCTTGCATTGTGGTCATTTACCCTATTGGCTTTTCAGTCCATCACTGGATTCCTTTCCTCAAGGTTTTCCCATGCACAGAAGGTGTCTCGTTTCAGAATTTGAATATGTAAGGGCCTGATTCAGCTTTCTTTAACCCAAGTTTAAATGGCATCAGAATTCATAGGAGGGTCTCCAAACTTCAGCTGAAATATTAAAATAGCAAGTGTGGCATAGATGTCTCATGCTTGTAATCTTAGCTATTCAGGAAGCAGAAATATGAGGACTGGTATTCAAAGCCAGCCTTGGTAGGCAAGCCTCTGAGAATCTTATCTCCAGTTAACTACCAGAAGATCAGGAAGTGAAGCTGTTGCTTAACTGGTAATGTGCTAGCCTTGAGCACAAAGAACAGGAACAGGGCTTTGGCTCTGTGTTTAAGCCAGCACATACACACACAAATAGCAAAAGTATTCCAATTTATTAAAGACAAATAATGAATGTGCACATATCATGTTACTGTTTTCATTAGAGGTTTGGATGAAAATTCTGTGGAAATGTTGCTGAAAACTGTGCATGGCTGATGTTTAGTGGCCTGAGAGGGACTGCACTGGATTCTTGTGGCCACCCTGGAGCATATACTACATTTCTGAAAGGTTGATCCTCAGATTACACACTGTGGGTAACCTGAAATGCAGCTGGAAGTCCTAGTGCTTTCTTCCAGTCACTCCACTATTGTTTTTTGGAAGCCAAAACATCATTACTTTACCTTTTTTGGCTCCCAGAAAAGGCATTAATTGGAAGGTATTTTAGAAATGAGATTGATATTATCCCTCTCTTTCCATTGTGGAAGGATTAACTTTGAATATTGCTGAAAAGCCAAGTCCTGTTTATTCCACCTCCCACCCATTTAAGTACCCGTGCCCTCCAAAGAGAAGAGACCCATTTCAGGTTATCGACCTGCCAGGCAGTGACTAGCAGTACAGTGCACTCATATTGGTTTCAAGTTCTTAAGTAAGTGGACACAGTGGTTATGCTTACTTCTCCCTTGGTCTATTTCCTCATGTCCTGAATGTTATAGAATATTAACTTCCTCTGTTTTTAAAGGGATCTGTATACATGGATTCACTTTTATCAAGACTCTGACAAGGGTAGTTGGCTCTTTTCTTTTCTGACCATCTAATAATCATCATGGAATATATGTGCATGGAAATGAAATTCTCAACTATAGTTTCCAAAGTAAGATTTAGGCAAAAAGGAGATGAGCACTGGGACTACCAAAACAATAGTGTCCAGATCTGAAGAAGCCAAAAACTTCTGAGCCAACTTCAGGCAAAATCCTTGTAAGAAAAAAGACAGTGATTTCCTCTTCCTTGTTTCCTGAAATCAGAGGGAAAGGAATTCTAACAGCCAAAGGCATAAGGAGCTACTAACATCATTTTGTTCAGATTTTCTGGTTGGATTCTAGATTCATAGAGTGGAAAAGAGATAGCTATTGATAACTCTCTCACTGTCTGTGTCTGACAGCTGAACCTATTGAACTATGCACTGATATTTCTGTAAATGCTACAATGTGTGTTCATGGAGGGTAGTTCCTTCCCTTCCCTTCCCTTTCCTCCCCTTCCCTCCCCTCCCCTCCCCTCCCCTCCCCTCCCCTTCCCTTCCCTTCCCTTCCCTTCCCTTCCCTTCCCTTCCCTTCCCTTCCCTTCCCTCCCCTGCCTTCACCCCTCAAAATCTGCTACATTTCCACTGGTTTTAGGGTCTGTGAAAGTAACCTGTGGAAATAAAGGCACTTCCTCTCCTTTTGGCCAATAGATTACAAACACTTTTTACCTGAGCCCTTTCCTTATCATACTGGGGGAGGGGAGTCACCTGCTGCTGCTAGCAGGGTTCAAAGGCTCAGTTCCCCTCACTCAGCTCTTAATCAAATTAGACTCCTGTTCTGAGTAGTATTCATTAATTTCCAATAATGCGTAATGTCTCATTAGTTATGTAACCCTGAGGACTCATGTCACCTTTTTAGGCTAAATATGAATTCAGATGCGTTTTCTTTGCTTGCCTCCACTCTACTAATCAGGTGTCTCCCACTATCCTCATCTGTCATGAAATATACCTCTCATCCAGCACGACATCCAAGGAGACAGAACAGAGCCTGTGTCATGCATGCTGGGATTCCTTCTGCTGCCTCTCAGTGATTTGTATGCAATAGATGCTCTGTACACGTCCATTAACCAATTAGGGAAAATCACCAGCTCTACATTTTCTTAGCTATTCCCTCTTTCATCATCTAGATTTCCTCTCCTGACCTGTAAGTGAGAGACCAGGAATTCCCTGCTTTATCTTCAACAATGAGATTAATCTTCTCACTCTTTTTGACTTAAAATACAGCAATGAATTCATCAACATAGGGCTCAGGACCTTTCCCTAAACAACAGCAAAATTCCGAATGGAGACTTATTATGCATTTTCTTATTTCGTATTTTCTTTGAACCAGGCCTTTAAATTTTATTTACTCATTTGGTTGACTGCAGATATTAAGTTCTGAATTCAAGGCCCTAAGCTCTCACTTGGCATTTTCCTAATGCTTGTGCCACTTAAGCGACACCTCCACTTCTGGCTTCTTACTGATTAACTGAAGTCAAGGTCTGTGTGAGCCACATTAGTCAAGATTTAACCTAGCTTTGAACCTCCTCAATCCTCAAATCTCAGTCTCCAGAATAGCTAGGATTATAGCTGCAAGTTTTCTGCACCTAGCAGGATTCAACTTTCAATGAGAAAAAATACAAAGACTTTCTAGCTTTCTTTCTTTCTTTCTTTTTTTGGTCCGGTTGTGGGGCCTGAACTCTGGGCCTGGGCGCTGTCCCTCAGCTCTTCAGCTCAAGGCTAGCGCTCTACCACTTGAGCCACAGCCCCACTTCCGGCTTTTTTCTTTTTGCTTATGTGGTGCTGAGGAATGGAACCCAGGGCCTCATGCATGCAAGGCAAGCGCTCTACCACTGAGCCACCTTCCCAGCCTCTCTAGCTTTCTTAAGAGAGTAATCTTGTTGTTTTGAGAGGTGTTTAACATCTGTAGGAGAAAGAAAATTTTCTGAATAACAACTGTCTTTCTCTTACCTCCCTTATGAACATCCCTACATATCACTATATTGTTGAAAATCATTTTTAGTTTATTTTTGTTTCATCTAGTATTAAGCTCTTAAAGAATATTGAGAATATAATTTTACATTATATTTGCACCCTTGTTTCTAAAGTAGTACACGTTAATTTTATATTTCTGTGACTAAACACCTGAGAAACAACATAAGGAAGATAAGATTCACTTCTTTTTTGATTTTTAATTGAAACTAATTAAATTGATATCACTTCTTTTTTAACTTTTAATCTAAACTAATTAAATTGATGTTACAAAGGTGTTGTACAGATGGGTAGAGTTTCATAAGTCAAGTAAAGAGTGCATTCTTTTTAGACAATATCACCCCTTCCCTCACTCTCTCCCAAATTTTCCCTCCTGTCCTCACCCACAATTTGTATAGATCATCTTCAACATAGTAAGACTCACTAGTTTGGGCTCGGGTTCTGAAAGGTTCAGTCCTGGGTCATTTGGCTCTGTGTTTCTGTACAGGAAACACAGGGAGGAAGAACATCGTGGTGAAAGGAAGCTGTGGCTGAAACTATCATGGTGGCCAAGAAGCAGAGGCAGAGAGGGACTTGGTAGAAGAAACCAAAGACTCATCCCACAGACCTACTTCCTCCTGCGAGGCTCCACCTCCTAACGTTTCCAAACAGCTCCTGAAATAGCACAACCAACTAAAAGCAAGCCTTAACAGATGAACCTTCGTGAAACACCTTTCCTATTAAGCCAACACCTTTCCTATTAAGCCATCACAAACAGCAGGTGTCCAATAATGGCAAGCTACACTGTGAAGACAAAGATTCAGAAGACTTGATATATGTGATGAGGTAACTCAGTCAGTGGGGGAGCAGAATTATGGGAGTGATTTTTTCATTCCAAATAATGAGCTCTTGGTTTAATTGTCAATATTTCAGAGAAAGTAATACATCACATGGTAGTACCAATTAGGGTGAACACAAATTGAGAAATTGTTGGATTTGGGATAATGGATACAGGTTGCTTCCAAAATGGGTCTGATTAGTCAAGTAAGAATAGAAATCCTAGTCTCATGGAGTTTATTTACATAAAGTAAGGAAGAAACATAAAATTAAAAGTTTAACATCCCGATCATTCTCATGAAAATAACTTTGCTTGGCTGAGCATAGTGGTTCACACATGTAATATGACTCTTAGGAAGCAGAGATCAGGAGGATCTTAGTTTGGGGCCAGCCTGGAACGTTACTGTGAACCTATCTCAACAGAGAAGCTAGCTATAGTGTTGATTCTTGTAATCACAATGAGGCATAAGGAGGCATAAGTGGAGTTACTGTGGTACGAAGCCATTCCACCAAAAAATCTAAGACACTATCTGACAAGCAACTAAATCGAAGAACTGCTGGGTTGCGGTTCAGAAATTTGATGAGGTAAATTGCACTTATATGGAGAGAATCCTGATGTTATAGTTTCCTTACTCTCATTTGAAAAAAGAGAGTAAAAAAGAAACAACAGACATTACATAATTTCCCTGAGGAACTGGTCTGAAGCAATTTCATCTGAAGCAATAATTACTGTCCGTATGAAACTTACCAACAAAGGCAGAAAACAGGAAAACAAACAACTGACTTCAAACAGCAAACAAATGTGATAATAACAAACATGAGAAGCAAGATTATTCTTTTCTATTTTTTCTTTCTGATTTTTTTATTCACAGGTTCTTACAATGTAGACTAAACTAGCCACAAGCTTGTGATTTTTTTCATCCTCAGATTCCTAAGTGCTAGGAATGTAGGCATGCATCCTTATGCTGAGTTCAAGCTTATACTGTAAATTTTAGGTATTCTAAAACTTAATGACTAACAAGCTAAAGCAAGCATTGAGCCAATCTTGTATATGACACTATGCATAAATGTAACATATTTTCCCCTAGCATTTGACTTATTTAAATTCCATGAGAGATTTACAGTTTGGTTTTAGTAACTAGTATATTCCAAATTCTTCCACTTTAACTTGGGGTAGCATTGGATTTATTTATTTATTCATTTGTTTGTGCTTTTCCTGGATCTTGAACTTAGATCCTTGAGCCGCCTTGCTCAAGACTACTGCTCTGCCACTCAAGTCACAGCTTTACTTCTGGCCTTTGCTGGCTAATTGAATGTAAGAGTTTCATGGATTTTCCTGCCCCGGCTGGCTTTGAATTGCGATCCTCAGATCCCAGCCTCCTGAGTAGCTAGGAGAATCCAGCATATGGCTGAAACTGGATTTTTAACTCAGGGCCTTCACTTGGCTTGCTCGTTCAGGTAGTGCTAAACCAAGTATTTGAGACACACTTCCAGCCCTGCTTTATTCATGGTAATTTTTCAGATGGAGTTTCTTTTTTATGCTATTTTATTGTAAAGATGCTGTACAGAGGGGCTACATTACACAAGTAAGGCAATGAGTCTATTACTTATTGATCATTGCTACCCATTCCCTTGTTGTTGTCCCACTATCCCTTCCCTCCCCCACCTCCCACCTCCCCCCACACCAAGAGTTGTGAAGTTCATTTCCAATAGACTGTTCTGTGGGTTTCATTGTTGCAATGGGTCATCCTGTGTTCTTGTTTCAGCGTTTTATTATTCCCCTTCCTCTTCCCAAATTAGACAAATGTATATACAAGATACAGGGTATCAAATTAAGTACAGTAACAACAGGGGATTAACCATCGGGGGAAGAACATAGAAAGGAAACAAAAAAAAAGCACATAGGACATTAAAAACAACAACAAAGACATGGACATATTGTGTCCATGTTTTGGGGTTCATTTCACTTAGCATTATCCTAAATGGACATACGAGCATAGCTTCTGAGCTTTTCAGCTGATCTGATAAGATTATCCTATATGTATTCTAATTATTGCAACTAAGGAAAACCATGGGACCTAAATTTCACCGGGACTGGCTTACTTCACTTAAAATGATCTTTTCCAAGTCTTTCCGTTTCCTAACAAATGAGATGCCACCTCATCCATTTAGAAGGCTATAATCAAGAAATCTAATAACAACAGATGCTGGAGGGGATGTGGCCAAAAGTGAACCCTACTGCATTGTTGGTGGGAGTGTAAACTTGTTCAACTACTCTGGAAAGCAGTATAGAGGTTCCTCAAAAGACTCCTCATAGAACTCCCCTATGTCCCAGTAATCCCACTTTTGGGCATTTACTCAAATGAAAACAAACAAAGCTACCTGCACAACTATGTTTACTACAACGTTATTCATCATAGATAAGATATGGAACCAACCAGATGCCTCTCAGTAGATGAGTAAATAAATAAAATGTGATATCCACAAAATAATGCTCTTTTCCCTTCATTGTTCTGTCATTGGAAGTCTAGCTGAGGCTTAAGGGTAGGGTTCTAGCCTTAAGCAAAAGAAGATCAGGGACCATGTCTAGGAAGTGAATTCAAGCCCATGGAAGAGCACAAAAAATGTGCATGCACACACACACACACACACACACAATGGAATTCTGTGCTTCCATCAGATGGGGTTTTGTAGCATTTTCTGCCCAGGTATTCCAATGGTGCTGCTCCAGGTTTCAGCCCCTTACTAACTTACAAACACGAACTTTTTGCATCCCACTTAAATATTTTTTTATTCTTTCTTTTTTTTAATCCCTTCTTTTGCTTCTTTTTTTATGCAATGCTGAGGTTTGAACTCAGGACCTTGTACTTGGTACACAAGTGCTCAATGGCTGAACCATAAATTTAACTATCATGAACCTATATTTCATATCTGACTTAGTGTGAAAAGTAATTATATTCCGAATGCTATCTAATATTTATGTAAAACTATAGATCAAATGACCTAGAAGACTTCTTTCTTTCTCCTGTGAAGTACCTTTAAAATAAAATTGAAACTTCAATGGAAAGAAAACCATGCACTTAATTTTATTAAAAATTTTTTAAATACTTCAGCAATAGAAAATACAAATAATTGAATCCATCGTGAGAATTCTTACAGTTTTTTTTTCTTTAAATAAGAGGCTATGCTTTGTTTTTTGGCACTAAGCTCAATTTTCACATAAGGAAGTTTACTTGTTTAAAAAAGCCTCAATTCAACACAGAGCTTTATTGTAATACAAGATGATTTATTGTCTTCACTATGGTGTTCCATTCTAGTTGCCAGTTTTCCTCCAAATAGAGTCACATGCCTGGGGACATGCCTGTCAAACCTTGCAAGGGCAAGGTAAAGTCTAAAGCAGTAAGGAAGGGAGGGAAGCTCTCTTCAGGATGCTCTCCCCCTATGTTACGACTGCCTTTACCACTGGATCAGTGGGTTTATTTCCCCATGTTATTCATTCTGCAGAGTTCAGATATACATTAGAGTCAGACAAAATTGTCTTCTAGTGGACCAGGTCTCTCCCATTTCTGGAGTTTATACTGGATTTGTTTTATCTAGCCACTGGCACCTTCTCAGCTCTGTTGTTTTGCTGTGTACTGAGACTACCAGGGACTAAAACAATACAAGATCAAGACTTCCCTTGAGCAATTGAATCAAAGGACAAATATGCAATTGTTTTGTCTTGTTTTTGACAACAGTGAATATGTTCATTTATGCACACACAGCTATTTTTACCACTTACTATTGGATTCCCGTAAGAATCTCTGCTTGTGCTTCGAAGGGTTTCACCCTAATACATTTAAATTAGCCAGAAAAATGAATGAATCCAAAGGTCATTCCAATGATTTTGATTGACAAGCACCAGGGTAGGGTTCAATAGTCTGGGTTTTTAAAGACTTAATGAGATCATTGGAGACATCTTTGCTGTCTGCCTTTTCTTAGAATCTCAGTGTGAATACTACTGTGTGTCCTGAAGCCTAACACTACCGTGCTAGATACATGGCAGTGTTTCAGACCATAGCCAGTGATTTCCTTCTTGTGGTTATAATTTTGATATTTCTGAATATAAAAGTATTCATGATCTATGTTTCTTTGGTCATGTAATAATGAAGGTTAAGAAACAACCTCATACCAGGGGAGGAATGAAGACCTACAGTTTGAAGTTGTGTTTTACACCCATGAGGTTTATTAGCTCCATCCATCCATCATTCCATCATTCCATTCAGCCAATCTGGTGAGAGTATAAAATTGTGACGGGCTCAATAGTTACCAGTTCACACTGTAGCCAGAGCCAGAGACCAAAGTTGACCAGTGCCTGTCAGAGTGGCAAGTTATCATGAAGAAAAGGAAATAAATTCGTCATTGTTCCCATCAGAATTAAAGTATTTCACACAGACAAAAGGAGAGAGCTTTTTATTTAGGGATGTGATAGATGTAGAAGCATATAGGAAGGAACGACTATGCATGTCTGGGAATGTGGCAGAAGAGGGGTCTAATGTATAGCCTGAGCTTAATTAAGAATAGCTTTCTGGAATATTAATAGAAGAGACAATCCAAAATTTCATATGGAACAATAAAAGACCCTGAATAGCAAAAATGATCCTTAACAGAAAGAACAGTGCTGGAAGAATATCAATACCAAATTTCAAACTCTACTAAAAGCCATAGTAATCAAAACAGCTTGGTACTGACACAAGAACAGACCACAGGACAAATGGAATAGAATTGAAAACCCAAAAATGAATCTAAAGACCTATAACCATCTAATCCTCAATAAGGGAGCTAAAAAATAGAATGGAAGAAAGACAGCCTCTTCAGTAAATGATGCTGGCAAAATTGGTTAATCACTTGTAGAAAACTAAAGCTAGATCCTTGTATATCACCCTGCACCAGAATCAACTCCAAATGGATCAAAGACCTCAGAGTCAAAGCAGACACTCTGAAAACATTACAGGATGGAATAGGAGAAAACCTAGGTCTCCTTGGCACAGCCTGAAATTTTTTAATAGAGAACCAGAAACACAATAAATCAAAGAAAGGTTGGACAAATAGGATTGCATAAAATTACATAGATTCTGCATGGCAGATATATATATATATATATATATATATATATATATATATATATATATATATATATATCAAGATCCATAGAAAGCCCATGGACTGGGAGAAGATCTTCACTAGCCATACAACAGACAAGGGTCTCATATCTAAAATATACCTGGAACTCAAAAAATTAAATCCCCCAACAAAAAATCTTCAAAGAAACAACTGCCCAATATATAAGTGGGCTAAAGACTTAAAGAGAAACTTCTCTGAAGAGGAAAGAAAGATGGCCAATAGACACATGAAGAAATGCTCAACCTGTCTAGCCATAATAGAAATGCAAATCCAACAACATTGAGATACCACCTCACCCCAGTTAGAATGGCTATAATCAAGAACTCTAATACAACAGATGCTGGAGGGGATGGGGACATAAGGGAACCTTACTGCATTGTTGGTGGGAGTGTAAACTTGTTCAACCACTTTGGAAAGTAGTATGGAGGTTCCTCAAAAGACTCCACATAGAGCTCCCCTATGACCCAGCAATTCCACCTTTGGGCCTTTACCTGAATGATCACAAACAAGACCGTACTCAAGCTACCAGCACAACTATGCTTATTGCAGCATTATTTACCGTAGTTAAGATATGGAACCAACCCAGATGCCCTTCAGTAGATGAATGGATCAAGAAAATGTGGTATATATGCACAATGGAATTCTATGCCTCCATCAGAAAGAATGGCATTGCCCCATTTGTTAGGAAATGGAAAGGATTGGAAAAATTATATTAAATGAAGTAAGCCAGGCCCAAAGAAACATAGGTCCCATTCTTTCCTTTATTTGCATTAACTAGTAAATGTCTGAGACAAGCAGAAGAGGTCAGATAAGTTGATGTTAGGTGAAATGAACCCTAAGATAAGGATTCAAATGGTTTTTCTCTCTTGCTATTGTTTCTAACATATTTGTAAGATGATTTCTTCGTTGCTTTGTATATTCCTCCCCCACGGTATAACACCTGCTTTCACTGTATTTGATGCTGGTATAATTTGTGGAGGGGAAGGGCAAAAACAAATTGTTTATATAAGGATACAGGTGGACCCACTGCAACAATGAGATGTACAAGAGGTAATGTTGAAAAACGAACTTTACAACTTTGGCTGAGGGTGGGGGGATGGGGGCTGGGAGGTGGGGACGGATTTGAAGGGGAACCAAAGGAGGAGGCAACAATGCTTAATAAGAAATGTACTCATTATCTTGTCCATGTAATTGTAACCCCTCTGTATGGTGTTTACACAATAAAAAAAAATATCCTTCTGGATCTGGGTGTGTAGCTCAGTAGTTGAGTGTTAGTTAGTCATGACCAAGACCTTGGCTTCAACTCCCAATACCACACACAAAAAAGAAAATAAATAAAAAAGTCTCCTATATCACTGTAGAGGACTTTGAACCTCATCTAGTCCTGTTCGATACAGTGCTACACACAGTCGCCACCTGCAGCTGTTGGACTCTAGGAATGTGTGTACTCTGAACTGCAATATGCTCTATGATTAAAATATACCATCGATTTTGAATATTTAATAAGAAAAATGATGTTAACTGTTTCCCTATTAATTTTTAAGGTCATTTTGTTATTATTAAGGTATTGGTCAGGTTTATAATTCACGAAATGAATCCATTTCTCTTTTGGAAAAATGCTTTCCCCTTCCAGTCCCTGCCTGCAAGTCACATAGTTGATTTTCCACATTTAGTAACAATGTTTAAGTTCATTACCATAATCTATCTATTTTAAATATTCTTGTAATATTCATTAAAATTAATTTCACTTTTTTGCTTTATAAAAAACTCCTAGATCAGGCATAGTGGCTCATACCTGAAGCCTTAGCTATCTGATTGGCTAAAACAAGGGGATTACATTTCAAGGCCAATTTAAGCAAAAAGTCAGTTTCTCTTTTGAAAGCTAGCCAAACGTGGTAATGTGCTCTTGTAATAGCAATAACTTGAGCAGTAAACCAAGTATTATTATCTGAGGCTGGCTGAAGGGAAAATGCAAGAACCAATCTTAAAAACACAAAAAATCAATGGGACTGTATGCAAGAAAGTGCTTGCCTTTAATGTGTAGAGTTCTGAGTTTATGACCTTATACAGCATAAGGATATCCTCACTTGGTATTTATAAGCTATTTGCAGTTAGCAGGCTAGGGCTATTTTTCTCTATATTAAAAAGTAAAGGTATGTAAATTAAAAATGCAATTTCTGGGGCTGGGAAGGTGGCTCAGTGGTAGAGCGCTTGCCTTGCATGCATGATGCCTTGGGTTTGATTCCTCAGCATCACATAAGCAAAAAGAAAAAAAGCCGGAAGTGGCGCTGTGGCTCAAGTGGTAGAGCGCTAGCTAGCCTTGAGCTGAAGAGCTGAGGGTCAGCGCCCAGGCCCAGAGTTCAGGCCCCACGACCGGACCCAAAACAATAAAAAAAATAAAAAAATAATAAAAATGCAATTTCTGATTTTTAGTCTTGAAAGACATGTATTAAAATATATTGGTATTCTGAAATACATGCATTAAAATATATTAGTATATTATTCTCATTTTTTTTCATGCCCAGTGGCTAGTATATTTATCATGGAAGGCATTTTCAATGTGGCTAAGTGGTTATCATGATTATATATACAAAGTTTGGCTGGAAAAACAGAATAGATTGGTAAAAGAAAAACAGTTGGTATACTCAGTGCACTATGGCATAATTTATTGTTTGAACAATTTTGAAAGAAATATCACACTTGCCTCTGGAAAATCCTTTAGTACAGAGGTGTGAGAATCTGTTCAGTCTTGTTTTTGAGGTTATATCCTAGGGAAGTGGTAGTCAAATGAATGTTTTAGAATTCTTAGCAAATTATAAATGACTTCTGAAGTAGAGGCATTTTCTTGATTTTCTTTTTCTAGGGAAACTTTAGGGATCATCTATTTAGTTAGTTGGTCGTGGAGCTTGAACTCTGGGCCTGGGAGCTGTCTCACAGACTTTCCTGCCCAGGCTATTTTTGAACAGCAATCCTCAGATCTCTGGCTCCTGAGTAGCAAGAATTACAGGTGTGAGCCACCAGGGCCTGGCTCCATTATGTATTTACTGGTCTTTCTCAATGATCTAAGCAGCATGGTAATTCCTTTCAAGATGAGGAAAGGTTTGAAGGAACATTTATCAAAACTTTAGACAGATTTGTTTATAAATCTCTTTATAAAATTCTTAAAGTACTTGTAAAGGAGGACTTTTTTTCTAAAAGACATTGCTGTGGAACACACACAAACACATACACATACATACAACCATATCAAAGACATGGACTAGGTGCAGTCAAGTTTAAACAGATTTCAAAAACTCCTCTAAAGGCAAATGTTAAGCGTGAAAAATACATCTTGAGGAATGTGTATAACAAGTGAGGGCAGCAGTCCTCCTCTGTTTTTCCAGAAGTACAGGAACTGATTGTCAGGCTCTCCTTGCACGCTTGAGCTCTCTGCCAGGCAAGGGATAATCTTACCTTGGCTGCCTTGCTATGCCTAAAAGACTCCACATATACAGAATAAACAAAGGAACATCTGCTTATTCTGTAGATTAAAAAAGTATAGTGTCAAACACATTGAAAAATATAAATATATTTTTTCTTTATTTTTATCTTATTTTCTAATTCTGAGAATAAAATGCAGGGCTTCCCACATGCCAAACCCATACTTGTCTCCCAAAGTGCTGTATGTCATTAATTCTGATACTCATAAGGCTCTGAGATGCTTATTGTTGCAATTGTGTATTTATTGTAGTTTATTAACCAGAATAGTTTACAGGTATTATTTCAAAGAGTACTACTAATATCTACTAATAACTAATAATGTTTGCTCTTTTATCTCTGTGCCTTTCAATGTTTATGCTAATAGATTAGATAGATAGATAGACAGACAGACAGACAGACAGACAGACAGACAGACAGACAGACAGATAGATAGATAGATAGATAGATAGATAGATAGATAGATAGATAGATAGATAGACACCTGTAGACATAACCATGGACTTGTAGATTTGATCATTTCCATGTCCTGCCAACTACATTGAGCTCAACTTTCTTGTTTTATAGATGGCAAAGTAGGAACTCTACATAAGTAAGGGACTTACCTAAAGTCACATGAAGTTAGTACCACCATTATCCAGGAACCTGGATTTCCATATTTTCACCTGAAGTTCTTTCAGTGCCTTTATACTTACAAAAAGTCCTTGTTGTTACTTTTGACAATTATGGACATTTTTCTTCTAAAATGCCAACTCATTTTCATCTTATATATTGTTAGCTGCAAAACTTACTGTCTTGAATAATTTATATTATATCTATCTGAATATATTGTCATTAGTTTTGGACAACAGTGGATTATTGAGAAACATTTCATTTTCTTGGGGCAATGGAAATATCGAAAATTAGCAAGCTGCTAGCCACTGATACTGGGACTATAGGTCTATCTTAGTCATTGATCTTGCAAAAGCTGCTATGTCTCAATTTGCCTCAGTTTCTTTTTTTATTGTGAGAATACCATATAGAGGAGTTACAATTACATGGGCAAGATAACGAGTACATTTCTTATCAAGCATTGTCGCCTCCTCTTTGTTTCCCCTTCCCATCCCTTCCCATACTCCCCCTTCCCCACCTAAACCTCCCCCACCCACCAAAGATGTAAAGTTTGTTTTTCAACACAACGACTTGTACATCTCATTGTTGCAATGGGTTCACTGTATCCTTACTTAAACTATTTGTTTTTTCCCTTCCCCTTCACAAATTATACCAACATCAAATACGGTGAAAGCAGGGGTTATACCATGGGGGAGGGACACACAAAGCAACATAAAAAACACCTTATAAATATGTTAGAAATAATTGCATGAAAGAAAAAAAAACATTTGAATACTGACTCCGTTTCTTAATCTGTAGTTTACCTGTAGATAAGAACACATAAGCTACTATTAATAAAAATTAAATAAATGCAACTTAAATAAATGCAACTTAATTTGTATGTGTTTCAAAGCTAGAAAACTTATTTTAAAAAGCTTACTTAAATTGTGGTAACATATTTAATCTAATCAAATGATTATCCTGTAAGAAGAGATTACTAATATTTGCTTTGGGAGTTTCTTGGTAGTTAGCTGAGTTCTGTACCATAGATGACTCTAAACGTGTGGTGATAAAAATAAGTGTCCTATTTATTTTGTCATCCAACTCCGGTAAAATGGTATAAGCTTTAAGGAGCAATGAGTACTGCTAATGAACATGATGCCAAATTTTATAACATCCCAGTGAAGGCTGAGAGGACTGACTCATTTCCATTGCACATGGTGTTCTAGCTTGGCAAACAGGAACACAATGGACCCCTGAAAGTTGAGATGGGAACATTTTCTATTCATTTCAAGGAACTTGGCCATTGTTTGCACAGCTGTCGTATTCCTGTTACTGGAGGCAGAAATTACTTTCAAAAGTCTCTCAGGACTAATAACAATGAAAATAATAGCTATAATTTATTGGCCTTATAGTTTTTGTCAGTCACCAGGCAGTTTTTACATGTATTATTTTCCTTCTCAAAAAAAAAACCTATGAAAGAGTGGTTTGATTATTCCTATTTTACTGCTTAATATCTCCATAAAGTGAAAACTGGATATTGGAATTGGAATGTTTTAGTTTCCACTTGCACTGTAACTGACAGCATTCTGCTCCATTTGTTTTCATAGCTGTTCTATTGGCCAAGATGGGACAAGCATTATTAATTCAAAATAGCAGATGATCTAAAGCAAAATGTTGCCAAATAACTCTATCAAATATCAGAGTAAGATTATAATGATGCTTTAGTATAATGGTTTCTCTTTAAGAATTTTTCTCATTAGACCCTTCCTTCCTTCCTTCTTCCTTCCTTCCTTCCTTCCTTCCTTCCTTCCTTCTTCCTTCCTTCCTTCTTCCTTCCTTCCTTCCTTCCTTCCTTCCTTCCTTCCTTCCTTCCTTTCTTCCTTCCTTCCTTCCTTCCTTCCTTCCTTCCTTCCTTCCTTCCTTCCTTCTTCCTTCCTTCCTTTCTTCCTTCCTTCCTTCCTTCCTTCCTTCCTTCCTTCCTTCCTTCCTTCTTCCTTCCCTTCCTTCCTTCCTCCTTTTATAATACTGGGATTTGAACCTAGGGCCTTATGTTTGTTAGTCTGACTCTACTACTTGAGCCACAATTAGGCATTTTTTCCCTTTAAATTATTTTTTAAGTCAGGACCTTGTGGTTTTGCTCAGGGACTAGCTTTCTACCTGTGCCCAGCCTCCTGTGTAACAGGGATCACAGATGTATTCCATCATGCCCAGCTGACATTTTTCCCAGGTTATATTTGAAGTCTGATCACCCTCTTCTCTGTTTTTTTCACCATTGGTTTTCAAATTGACCAATGTAATAAACATGCTCAAGGTATCACAGTGAGAAAAAGACAGCACCTTTAATTTAATTTAAGGGAATAAGGAAACTTGACATCAATACTTTGGAGAGGGTCCTATTTTGGGATCCTTGATAGTCACCTCATTCCTTTGCTCTTCCTCTACAATATCTTTCCACTCGCTTATATAACTTTAAATAGTTAAGCATCATTTAAAGTGCTTAGTCCATGTTATCTATTTAATGTCTAACTGGGAGAAAGGGGCCCAGAATGAGCTTCAGAGCTGTCAAGAGTCAGAGGTCAGAGGTCACAATCAGGAGCTAAGAATGTCCTACTGTCAGACACCCTGAGTCTCTCCTTTGTTGCTACTCAGTTATAAAGCTGTGCTTGTTTTTCAAGAGCTCCTGATGAATTCTTCTCTCATCTCATTTTGACAGACTAGGAAGGCAAAGCAGAGTGAAGGGTGCAGGGAGTCCTTAGCCTATTTTAGGAGCATTACAGGAAGGGCATGCAAAGCCTGGATAGTAGAAGGCTGGAAGTCTAACCTTTAAGAAAGAGGAACTTTGCCTTTTGAGCCCTTCTCATGATATAGGTTCCTTTTATTTCAGTAAGAATTTAAACACTAAATTGGAACTCTCAGCAGATCGAGAAATGAAGCAGTACAGGAAACACTGGAGGAACTTCTGAACAAAATGTCTTGGAACTCTTAGCCAAGATCGTGACACATTTTCTAGTGTGTTTCCCAATGAACTGAAGGTGATTCTTGAAATATTTCTTTCAGTCTTCATGGTGTGACTGCTCTCAAGTAATTTCCCTCTGATTTCTTGTATTGAATTCTAAATTTTCAGCTCTTCTGGCAACAAATCATGTTTTCTGAAATGTAATAGTTGTAGTTCTGATTGCTAAAACACGATATTGAGTACAATCCCTTGTACATATGGAACATGTACTATTTCTTGCTGAGTGTTGGCATGAACTTATTACCTCAGTTGTTCAGGAGGCAAAAGGAAAGAGGATTGTGGGATCAAGGGCAGCCCAGCTGACCAAAAATGTGATAGAATACTTAAAAATTCACAATTAATCAGTAAAAATAACAGTAAGGGAAGAATGCTAGTTAGCATGTTTTTGGTGCAATGTTTGGCAGTAGATTAGACGTATTGACGAATTATTTCACTTTACTAGAATTCTAAAGAAAAATATACCATGTATTCCTATGTGAACAATTCTAGTTCTCTACTTCCTGTTCAGAAAAACACATCATCACATTATTTCTAGGTAGCAGTTCTTATTGTCTAAGTTATCTAGTAATTGAAATTTGATCTGCACTTCTCCCTGCTAGAAACATGCTTTGATTTTAATTGCTGAAAGCATCTGACAAAATAAAATTGGTATTTTATAATTAATGCTTACAAAAATATTCTGGAAAAGGAGTATTATCTTAATAATAATAATGTCTTTCATTTAGATATACTATGTCATTCTTGGGTAAGTTTTTGATACTGTACTTTTTTAAAACATTACTCTGATTTTGTCCTACATTTATATAACACTTTGAGTTGTATGTGCTTTCTTGTTTATGCATGGATTATAATGTATTACAATGTATCTGTTAATAATGGAATATATTGCTGAAAGGCTGAAGACACATTAAATATCAGGCTCCAGGAAATTATGATATAGCATAACATATGTCAATATTTATGAATATTTTTATTATTTTCTTTCTTAATATAAAAGCAATATTTAACATGTTTGAATAGCATGTACATATTTAAAGGTCACTTATATTCTTGATAAATGGTTTTGAGTTACCCTTTTTTTTCGCTTTCTCTCTTTCTATCTTTTGCTATTCCTGGGGCTTGAACTACGGGCACAGGCACTGTTGCTGAGCTCCTTTTGCTCAGAACTAGCACTCTACCTCTTGAGCCACAGTGCTATTTCTGGCTTTTTCTTTGATTAATTAGAGATAAGAGTCTCAAGGTCTTTCCTATCCAGGCTGGCTTCAAAGCTTGTTTCTCTCATCTCAGCCTCCTGAGTAGCTAGGATTATAGGTGTGGGCCTTTGTTTATTGACAAGATACTCAGAAGGAGAAATAGACTTGTTAAAAAAATAGTAACTAAATGTATCCCAGTTTCTCAAGTAGGGAAAATGGATTGAAAGTACAGGGAAAAGAAGTAAGTCAAAACTAGAAAATTATTAGTTCTGTTATTTTTCTTTCATTTTTTCATAATTTTATTAAATATGTTCATTTTATAAGTTAATCAAACCAGTGTTGTTTTTATCATGAAATTTCCTTTATGAAAGTTTGTGCTCTTAGCTATTGTAAAAAGTAAGAAATTAAGTGACTTTGACTTTCAAAGGAATTTGAGAATGTATGAGCCCTAATCATACCCTGGATCATTTGGATTAGAGTTGGAAGAGGTGGAATCTAGGCCATTGGAAACCAGGCTCCAAGGTGATTCCAATGCATAATCAGGTGTGATCTAGCTGCCCTGAAAGTGAGCAATACTGATTGACATAGGGACCTGTTCATTCTTACAAAGGTTTATTTCTTAGCCTCTTCTAGCTTTCCCTCAAATTTAAATCTCTTCCATTTGAGGCTATGAAGAGCAATGACCTTCCCCCCTTTTTCTCTCTTTTTCTTTCTCTTGTTTTTTTTCCTTCTCTTTTCTTTCTTTCTTTCCTTTGTATTGGGCCTTAAACTCAGAGCGAATCTCTCAAGGCTGGCACTTTAGCACTTGACCCACAGCTCCACTTTGGTTGTCAGTTGGAGATAATAGTCTCATTCTGCTTGTGCTGGCTTTGAAAGACAAGCCTCAGATCTCAGTCCCTGAGTAGTTAGGATTATAGATCTGAGATACTGGCATCTGGGTCACTTGTGGATTTTCTTTATTTTTTTCTACTTTCTCTTGTTTTTCTCTTTATACTCCACCCTGTGAATGACAACTTTGATTTTGAAGAGGTAACTATAATCCAAAATTATGTGTGGAATCCTATGAGTTATTCAGTGCTACAAATTCCACTTTAACAATATTATCTTAAGATTATGTTTTGAAGGAGCTAATCTCAATACCTTAGTACATAGCTCTATACATTTATAATTTCTTAATGGTATATTTTATTAAAAAGGTTCAAAATTATCTAAAGTTTTGAAAATAATATACATTTAACATTTTATAGGTATTACATCATTGACTTAATTGTAACTATATGAACCTAGACTTCCAAAAGTACAGTTAAATTAAACAGATTAAGTTCTAAGTGATACCAGACTTGCAAACTACTTTTCAGTTTTGGTATTTCCAATTGTAGACTCCAGAGGCTTTAGTTCAGGACTTCTTTAGCTTACAATAGGCTGCTTTTTTTTTTTCATTGTGAAAATACCATACAAAGGGGCTACAATTACATGGGTAAGATAATGAGTACATTTCTTATCAAGCATTGTTGCCTTCTCCTTTGTTTCCCCTTTCCCTCCCTTCCCATCTCCCTCCCCACCCCCAAAAGTTGTAAAGTTCGTTTTCTACATAACAACTTGTACAAGGCTGCTTTTTTGTTTTATGAAATAACAACATTAAACTATAACACCACTTAGAAGTAATTTTTATCACATGAAGAAATTTGGCACCCTGATTTGCTTGTTTTGCATTTATATTTCTCTTCTCTAAAATTGTTTTCTTGGCTTTGTTTTCTTCAATTTAAGAGCAATCATTGTTTTGATCAGACTACAAAAATACCATGCTGATTACCTTAGTTCATCCTTCTAACCATCTTGTCTGGTTGATCTTGTGATCTTATCTTCCTTCTTTTCAGAACTTCTAAGAACTTCCTAGTCAGTTTACTTCTTTCACATTTCTTTGGTAGAATTATTCCTTTTTCTCTTCTATTTTTTTCTGTTTCTTACTTAGGATATAAGGTATCAGCTCCAATTTATAACATTATTTCTTCCTGTATTAGTCCATAAACATCTTTCCTTATCAAACAACTACCCTTATTTCATATTTACACTTAATCTCTGTCAATATTTGGTCCTAGAAATGCTGTCTATGTGGCCTAATGAGAGTCCATCTGGAGCAGGGAAGGACAGGCAGTCTCTTGACCAGAAATTTGTTCTCTACTTTGAAGGCCAAAACATATTAGATGCTGTCCATGTGCCAAACAAGCAAACAACAACAACAACAAAAGGTGCTAAGTGACTAAGTGCCATTAGCCAAAATCCAGTAAAACACTAGTAGCACAAAACTTTAACTTAATAATTTATTAAAATAACTATTATAAGAGAAGAAAAACATTAAACCTATACAGTTACTTGTGCTCTTTCTGCAGTCTACCCACAAGAGAAATGTAATCAGAGAGTTTTTTTTGGGTCCAGTCATGGGGCCTGAACTCTGGGCCTGGGCGCTGTCCCTGAGCTCTTCAGCTCAAGGCTAGCGCTCTACCACTGAGCCACCTTCCCAGCCCAATAAGAGAGATTTTTGAGTGAGACTAAATTCAAACTAAGGAACACTTACCTTGATTTATATAAAGTCCCTTTGTAGTAGAATAATAAATATCAACACAGGTTGCTAATATAAATGAGTACAGTTGTCCCAGAAAAGAATTTAAAAATGTAGTAGCAAACTCTCTTCAGAGTTTGCTCATCTATTCTAATCAAGGAATTATTGCCTCACTTTTTGCAGATACCTGATTTTTTTTGTCCATTGTGGGCCTTGAACTGGGCCTGGGTACTTTCTCTGAGCTCCATGGCTCAAGGCAAGCACTCCACTTCTGGTTTTCTGAGAGTTTATTGGAGATAAGAGTCTTGTGGACTTTCCTGCCTTGGCTGGCTTTGAACCATGCATGAGCCTCAGAACTCAGCCTCCAGAATAGCTAGGATTACAGGTGTGAGCCTCTAGCACCCAGCAATACCTGATATTTAAAAAAAAAAAAAAAAAAGCAAAACAGGGCTGGGAAGGTGGCTCAGTGGTACAGCGCTTGCCTTGCATGCATGAGGCCCTGGGTTCGATTCCTCAGCACCACATAAGCAGAAAAATAAAGTTGGAAGTGGTGCTGTGGCTCAAGTGGTAGAGTGCTAGCCTTGAGCTGAATAGTTGAGGGACAGTGCCCAGGCCCAGAGTTCAAGCCCCACGACTGGATGCCAAAAAAAATAAAAAAGCAAAACATGAATTTCTGATGTCACCTACTTATGGCTAAATCTATTTTAGTTTAGACATCATAATAAATAAATGCCTGGATACTGATATATAGATAAAGAAATCACAAGAAAGGAGGGAAACATCTTGGCTGTAATAAAAAAAAAAGTAAGTAATAAACAATGAAAGAAAGATGGAAAAGACTATTTGACTCCCATAATAGTAGAGAACCCTGCCAGAAAAAGCCTTGACTCAGTATTAAATGTCATTTCCCCAAAAGAGTGCACATCAACAGTGGTGCCTTTTAATGTAATGTACCAAGAAGATCAGATCAGCACTCTGTGACCTTCCTACTACAAATGCACAAATGTAGACTGATCCTAAAGAAGCATTAGACAAAATCAAACTGAAGTGAGTCTGTGAAATTAGCACAGTACTGTCATTGTGGTTAAAGAGGAGGACTGTTTCTTGACAAAAAGACTAAAGAGATAGGACAATAAACAGAACACAATCTGGAACTGCAAGCATATTATCAGGTCATTGGTAAAATCTGAATTGAATAAATATTAAGTGTGTGTGTGTGTGTGTGTGTGTTTGTGTGTCATAGGGCTTGAACTTAGAGCCTGGGCCTGTCCCTGGGCCTTTCTGTTTAAGGATAGCACTCTACCACTGGATACACAACTTCATCTCTGGCTTAAAAAAAAATCATAGACTTCCCTTCCTTGGGCTGACTTTAAACTATAATCCTTAGATGTCAGCCTCCAGAGTAGCTAGGATTACAGGTGTGAGCCATTGGCTCTAGCTAACATTAATGTCTTGATTTGGTTAATTTTGCTATGGCTGTCTGAAAATATAACACCATAATATTTAGAAGTAAAGAGGCTTTCTGTCTGTTATTAATGACTAAATAGTTCATGCACATTAGAGAGAACAAACCGGATAGCTTATCACCAATATAAAATCCCAATGTACTGACACAGGGACTGTCTGTAATGTTCTTCTTGTACTTTTTCAGTCTGAAATTATATTAGAATGTGAATAGGATTACAACCACCAGTTTCAATCAGTGCTCATCACGGAGAATTTGGGATTTGAAACATAAGGCTTGGAGCCCTTTAGTTGAATCTGCAATGCAATGTGACAAGATGCACAGAGTCTGATCTTCCCTTTGCTATCTTGTTTTCCTCTTTCAATATATAAATTAATCATCGGTGTCACTATTTTATATGCTGAGAGACCCTAATGTAGGACTGTACTCTGTTCATGTGACTAAAGAAAGTCCAGAATCCATCCATGCATTGTTGGTCAGTGACATGGCTGTGAGATTTAGGAACCGTTTCCATTTATCTTTCAGTATTAATTCCACATACTAACCTTTGTGATAGGGAAACCCTGAAATCTCAGTTTAGGGTAAAACTTCCAACTATTGATAGTATTTTACCTTTCTCCTTAAGTAAATGCATTGCAGTCTGAGTCCTAATCAAACTGCTTTATTATCTATGATCCTAATATTTATATAGATTAAAGATATTTGTTTATTTATTGGCTTCTTTGTCTGTGGCCTACTCATGGACACTGGGAAGACTTCACCTCAATTGCTTTTATCATTGTCCTGTTAGAACTTCCACATTACCCTAAAAGTGAATGCTTTCAGGCGAACACACTGATTGTGCCACTCAGCAAGTGTTCCTGAATTATATTGAACGTTTTCACTTTAATGAGGTCTCTCTGAATTACAGCTGTCTCTAAAGTTATCTAAAATGGTCCAGCACCTGCAGTAGCACTCCAGTCATGCCTATGCTAAGGAGCGATGGAGGCATGCTTCCTTCTACCCTCACAGCTCTTCCGTAAAAGGAAAAAAATTGCTGGATATGCTCCTTTAATGGCAAAGTAAGTAGCAAATTGATTTTTTTGACAGGATTGCTGAAGAGAATGATGAGGAGTGGGTGGAATTTACTGAGCACAATGAGAAGAAAAGTGAATAGCCAAAAGAAGCCAGGATTCTAAAAGTTAGAGGTGGGTGTACAATTAGAATATTAGAAATGTTGCTCCTGAACCTGCTTGGCAGGAGCAAAACATATTCAGATAAAATGTAACACAATTAACTTTAAGATCTTTTAGGAACCATATGTAAAACAAAATGTGCATTCATCAAATGCATAGAATTTTAATGGGAAGAATGCTGCTCTTTATATTAACTTATGTATATGATCTTAATGGGCTTTATCATGACATTTTCAAACATCTGTACAATATCTTTGATCACATTCACCTCCCTTATAACCTTCTCTTTTCATTTTCCATTTTCCACTGAATCTCCTTGGCAATATATCCCCTTTATGCCCAAGTCCCTTTTCCTTGCATTTAGGTTCCTCATTAGAAAGAAAATGTGATATTTGTTATTTCTGAGTCTGTCTCTTTTCACTTAACATGAAGACTTCCAGTTCTATGTATTTTCTTACAAATGATATCATTGGTATGGCTGGTTAGTACTCCATCATGTACATGTGATACATTTTCTTTATCCAGTAATCTGTTGATAGGAACCCAGGCTAATTCCATAACTTGGCTATTGTGATTAGAACTGTAATAAACATGAGTGTGTAGATATTTCTATCATATGCTGATTTAACATTCTTTTAGATATATGCCCAGGAGTGGCAGAACAGGATTATATTGTAGTTATATATTTTTAGTCTTTTTTTTTTTTTAGTCAGTCGTGGGGCCTGAACTCTGGGACTGAGCACTGTCCCTCAGCTCTTCAGCTCAAGGCTAGTGCTCTACTGCTTGAGGAACAGCACCACTTCTGGCTTTTTCTGCTTATGTGGTACTGAAGAATCAAACCCAGGTCTTCATGCATGCAAGGCAAGCAGTTTTCCACTGAGCCACCTTCCCAGACTAGTCTTTTTTGAAGAAACATCTTATGGTTTTGATAGTGGCAAAAAATAGTTTACCTTCACACCAACAGTGTATCAAGGTTCCATTTTCCCTTTATCCTCACAAGCATTATTAATGACAAACATTATTAATGATTGCCATTGTAACTGAGGTGCAATGGAATCTCAATATTGTTTTTTATTTACATTTTCTTTATATCTTATAATATTGAATATTGTTCAGTTACTAATTGGCCATACGTTCTTTTGAGAACTGTTTAGTTCATTTTCCTGTTAATTGGATTATTTGTTCTTTCAATGCTTATTTTTTGAGTTCTTAATTTAATCTTTATATTAATTCATTGGCAAAGATTTTCTCCCATTCTCTAGGCTGTTTCTTCATTCTAGTAGTTGTTTGCTTTGCTTTGTTAGAAATTTTAAATTTGATTCAATCCCATTTATTCTCACCATTATTCTATTAGCTATGTGAAGGCCTATCCAGAAACATATTGCCTATGTCTACAGAAGGCACAATTTTAATTAAAAAGTGATTGAGAAAACAAGTAAGTGGTAAAGAAAAGGAATGAATTCCAAATACTGAGGGAAGAGGGAAAAGCTTTGAGGTTTTAGTATACTGGAAGGAAAAATGGTAGAAAACAAGGCATGGTGTTGTATGCTCCGATACTAGCACGAGGGAGCTAATGTGTAATGATGGTAAGTTAGAAGAAAGTGCGTCCCAAGACAGTCTAGACTACTAATAGCAAATAGATTAATAGTAAAAAAAATGAGAATCTAGAGACTAGAAAGTAGGAAAAATCATCATAGCACTGGCATTTTATAGAAATGAGTTGTCTGAAACAGTTTCTAAATTTGATATGAGCAACTGAAACTAGTTAATATCTCAAATTTTAATGAGTTACAAAATGGCTGTGGAAAAGAGAACAAGAAGAACAGGTTTCTTACTACAGATATGGGGGGAATTTGCCTGTGTGTTCTTTTTCTCATATAAAGGAAAGCTATTTCTTTCTGTCCTTTTAAAAACATTTGAGCAATGGCCCTTTTAGATAAGAGGAAGGAACAGGCAGGATGTCTCTAGCTGGGCTCAGGCAGAGTTCTTGCCATCCATGCTCCAGGAAAATAATGATCTGTCAGCTTCTGCAGACTTGTGCCTAACAGCCCAGAGCAGTTTATTTTCTCATGCATTTTTCTTGTTATTATGAATGTGGTGAACAGAGGGGTAACCGGGACATAAATCAGGTAATGAGTACATCTGTTTTTGAATAATGTCACTGCTCACTCTCTCCCCGTTTTCCCCTCCCATCCCCACCCCACCCCTAAGTTATATACTATAGTTCATTTTCAACATAGTGTCTAGTGAGTACCACTGCTGCAAATATTCACCCTTTGCCCCACCATTCCAGTGCCTGCATTACCCTCCCAAAGACAGATAAAGGAACAAACAAGACTAAAGGAAAAGAAAACAAAAACAGCAATGAAGCTAAGAAAGATGTTTGAGGAAATGCTGCTTTGACTCTTAGACCTGTGTTCAGACCTTGGCTTCCTATCAGCAGATTCCTTTATCTCCCTTCCCATCCTTAGACTTACAAATCAACCTACAAATACATGATTTAGGGCTTTTTTTTCTTTTTCTTTTTGGCAAAATCAAGACATTAAATCTAGGAACTTGCACATGCTAAGAGCATGCTTTACTGATGAACTGCCATCTCTTAGCTCTTTGTTTTATTTCTTTGTCTTTTTTTATTTTAGTAGAGGCCATGTTGTATTTCTCTTCTTAGCATTTAAGGATTTAATTTTCACTCACTTTCTCTAGGGATTCATAGTGTTTGCCTTTGAATTCTCCCTATGATAGATCTACCTAGTTGCTGGGTCACTTCTGTGAGCCCAACAGACTTTAGTAGCTCTTCTGTTTAAAAGCTCTCACTCACAGACATATCATTTCCTGTTTCTCTGTTCCTTTTTGCACACTTCCTCCATCTCAATTCCCATAGATATCCATATTCTACAATATGGACAGTATATATCCTATTTTACTATTTTATATTCTATACATAGCAGATAAAAGTATACATAGGCTTACAATATTAACATATATAATATATTATAGATTATACCAGTATATGTCCGCATTCTACTCCATTCTCTCCATATTCTACTAGAATTACTTAGGGAATCTTTGTCATATACATGAGTGACTTCCATATAACCAAATCCAGTAGCTTCTGCTTTCCTTTTCTCACGCCCATTGGTCTCTCTTTGGAAAGCCACTTCTCTTGGAGACATGGTAGTTGTTTGTTTGCTGTTTTACTTTGAAACTGAAACTTATTAGGTAGCTCAGGCTGGTCTGTATTTTGACATCTTCCTCAGTTTGTGGAGTACTGGGATTATAGGTAGATGCCACCGTGCCTGGCCTGACTAATTTGATGCCACAATCTCTTTTTTTTTTTTTTTTGACCATTGTAGATGATTTTCTTCAGCATTTTCCCCAGGTTTTCATTCTTACCTAAATAAAGTTTAAAGTACTTTAGGTCTTTCTGGATGCTTCTTTTCTTCCCTTTCCATCCCCAATTTATCTTACTCTGTTCAAACTAGGTAATCTCATCCAAATCCAAGACTTTAAATGTCTTTATTGTGCTATTGAATATTTGCAGTCTAGGGTTCTTCACTCACTTCTTCACTCTGAACTTCATTCTTTCCTACTATTCTAACAATTTTATTCTTAAAGAGAATTCCCAATGTATCTTTGTCTCTTGTTCTAGGTCTTCAGTATTCCTATCTTAATAAATGAATTCAACTTTTTCCTAACTACTCAGTTGAAAACAACAACAACCACAACAACACAGACTGAGTGCTCATATCTCATACATGTAATTCTTGCTATTCAGGAGACTGAGGTACGAGGATTATGATTTAAAGCCAGCCCAGGCAAGAAAGTCCATGAGACTTTTATCTGCAATTAGCCAAAGATAGAAGTGCAGTTGCATCTCAAGTGATAGAGTGCCACTCTTGAATGGAAAAGCTTAAAGCTTAGGAACAGTGCCCAAGCCCTAAGTCCAAGATCCAACACAAACACACACACACACACACACACACACACACACACACACAATAACTCAGGATTCATTCCTTTTTCTTTTCATATCCTGTTTTCATTTCATCCCCAAATCTGTAAATGTGATCTCCAAAATATATCTCTTGTATTTATCCTCCTCTCTATGTGGACTCCTCACCAGCATTTCTCCTTCTTGCTTATAAGATATGACCTTGCAAAATATCCCCTTGCTTCATTTTTGCCCAATCCCTCTTCCCTTAATATCTCTAGTTTTCTGCCACAATGTAAAGTATAAATCAGATCTATCTTTGCTCTTGTTGATGTGATGAATTAGATTAATTAATTTGCATATATTGAACCAACTTCGCATCCCTGAAATGAATTCTGTTTGATCATGGTGTATGATTTTTTTGGATGAATTGTTGAAGTCGACTGGCCAAAATTTTGTTGAGAAGTTTTGTATCAATGTTCATCAAAGAAATGGGTCTATAGTTCTCTTTCTTTGATGAGTCCCTGCCTGGTTTTGGGATGAGGGTTATTATGGCTTCATAGAATGAGTTCGGTAGTGAACTTTCTCTTTCAATTTCATTGAAGAGTTGAAGTAGTATTGGTGTGAACTCTGCTTTGAAGGCCTTGTAGAATTCCGCTGTAAAACCATCTGGTCCTGCGCTTTTCTTAGATGGGAGGTCTCTTATTGCTGTTTCTATTTCAATGCTTGATATGGGCCCATTAAAATTGTTTAACTCATCTTGGTTTAGTTTCGACATGTCAATATTTGCTAGGAAAAGGTCCATTTCTGTATAATTCATCACATCAACAACAGCAAGGATAAGAACCACATGGTTATCTCAATAGATGCAGAAAAAGCATTTGACAAGATCCAATATCCCTTTATGATGAAGGTTCTGGAAAAATTAGGAATCCATGGAACAATCCTCAATGCAATAAAGGCTGTATATGACAAACTTACAGCCAGCATTAGACTTAATGGTGAAAAACTAAAGTCATTTCCTCTTAACTCAGGAACAAGACAAGGATGTCCACTCTTTCCACTGCTCTTCAATCTAGTATTAGAATGCCTACTTACAGCAATAAGACAAGATGCAAACATAAAGGAGATCCAAATAGAGAAAGAAGAAGTAAAACTCTCTCTCTTTGCAGATGACATGATCTTGTATTTAAAGAATCCCATGGACTCCACTCCCAAATTACTCAAGCTTATTCAAAACGTTCGCAAAGTAGGAGGGTACAAAATTAACCCTCAAAAATCAATGGCTTTTCTGTATGCCAACAATGAGAAAAGTGTGGCTAAGATTAGGAAAGCAGCTCCATTCGTAATAGCCCCCTCAAAATAAAATACCTAGGTATTAATTAACCAAAGAAGTGAAGGACCTCTATGATGAAAACTTTAAAAACCTGAAAAAGGAAATCAAAACAGAACTTAGAAAGTGGCAAAAACTCCCATGCTCCTGTATTGGAAAGATCAACATTGTGAAAATGGCAATACTTCCCAAGGCTATCTACAAATTTAATGTGATACCTATTAATATTCCAACCTCATTCTTCAAGGAAATAGAAGAGGCGATCCAAATATTCATATGGAACAATGAAAGACCCTGAATAGCAAAACTGATCCGTAACAGAAAGAACAGTGCTGGAGGAATATCAATACCAATTACAAACTCTACTACAAAGCCATAGCTATCAATACACTTTGGTACTGGCACAAGAACAGACCTCAGGACCAATGGAATAGAATTGAAAATCCAGAAATGAACCTAAAGACCAATAACCATCTAATCTTCGATAAGAGCGCTAAAAAAATAGAATGGAAGAAAGATAGCCTCTTCAGTAAATGATGCTGGCAAAATTGGTTAATCACTTGTAGAAAACTAAAGCTAGATCCTTATATATCACCCTGCACCAGAATCAACTCCAAATGGATCAAAGACCTCAGAGTAAAAGCAGACACTCTGAAAACATTACAGGATGGAATAGGAGAAAACCTAGGTATCCTTGGCACAGCCTGAAATTTTCTTAATAGAGACCCAGGAACACAATAAATCAAAGAAAATTTGGACAAATGGGATTCCATAAAATTGCAGAGCTTCTGCATGGCAAAGGACATAGCTAGCAAGATCAATAGAAAGCCCATGGACTGGGAGAAGATATTCACTAGCCAAACAACGGACAAGGGTCTCATATCTAAAATATACCTGGAACTCAAAAAACTTAAATCCCCCAACAACAAATCTTTAAAGAAACAACTGCCCAATAAATAAGTGGGACTTAAAGAGAAACTTCTCTGAAGAGGAAAGAAGGATGGCCAATAGACACATGAAGAAATGCTCAACTTGTCTACCCATAAAAGAAATGCAAATCAAAACAACATTGAGATTCCACTTCATCTGAGTTGGAATGGCTATAATCAAGAACTCTAATAACAACAGATGCTGGAGGGATGTGGACAGAGAGGAACCCTACTGCATTGTTGGTGGGAGTGAAAACTTGTTCAACCACTTTGGAAAGCAGTATGGAGGTTCCTCAAAAATCTATACATAGAGCTCCCCTAAGACCCAGCAATCCTTCTTTTGGGGATTTACCCAAATGTTCACAAACAAGACCACACTAAAGCTACCAGCACAACTATATTTATTGCAGCATTATTTACCATAGCTAAGACATGGAACCAACCCAGATGCCCCTCAGTAGATGAATGGATCAAGAAAATGTGGTATATATACACAATGAAATTCTATGCCTCCATCAGAAAGAATGACATTGCCCCATTCATTAGGAAATGGAAAGACTTGTAATAAGGAAAGACTTGTAATAAATTATATTAAGTGAAGTAAGCCAGGCCCAATTAAACATAGGTCCCATGGTTTCCCTTCTTTGCAATAACCAGTGTATGTCTGAGTCAAGCAGAAAAGGTCCGATAAGTTGATGTTAGGGAAATGATCCCTAAGATAAGTATTAAAATGTTTTTTTTTTTCTTCTAGCAATTTTTTTTTAAATATTTATAGATGATTTCTCTGTTGCTTTGTAAGTCCCTTCCCCACAGTATAACCCCTGCTTTCACTTTGTTTGATGTTGGTATAATTTGTGGAGGGGAAGGGAAAAAACAAATCATTTAAATAGGGATACAGGTGGACCCATTGCAACAATGAGATGTACAAGTCATTATATTGAAAAATGAACTTTACAACTTTGGTGGGTGGGGGGATGATTGGGTGTTGGGTGGGAGAGTATGAGGAGGGAAGGGAAGGAGAAATAAAGGAGGAGGCAACAATGCTTGATAAGTAATGTACTTGTTATCATGCCCATGTAATTGTAACCCCTCTGTATGGTATTTTCACACACACACACACACACACACACACACACACACACACACACACACACACAAATCATTTCTATTCTCTCCTTCCTAAGAAGTTTCATAATGTTTCAATAAATTTAAGATGCAATACAAAATTCCTTGTGAAAGTTTTTAGCACTCCACACACTTAGAACCCTTGCTCAAATAATCTCAAGTTACTCACTCTAACATAATCCTCTAACTTTCTTTACTATGAAAAACTCATTCCTGTCACAGGACTTTTGCACTGACTGCTTTCCTCACAGGATACAAAATTTCTTCTTGCCCAAATATGATCCTTCTTGTCTCTTAGTTCTAGGTTAAAATGCAAGTCTTTTGATAAGCAGCTTTTCCTCACTGCTGTAGCTGCCTATTTTGCCAATTCTATTACCCAATCATTTTCAAATTTTGCACCACTAAATTCTTGTACTTGAGAATTTTTGTTTTGTTTTCTTAATTATTTATTTTTTGTAAATGTTATTTTTATTTATCTCCAAGATGGATAATTTAACAACAGAGGACAAGGTGCATTGCAAATGACACAATGCAACCACAATTTGAATTTGAAATATTGAAAAACGCAACTGGTTATTAACTTCCCGAAGCTTCAGTATTCTCCTCAATAAAATGTTGATAATTCTGTAAACTTTTCGATGTTGGTGTGCCAAGAAAATTGATTGTAAAAAGAGTCATCATCTGCAAGCTTGGTACATCGTGAACCATCCATACCTTTTACCTGATCATTTTATTGATCACTTTTTAATTCCCCAATAGCTAACATAGTATTTGGAACACAGTAGGTTGTGGCTGGATTTTTGTTTGATGATTAATGAATGAATAAGTCGTGGGATCAGTTTTACTCATAGAATAGTCTGAGGATGAGAAGGATCAAGCCTGACAAGCTTGAATGATACCTGATGCACCAGGAGCCAAGTCTTGGTAAAGCCTTATCATTAATGCGTAATGAGGCTGCTAATCTAATTAATTCAGATGATTAAGAACTGACCAGAGAGCTCTAAGCTGAAACATCCTTTTAATTGTTGTAAGAGGGAACATAGCTTTTGCTATGTTCCCCATTATCTTATTTTCATCCCTCTTTTATTTTCTTACTTTTCTTATTCGCTTATGTCTCTCCTTACTGGCTCCTTGCCATGAGCTTAACATGCTGAAGCAACTTTCATGCCAGCAATCCTCTTAAACCCAACTTCTTGTCAACTACACTTTGTTTTTACAATTAACTCCTGAAAGACTTGTCTATAATTTTCTCTGATCCTTCCTCTCCACATCTCCCTGGCCCATTCTTATCTTACTGTCATATTTATCTCTCTACAGAAACTCTTTTGTCAAAGGGACTTACACAATCTCAAATCAAATATTAAAATCTTAATTTTCAATTTAACTCTACCACACAGCAGCATTGAGAGTTGCCTCTCCTTGTCTAAAACTGTTGGGTGGTGTACAACATACTGTTTATGATTAATTTTACCTTCTTAGCATGTTTGTGAATCACCTGCCTCTTCCCTCCTCTTCCTGTCCCTAATCCAACCACTCCATCTAGCTTGCTATATATAGAACAATCCAAGGTTTGTTCTGCCCTTGGGTCTTGGCATTTGCCAGAGCTCATTGCTTCATGCACTTGTCTCTAAGGTATAATTAAATCTTCATTTCTTTAGTCTCTCACATCTTCAGAGTCTCTTCCAGATGATCAAATAAAATGTTATTTTAGCCCTCACCATCATAATGGTCACCTTTATTCTGCTTATTTTTACTTACTGTACCAATCACCTGCTGGATAAATTTATTCTCTTAGTGCACTAGTGTGTAAATTCTCCTCTTTATTTCTTCAATCTAGAATGCTATGAAAAAGTATGTCCTGTCACTAAATGGATTAATAAATGTATGCATTGGAGGTCTCATCTTCTCTTAGTTTTTCTGTCCTAAGTAAAAGTTTTTCTGTCCTAAGTAAAACTTTTACTTATTAATAACGTGATAAAATGATTATATTCCAATTTTATGGAGCAATTTGTGTTATGGATAGAAAGGTACTGAATTTTTGGTGTCTCCACAATCTTGCTAAGTAGTTGGCTCCTCTCTGATTGTCTCTCACTCTGTCTCTCTCTGTCTCTGTCTCTCTGTCTCTCTCTCTCTCTCTTTCTCTCACCAAAGTGAATCTTCACTTATGGAAGACAGTAGTTCAACTTTAAATTATCCTGTGCATTTGAATTCATTCAATGATTATAAAATGACTCATTGCGTGTCCTCAAACACTCCTAGGCTCTCCTTTCCCAGCTCCTCCCGTCACCTACTCATTGCTATTTAAAGTGAGCACTACCTTGTCCTCACTGTGATTCAGAGGTGATAAATGTGTCTTTTGGTTTCTTGTCCTCCCTGAGACACAATGTAGCTGGCTATTTAATATTCTAGTTGGTTGGTGACCAAGTGTGACCTGGTTTACATTTAAAGGTCTGGTATTATTTTGTGATTCTCAGGTTCACAGCAGCTGTACTAGGAACACAGCACAACTATAAAATACAAAACACCTCAAGTGACTTTTCTTCTAAACCCAATCTGGTAACTGAAATTTATTTGTATACTTGTAGATAAATGCAACAATAAAATCTACTTTAACTACATGTATTTTTAGTTTTTTTGTTTTTTGTTTTTTGGGGGGGTCCAGTTGTGGGGCCTGAACTCTGGGCCTGGGCACTGTCCCTCAGCTCTTCAGCTCAAGGCTAGCACTCTACCAGTTGAGCCACAGCACCACTTCTGGCTTTTTTTTCCTGCTTATGTGGTGCTGAGGAATTGAACCCAGGGTCTCAAGCATGCAAGGCAAGCGCTCTACCACTGAGCCACCTTCCCAGTCCTTTAGTTTGTTTTTGTCTTTTGTTTTCTTTACCTATCATTTATATGTACTAGATTTCTGGATCTTATAATTCATGTCCTTGGTTTTCTATGCACTTTGCATTTAAGCCAAAATTACTATGAAATCATTAAAAAATGTTTCATAACCTTGTGGCATACCAATAAGAAGTTATTGTTTTTCTTTTCTTTTTTGAACGGGGTGGAGTGACAATACTAAGACTTGAACTCAGGTCTTGGGTGCTGTTTCTTAACTTGTTTGGCTCTACCACTTGAGACACAGCTTCAATCCACAGTTTGGATTTTTTTTTCATGGTTAATTGGAGGTAAGAGTTTCAAAGACTTTTTTTTTTTGCCTAGACTGGATTTGAATATACACTATCCTTAGATCTCAGCCTCCTGAGTAACTGGGATTATAGTGTGAGTCACCTGTACTCGGTTAGTATTTGAAATTTTAAAAATATGCTTTAAAGAATACTTTCAAGTATTTCTGCTTCTCTTCTTTGAGGAAAACTTATAATAGACCAGTAGTGGCCTTGGGAATCCTAACACTTTCTAAATTTAATAGAAATGTTTGGCTGCAGTTCACATGCCTCTGCTGATAATAATTACAAACATCATAATTACTGTATTTGTTTAGGGCAGCATGTGTTCACATGGTCACGTGGTGGCTTAATTATTATGTGAACAATTTTGAGAGTGCTGACTTAGCTACCATGTTGCCTTTTAAAATAAACCTATAAGACATGCTTAGAGTCTGACAAAACAAACATAGAGTAGGGTTAATTTTCCTAATTCATAAGTAGTCTTAATCTCAACCTTTCTCCTAGTTAGAACATCTAACTTAGCTAGATAAATCTCAAAACATCATTTTCTTGTTCCATGTCACTATTAAAACCCATTAGTTGTTTTGAGCTTCCAATACAAGCCAGTTCAAGCTCACAAACACACACACACACGCACACACACACACACACACACACACACACACACACACAACCATAAAAGACAAAGACAAGAAACATACCAAACACAGAATATGAGTGTCTAACTTATAAGAAAATAGTGATTCAGGTTAGCCAGAAACTACAAAAATAAAAAAGATTATTTTTCTTATTTTAAGGACAATTTTACAAGATGGGATTAGGACTGAAGTTGAAATCTTTACCCACACAATCATTTGTAAAAAGGTATCCTAATCCTAACCTACTTTTCTAACTTCTTATCCCCCACTGTCCTATGAATCTTGGATAAACTCTCTGTCAAAGTCTAAAGTGTCCGTGTGTTCTCCCCAAGTACATTTTGTGCCTTTGTGATTACTCCCCAGATCTGTCTTCTTTTTTATTTTTTTTAACCAGTTTTCCCACTCCATTCTGTAAAGCCTCTTAAAATCTCACTGTGTTCTCTCATCCTTCACCTTCACTGTGGTGTGATACTCGGCTTTGCTAGACAGTTTTATTGTCCTGTATCTTATCTTTCCAAAAAGCCTTTGAGTTTTATGAAACTAGAACTCTACTGTTATTTTTCCCCTGAAGTAGGCTGCACACACAGCAAAGATCCAATATTAATTCCACTCTAATAATTTGTAAATCTACTTCTTTTGTTTTAAAAGAAAAGAACATTTTCAGTCTTTTACATTTTGATGTACCGGGGCATTTAATATAAAATGTCAAATATTCAGGGCCAATTACACAGGTAGGTGTAGATCGTATTAGAAATTCTACTGATTATGAACACTATTGACATATAGCTTTTGTGTTGCTGTCACATAATATTTGAAACTGGGTAATTTATAGAATCTGATTCTGCTAAATCTGTTCTCTTCCTGCAGCTGCTCACTCAGGTACCAAGTATTATTCAGAAATTTGGTGAATAGAGAATAAACAAAGGATTTTTTTTATGGTATCTTCAATGAAGGTATGATCATCTGAAGAGTTTTTATTTTATTAAAGAGATTGAAATTGTGATACTAAATAGCAATACTTAAAAGGAATATTTTTAACTCCTTTTATTGGTATATATTAATTGTAAAGGGATTTCACTCTACCCCTCTTTTTTATTATTGTTATTATTATTTTACTTATTTGTACAAAGAGGTTTCAATTCCATAGGTGAAGTTATGAGTACAATGCATTTGATGTCATCCCTTCCATCATTCTCTCCTGTCTTTCCCAACCCTAACCATACCCTCAAGTTCCATATCATTTCCATACATGTGTTCATTATATTTTCTCAGATTAAGTCCCTCTTGTGCTTACTTTTCCATGCTAGCTTTGTCATTATTAGTTGGTTTTGTTACGCCATTTCCATTCATAGGCATGGTGTACTTTGACGTTGTTCTGTCTCCATCCTTCACCTCCTTTCTTCCATTCATCACTCCCAACATGTTATGTGTGTTTGTGTCTAGACACTGGGTCTACATTCTACTACTCACCTCTAATTTTCCTATGGGTTTTTACCTGGTAGAAATTCACCCATTCTCATTTGACCATTTTCTCATAATGTATTTTAATGCTTATTTTGCAGGCTGTGCCAGCTTCAATTGATTGCTTTCATTTGCTTTGTTTACCATGGATACATTGCAGAGTGAGTTTCCTTGGACTAGTCTGTTTAGCTACTCTACTCAATGAGGTGAAATGTGTTAGTTTATTACTTTATTTTTTTATTAAAGTGTTATTATCTTTGCCTTTCTCTAATTCCTGTCAATATGCTCTTTTAAATCAAGCTATTGAATACACAATTTCTGAAAACAACTTGTTTTTATTTGTTGGTTACAAAAAAGCCCACCATTTACAAAATCCCACCTTGGGGCATATATCCTAAAGAGAAAAAAATCAAAATACCAGAAAGATTCCTACATACCTATGTTCTTTGGAACTCTGTTTACAATAGACAAACCTTAATGAGTTGAGGTGTCCAACAATTGATTAATGAATAAAGAAACTATTATACACACATGCACACATATACACATATATATAGAAAAGATATTATTCTACCATAATAAAACATGAAAATTATGTTGTTTGCAGGGAAATGAATAGAACTGGAGATAGTAATGCTGAGAAAAATAAGATACACCAAAGAATCTAAATATTGCTTATTTGATATGGAAATATTAAATGCTTTTTCTTAATCATAAGCTGAATTATGATGGAAGCCATCCTGATGTTGGAACCGCCAATTCTGATTATCCTTTACACTACACATCATTAACAAATGAAACAAAATAAACAAAAATAACCTTTGAGCTGCTTTAGTAAATATAAATCTCCCTAGATATACATACAACCAGAACAGAATGTGCTATTAAAAATTAATTGATCATACTTGTTCAAATCCAACAGAAAAAAATTATTTTCCTGTCTTGGCAGAATTCCTCCCCTACTGTATAACATGTTCAATAATACTGGTTCAGTAATGAGCAGGCACTGCCTATAAATGACACCAGATTTAAATGGCCGACATGTAGATCTACAGTTTATGTATTACATCCTCATAATTCATTTGAACCAAAAGAGGAATCTATGATATTATGAAATTTAAGAAAACATGAAATGATTTTATCAGAAATTAGGTGAATTGTCTCTTAGGTTATCAGTGAAACGATCCTTCACATCCATCCCAGGATGAGCAGCAGGTAGAGTGCTCAGTCAGGAGAAAGTTACTTCGGTGGTCCTCTGGCGACAGGAGTGTAGGATCTCAGGCTAGGTCCCAGGGCAAGTTATCGGACCCCCATCCGAAGTGGAGCGGGGAGCAAAGAAACCTATCCTCATTGGGCCACCAATGAAAGTATCCTTCACATCCATGCCAGGGGACCACACAGAGGCAGGCAGGCTGGCACAGGAGAAAGATCATTAAAAGGTTTATTATAGCAGCCATATTTTCCCCAAGAGGGAGCACATGGCACAGGCAACAGAACATCTGGGGGTAGGAAGCAAGGTGGGTGGGAGTTCAGATGGGTCCATTTGTTTGGTGGGAACTCCAGGGCTGGGAGGAGCTCAGGTGGAGCTGGGTGGAGCTGAGGACCAAAAGACCATAATGGTTACAATCAAGAGTCTAAGATCTGAGCATCTCAGTTCAAGGTCAACCAAGGTAGACAACCTAAGAGACTCTTATCCCCAGTTAGCCAGCAAAGAGCTGAAAATGAAGTTATGGCTAAAGTGGGAGAGCACCAGCCTTGATTTAAAGAAATAAATAAAGGTCAGCAAAAACATGAGGCAGAGTTCGAAACCAGTACCGCACTGCACACACATACACATACACACACACACGTGTGTGCACGTGGGTGCACACACACACACACACACACACACACACACACACAATAGTAATGATTCTGATATTAGTTATTATTGGCAATTTAACTTTCATTGACTAAACCTTTATAGTATTCTTAATTGAATATTCACACATATTTTAGATCATCTACCAGTAAATAAACTAATTGAAAGCTTTCTATACATTTTACTCCCTTGGAATTCTTTAATGAGTAGAAATAAAATTTGTGTGAGTCTATGCTTAATTAATGTTTTGCATTTTTGATTATGGAAGGAAGTATGTAGTTAGGAATAACATAAACTACTTGAGTCAGCAATTTATGGAAAATAAGAACATAACAAGATACATGTTGAATCTAATTTGAGTTTATCTCATTGGATACCTGAAGCTGGATCTAGACACTGCAGAGTGATATCACCTTATTTTCTAAGTATGGGCATACTAACTAGTAAAGAGGGCTCTAATTAACAACATAGTGAATCATAGAACTGATTTTTATCATGCATATAAACTGATGACTAGTACATAGGCAGTTGTTATATACTCAAGTTTTTATGAACTTCAAGGAGTGATAAACCACATAAGCATTAAATTAGTGAGCATGTAAAAGAAAACAAGTTTAAAAAATCATACTAATGGAATGAACTCTAAGGTTTTTTAAAAATGAAAATGCCAAGTGATTGAAAGTTAAAATCTAATGACTTGGAAGAATTTCTCCTTAACTAAGATTCTTTTTCACAAAGACAATGTGCTTTTCAACAGAAATTGAAAAAAAAAAGTTTTATTTACCAAATCTTTCTCAGTAAGTCCAAGTTTGTGACTATTTCATCCTTTAAATTATGTAAATTAAGAGAAATAGGAATCTTTGAATGATGAATCTTTAATATTTCATCACTATATATTTAATATTTAACATGAATATATTATTTAGAAAGCAGATATTTGTTTATATATCCTAGAGAAAAATATAAAAATATAGACTTCTCATCAAGATAAATTATTTAAATTATAAACAATGAAAAATGGTAGTTTATAAATAATTCTTAGTATATATTGCTACTCATCATGGCATTTATAAAATAGTGATAACTTCATATTGATGAATTGAGAAGAAATAATACATTATATTTGACTGAATAAATTGTTATGAATTTATGTATATTTTAATGACATTTGTCTGATTCTTAGCTTCTGAATTTGCTGAAAATATGTCAAAATATTATATTTCCATATACAAAATTATAAACTTGGACTAGTATGTAGTTCAATATGAGGGCTTGGGCTCAGCCTATACCATTGTAATCATAAAACAAGTAAAAATAAATAAAGAAAAACATTAGGAGTTGAAAAACTTACAGATAAGTCTGTTTGCTAATCTAGTAATTTGTGACAAGTTTCACACAACTCCTTAGTTATTGCTTATGTATTTGGATCATTTGACAATGATAATTGATTTTGGGAAAAAACCTTCACATTTGAAAATCTCACACTTGATGCTCATTGAGTTTGCAGATTATGTCACTTCTTTTCGAAATCCTGTCAAATTTCCAGATTTTTTTTAACGTACTACATACTTTCAAACTCTGATTCTAGTTGTTTTGTTATATCCTTTCAATTATAGCCTTTTTAAAGCTTGGAACTGAAACTGGACCTGGTCCTAGGGCGGTTTAAGCAGTATGTTGGCCTCATACCTATCTTATTCCAAACATTAATTTTCTAGTAACAGAAAAACATAACATTTGTTTTTAACAGCTACTAAGCACTAAACGTTACAGTAATTATCTGGCTAAGATTCAAATATCTGTTCCATATGAACTACTTATTTAATTTTTATGCAGCATAAATATAAAAATATATATTTAGACATTCAAATGCATGACTTTACAAATATATTACATTGGATTTTGTGTCACAGGTTCTTATTCTAACATTCTAGATCCAGCTTAGAAATGTGTTGATGGACTACTGCCAAATGTGGAATTGTCATTTTGTTTATTCATTTCTATGCCCCAAACCAACTAAACCAAACATTTTGGCCTGGCTTTCAAAATCTTGTGCAACAAGGTACTTTAATAGCTCCTAAGAGCTTATGGAGAGAATTTGGCAGGATGGAAAGAACACTGGCCAAATGGTCAACAGGTCTGGTTTCTGGTTAGACTGTCATACTCTTTGATTGATAACTCAACAAATTACTTGGATTCAAAATGTCCATATCTGAATTACAATAGAAAACTGAGTATAGAAGCACCAATACTAGCCAGGCGCCAGTGGCTCACGCCTGTAATCTTAGGTACTCTGGAGGCTGAGATCTGAGGATCATGGTTCAAAGCCAGCCCGGGCAAGAAAGTCTGTGAAACTCTTATCTCCAATAAACCACCATAAAAATGGAAGTGGTGCTGTAGCTCAAATGGTAGAGTGCTAGCCTTGAGCTGAAGAGCTGAGGGACAGCGCTCAAGCCCAGAGTTCAAGCCCCACAACCAACAAAAAAGAAAAGAAGAAGAAGAAGAAGCACCAGTACTATGCTTTCTCTGAAGGGAGAACTGAAAACACTCATATTGAATGTAACAGAGCAGTGATTAGAATAGTCTTGGAGATATGGCATGCAGGATGTGTAAAGATAGGTTGGATAATCAGTGCCCAAACAAAGTTAGAGTGAAAAGTTCTAGTAGTGTGAATACAGTTTACAATCACATTATCTATCTATCTATCTATCTATCTATCTATCTATCTATCTATCTATCTATCTGTAAAAATCTACAAGAGAGAAGCACAAAGTCTCCACCCATAGGAAAATAATACAAGGGCAAAGTTAATTATTATGATCAGTAAATGCTGTGTGAATGTGTCAAGATTATCTCACTAAACCTCATTTATATCTACATTTAAGGGATACTAAGTTATAGTTAAATAGGAATAAGAAGCTCTGGTGTACCGTTCATTGCACAGGTAAGGTGAATATAGATGATAATTGTGAAAACATTCAAACATATAGAACTAATACATTTTAACAAAAACTAAACATAAAATACAGACAAGATAGTCTACTTACATATTTTAAAGATTTTTTTTGATTTTAGGAAAGAAATTCTTTTCTTTTAGAAAAGAAATTAAGGCTTACAATTTTTTTATCTTGATAATACACATAATGTGAAATCCTCAAGTTTACTTATTCTTTCTCTTTTCCCTTTATTTCCATTGATAAAACTTAGGCCCCTAATTCAGGACAATCTTATTCATGAAGGCTTGATTTCCCTGATGACATTCAATCTCTTCTTTATTATTTCCTGTGGAAGTAGATTTGTACCTTCAGGATTTCATTTTTATATCCCAGGTAATCTTATTCCTGTTTACCCATTCTGAGAGACAAGTAGCATGTCTCTGTATAACCAGGTATATGTTTATATTTCCACAGTAATCAGAATTGTGCTTTATTATTAATCCCATTTTTATAGGTGACTCAACCAAAGTAAAGAGATTAAAGCATTTGCCTAAGCAGCAGGAAGATACTTGTCTCCATGACTTCAAATCTCAGTCTCTTTCCAGTGTTGCTCAGGCTTCACTTGATCTTGAGTACTCTCATCACAATGCATGATGATGTGAATTAGCACAAATCCCTCTCTCTTCCCCTACCAAAATTCCTACCTTCAATGTTCATGTTTTGGAACTGCATTGATCATTGCTCTGGAATGTTGAAGTATATTTCCACATCATCCAGACAAAATATTTTAGTGTCCATGTCTTTTGCTACTGGAAATGTCAAAGTCACCTCTTTTTTTCATTCCAGGAGGCTTTTACAGTTTCACCAACGATAATGACATGATACTTGCTGATAGAAATAAAGGCACAGTATCTACTCCCCAGTATCTCCTCTAATTTGTGAGATGTGACCTTCAGTTTCACACAGGCTACTCGGTATGAAAATATGCTAAGTGTCTGCTGATTTTAAAGCAATCCTTAGTGTATGCTTTGTATGAGTCCCTCACTGTCTCCTCGAATCTGGCTTGCTTGTTTACTTTGGACTGCTTCTGAGTTGGAATTGTTCCTAATTACCATTGTTTCTGGCCTCCTGCCAATCCCTTTTACAGGTAACTAGATGCAGAGTTTTGTCCACCTTGGCGTTTGGGCACATATCACCATACCCTTTGACAAATTTACCTTGGCTGTTAGATATGTATCTAACCAACTTAATAAATTCTAGAGTTTTCCAATTTATGATTTTGTCCACAATTGACATATATTGAGCATTTCCTCTGTGACAGGAACTGGACTAACGTTCTTACCTATACTGTGAGCTTTCATCTCAGAATGATGAAAAAGTTTTTTGAAACTGAAGTTTTTATTTTTCCTTGTCCTGGGGCTTGAACCCAGGGCTTGGGTGCTACTATCCCTGAGCTGCTTCTGTCCAAGGCTATAATTTACCCATTGGGCAACCATGCCACTTTGGGTCTTTTCTGAGTAGTTTTTTAGAGATGAGAGTCTCATGGACTTTCCTGCCCCAGCTGGCTTCCATCAAAGATCTCAGCCTCCTGAGTAGCTAGGATTACAGGGCATGAGTCACCAGAGCTCTGCTTATCATTCTTATTTAAAACAGATAGGAAAATGAGGTAAATGTTCATTGACGTGTCAGTGGTGACAGGATTTGATTATTATCCTGCCTGATCCTTAAGACTGTGGCAAAGATGAGGATTTGTTCAAGCTTTTCCATTCTGGAACTTAATCATGAACTAACAATGATTTACATTTACCTACATTATTTAAAATAATATATTATTTCAACTAGTTTAAATATGTACATATATATTATTTTTGTTTTTGGGATACGAGATTTTGTGAACCTAGGTTTAAACATGCAATAGGAGAAAGCTCTAACAGTGAGCTACACCCTTGTTGTTTTTAATTTGCACATGCATATACTTGTATTAACCTATACATGTATACATATATTCATGAATTGTAATATATGTATACATATTCAAATACATGAATTGTAAACAGATCTCAACAGAAATTATAGACTGCAACAGTACTATGGTTTCCCTTACTTGTAATAACTACTGTATGTCTGGGACAAGCAGAAAAGGTCAAAAGCTATGTACATATGACTAGATAAGATGCTGTTAAGTGAAATGAACCCTGAGATAGGGACTATTGCTATTGTTTCTAACATTTTTATAAGGTATAATGTGATTTTTTGTTGCTTTGTATGTTTCTCCCCCATAGTATATCCCCTGTTTTCACTGCATTTGATGTTGTATAATTTGGGAAGGTGAAGGGAAAAAAGAAAATGTTTAAATATGGATGCAGGTTGACCCATTGCAACAATGAGATGTACAAGACACTGTTGAACCTCAAACTTTACAATTTAGGTGGGGGGGAGTATAGTTGTGGAAATGGGAGGGAAGGGATGGTAGGGGAAAAACAAAAGAAGAAGCAACAATGCTTGATAAGAAATGTACTCATTACCTTGCACATATAACTGTAACCCCTTTGTACAGTATTTTCACCATAAAAATACTCATTTTAAAAAAACTTAAAGCTAATTTTAAAAAAATTGGACATCTATATGATGTTCCATGTTTATCTCTTTAGTTATAAAACTAGGGAATCACTAAAGAGTTTAAAACAGAAGATTGAAATGTTTATTTAAAATTTGTTATCTTAGAATTGGTATATATTTGTATTAGAAAGTGATTTTATTATAATACTTCCATGTAAGCATATAGTGTATTTGAATAAATTTTCCCTAATCACCATATTCCCATTGTTCTGTTCTTTCCTTACTGATTTTCCAAACTGAGTTTAATAGCTTTTATTATGCCTTCTTCATACATGTGTATATATGTGTGTATATTTCACACACATACATGTATGTATACACTGTTTATTCAATGTTTAGTTCCCTTTTGTCTTACCCATTCCTGAACCTCTCTTAGACAGCCATTCCTTTACGTTCATGGTTCATTGCCTTTATGGCATCTTCAAAGTCCATTACCATTACTGCTCATTATTTTAGTTCTAAACTCTACCAGTCAGCAGAAATGTGAAATATTTCGCTCTCTTGGGTGGAGTTTATGAAAAGTGGTAGTGGTATTCATCAAAAAAATAGGTATTATACACCTATTTTTATGATTCTGCCATACCAGTTCTGCCCTATACCTGAAGGAGAGTAAGTTAATATTGTTTATTACAGCTCTGTTCACAATAGCTGAACTGGAAGCAACCAAATTACTCAAGAACTGCCAGATAAATAAGGAAAATATTGGAATATATGTAAGTATAAATTATATATATATATATATATATATATATATAACTGGACACATACACACATGCACACTCACATATATATTTATACTTGTAATAAGTTTGTTTTGGCTTGAGCAGTGGGAATTGTTTAAAGGAAGTAGAATGAAAGAAGGAAGATGTAAAAGACTCCTCTAGAAAGATAGAGGAAAATAACAGTGAATTGGAAAGGAAAGAGAAAATTAGAGATGGTTTATATGGTATGTGATAGGATTTTGTGGCTGGTTTCCTAAGGGGTTGAAGGGAGGTTTAAAATGACCACGCCTTTGTACAATAAAATTTTTTTAAAAAAGAGCTACAATGTAGAAACAGGTAAGAGACACACAAACACACAGAGAGACTGAAAAAGAGAGACAGAGGGAGAGGCAGAGAGAGAGGACTGAGGGTAGCTCCTTGTCTTGGGATGGGTGATTATGGAGAAGACATCAGTAACATCAGGGTTCAATGTGGAGGACAGAGAAGAATAGGAAAACAGGAAACTATGGAAAACAAATGCCAGCAAGTGAATGGACTGAGCTGATCTTTAGGAGGACAAGTTTTACAGACAAAATAGACATGGTGGTTGTGTTTTAAAAGTGTCACTAAATACTTTTGTACCTTTTCTGCTCCTGCGATAACCTCTTAGAGTATACCCTTTGGTTCCAACCAAATAATACAACTTGCTAGATGGATGAGAATGTTAAACAAAAAACATGTTGGAAAACATTTTAATGTATGCCTAAAGTTAATAATATTAAGTAATATTTGTTGAAGTCACAGTATATTCAATGCACCTGCTGTTGACTGTATTGTGATAATTTTTTCACACACATACACAAATAAGAATAGTGAAATCTAAGTTTTGAATAGGAAGAAACTCTCCCTGCATCATAGGCTCACACTTGTAATCCTAGTTACACAGGAGTTTGCTATCCACAGGATCATCAGTTAAAGAAATACCAGGTAGAGAGGTCCCCAAACTAACTGGCCAAAAGCTGGGCTGGAGATGTAATTTAAGTGGTAGAGTGCCAGCCGTGAGCAAAGCTCTGAGTTCAAACCCCCAAAACAGCAAACCAATGAAACCACAAAATTAGGGATCATATGGAACCTTTTCATTTAGCTTCCTTCTGAATAGCTTTTAATTAAAGTACAAATCATAGGGAGAGAAGCAAGAACTTAAATATTTAATGGTTTGTGTCATTTCTCAAATAGTTTTTAAAACAGAACATTTATTTAAATATGCAGTGAATGAAGGAATAAGATAATTTGTGATATGTTTATTTGTCAACAGAATAAATGTTGTTGAGTTTTAACACTGAGACATTTCTTTTAGATAATTTGGCATGAGAATGTGAGGTGTGGAACTGCTGCCCATCTTCTTACTGTGAAGGAAGCCAGACAGATCAAAGATGGCGCTGGAGAATAGGAAAACAGATACACAGTGGATTTGTGGATTGAATCCCAACAGCAAGCCCACACTAATTCTACATATGCTTTTTCAGTTTTCTTTTTCTTTCTTTCGTTCTTTCTTTCTTTCTTTCTTTCGTTCTTTCTTTCTTTCCCTTCCTTCTTTCCCTCCTTCCTTCCTTCCTTCCTTCCTTCCTTCCTTCCTTCCTTCCTTCCTTCCTTCCTTCCTTCCTTCCTTTCTTTCTTTCATGGGGCCTGAACTCTGGGCCTGGGCACTTTTCTTCAGTTCTTCAGCTCAAGGCTAGCACTCCACCACTTGAGCCACAGTGCCACTTCCAGCTTTTTCAGCTCTTGTGGTGCTGAGGAATCGAACCCAGGGCCTCATACAAGCAAAGCAAGCACTCTACCACTGAGCCACCTTCCCAGCCCAATTTTTTTCTGTCAGTCATGGGGCTAGAACTTTGGGCCTGGGTGCTGTCCTTTAGCTCTTCCGCTCAAGGCAAGCACTTGAGCCACAGCACCATTTCCTCAGTTTTCTATTTTCTATTTTTTGTTTGTGTCATTTAAATGAAGTTTGCTGTTATTACCATATTACCATGACAAATCCTTCTAAGTTCTTTAATTACTTTGCTAAATAACATCATGGGTCTTGACAAACTTAGTGTATAAGTTTGGAACAGGTCTTTGTAAAGCATGTATCTTCTAGCATTGGTCTTCCTTAATGTTGCAATGAGACTTCATTGAAAGGCCATAATAATGCATGAAGAGTAGGATGTGAAGGATAAGATGGGCAAAGTACTATAAATATCTTCATGCAGAAGATTAACTTCAGAAACCTATGTCCATAGACACTAATTTTTCCAAGTACTTTCCTCTAGTATTGTTAGATTAAGGGACCTTGATTAAAGATTTAAGACCATTCTTTCAAGGCAGGTTGTAAATAAAATCAGTTCTTTGAAAATGGCCCAGTGCATCCATATATTGCTAAATTTCAGTCATTAGAGAGCTACTTATAGTAGAAAGGAAGTTAAGCATTTCTGATATCTGATGACCACACTATCCTGAATGATGACAAGTTCTTCTCTGATGGAGCTTCTTTTTCCTATCAAGTGAGGTTTCTGTAAAAATAGACAATTCAAAAATTTTCATCACTTTCCTCCTTACTTTTTCCATCTCTTTTTTCTTTTTCTCATTCTAGCACAGTCAGAGAATATTTGTGCAGGAAGGATGACTTTATCTTTACTTTTCACGATAAAACCAACAAATTTACAGCCCAATTATCCAATCAAATGCGTGTTTAGGCTTGATTGAATTGCCATATAGCTATGGAGAAAACTATGAACTTGAAGTATCTCCTTACCAGTGTTTCTATTTCATGTGTCAGATATCTGGCCTTTTAAGAAAGCTTTATAAAAGTTATTTTTAGATCCTTAAGTCCTATGGACATAGTGTTAGCCGCTTTATCACTTTGGAAGATGAGGAAAAGATATATGATGTGTTTTCCAGACTCTTCTTTAGAACAGGGTTTTAATGTTGTATTGCAATCTCAACTACTTGAAGATATGTTTTTGGTATCAGCAGTCAATAGATTAAGTTTGAGGACCATTTAGAAGGGACATATGAACAATAACTTCTTGTAGAACTGGGGTCTATAAGACTATGACTTGGGGCTGGGAAGGTGGCTCAGTGGTAGAGTGCTTGCCTTGCATGCCTGAGGCCCTGGGTTCGATTCCTCAGCACCACATAAGCAAAAAAGAAAAAAAGCCGGAAGTGGTGCTGTGGCTCAAGTGGTAGAGCGCTGACCTTGAGCTGAAGAGCTGAGGGACAGTGCCCAGGCCCAGAGTTCAGGCCCCATAACCAGACCCTACCCAAAAAAAAAAAAAAAGAAAGAGAAGAAAAAAAAGACTATGATTTAACCAAAAGAAAAATAATTATACAAAAATATTTATCAAGCACTTCCTACAAGTCAGGTATAGCTCCATATTGAAGAAATTTAATAGAAACATTTTACTGAATGGCGAATTGTAGAGGGTGAGTGCTACATCTTTATTTTTATGTGTCTTGGGTTTTGACAGCATGGTATCTCAATAACTGATAGTTTATCTGGATCTTGGATGGGCACTGAAGAAGGGGTTGGGTTTTGATGGAAGACAGAAGTATGGCTGGGGGTGAAGCTTGGTTACTAAGTTGATTACTTCCTCCTGTGGTGAAGGGAAGTAGGGTTCCCACTAACAATAATTTCCCTATTCTGATGTTGACTCTCTTCCATATCATGGGGCTCACATCCCACCAACTGTGACAAAACTTGGACACTGTCTCCTCCTCCTCCATTCCATATCTCTTGACTTGTAGCTGGACACAACTAGATGTCATAGATATGAGTCCCAGGAAATGTTCACAAAGACTCACAGCATAACTTTCCTTTTGCTTTTGTCCTCTTGCATGGATTGGGGATTGAGTAGCATGAGAGCTTGTAATCAGAGTAGCACGTGAAAAACTTTGGGGGTGTTCAACAAGAGAGAAGGAGGCTAGGTTTCCCCAGACTTGGATCTTTGAAATAAGTTTAAGAATGACTCATTGCAACAATGAGACTTACAAGACACTATGTTGGAAGTGAACTTTAAAACTTTTGGGGGAGTGGGGGAGAATGGTGGAGGTGAGGGAGGGAAGGGATAGTAGAAGAAATACAAAGGAGGGGATAGCTAAGCTCGATAAGAAATTTACTCATAGCCGGGCACTGGTGGCTCACACCTGTAATCCTAGCTACTCAGGAGAATGAGATCTGAGGATCGCAGTTCAAAGCCAGCCCAAGCAGGAAAGTCCTGAGACTCTTATCTCCAATAAACCACTAGAAAGCCAGAAGTGACACTGTGGCTCAAATGGTAGTGTGCTTGCCTTGAGCTGAAGAGCGCAGAGACAGCGCCCAAGCCCAGAGTTCAAACCCCATGACTGACCAAAAAAAAAAAAAGTACTCATTACCTTACTTATGTAATTGTAACCCCACTGTACAACATCTTTACAATAAAAAAATAAAAAATAAATGAATCCACCTGGCTTAAGGTATAGTTTTAATTGTTTTGCTTGCTGCTTATAGCTGAAACAAATCATAATACATATCTCTTCATTTGATTTTGAGAATAAACTTCTGAATTAAGTACTCCATTATTAAGTAAAGTAAAGGAAGCCCAGATAAATTAAGCAACTCCCTTGGGGGTCTTGACAGCTCCTGAGTAGAAAGCTGGGGTTCTAACACCCTCTCTGATAAACTACACTGTATTTGTTCCTTGTAAGCTGACTCAGACTAAATAAATCCCACTGATCTTATTTCCTTTGTTAGGACACTTTTCTGATAAGACTAAATGATAGGTGTGACTCTTCAGTGGCTAGCGTTGTTACCACGCAGACTTCAGTACTGACTTCAGTACTGACAATCAGTTACTACATAGAGAAGGCAAAATGTTTTAGTTAGGATGAGTTTTACTTTGCAGTCACTAAAAATCCAATTCAGAATAGTTCAAACCATTAGAAAATTGACCAATTACCAAGATAGAAGAAGGGCACATAGGGCGGGCCTTGGGATCAGCTGATTCAGCTACAAGGCAATGCTATTAGGAGCACATACTCTTTCTCCTCTGTTCTGTGACTCACAGCATTGGCATCAGTCAGAACGCAGTTCTTGTGGCAACAGGAAGGCTGGATTTCCCACTTGATATTGCTTTCCTTCTTTCTTTCTTTCTTTCTTTCTTCCTTCCTTCCTTCCTTCCTTCCTTCCTTCCTTTCTTTTTCTTTCTCTCTCTCTTTCTCTCTCTCTTTCTCTCTCTCTTTCTTTCTTTTCTTTCTTTCTTTCTTTCTTTCTTTCTTTCTTTCTTTCTTTCTTTCTTTCTTTCTTTCTTTCTTTCTTTCTTTCTTTCTTTCTTTCTTTCTTTCTTTTTTCTTTCTTTCTTTCTTTCTTTCTTTCGCTACAGCTCCCCTTCCATATTTTTCTGTGTTTTAAATTGTAGATAAGAGTCTCACAGAGTTTCCTGCCTTGGCTAGTTTCAAATTGTGATCCTCAGTTCTCAACCTCTTGAGTAGCTAAGATTATAAGCATGAATCACTGCAACTGACAGAGACACTCACTCTTTAATTCATATCTAACAGAAAAAGGAAAGGTATTTTCTCATCTTTCTTTAAAACCTGAGGTAGAACTTTCTCAGCAGTTTCTTGCCAACTTTCTCCTGCCAAGTAGCAACTGTGGTAGATGTGGTCTAAAGGTGATAATAATATCTCAATAATAATCTAAGACATCAGAAGAATAAGTAAGAAGCTGTGCTGCCTCCTGGCTAACATATCATCTGTGATAGTTTATAAAAGGATATTTCTTCTAGGACAAATAATTAGGAATCTTTGCTGCAACCAAGGCTAACGCTGCCTCTTCCCTGGCACCTACGTACAAGATTCTCCCTTTTTCAGTGTATATGACAACAGAGAAGAGCTGGCCCAAGAGAGTAGTATACTGAACAAAGAAGAGGGCTAAGAATGGAAGCCTAAAGTCCAGAACTGTCATGAGAATTGTGCCATGACAAGTCCAAATATTCTAAATATTCTATCATACATCTTAAATATTCTATCTCTGTTAACATGGCCTATTACTACATTAGATTTCTTTGGGGTTTATAATAAACTGTCACATTCACTTGAGCTTCTAGTTCCTTTGCATGTGCTATATCTCAGATATATCTTTATCAGGTGATAAAAGGTTGAAGAGAAGAGTCATTTTAATTGCTTTTAGTTACGCTGGGTGACTGGGACCAAATATCTGAAGAAAAAAAAAAAAACAACTTAGGACAGGATTGATTTTAGCTCATGATTTCAAATGCTTCTGTCCATAGAGAAACTTCTCAATGACAAAGCTTAGTGAGCTATTTCCTGGAGAGACAGACCGACAGACAGAAAGACAGACAGACAAGAGAAATTCCTCAAGGACAGATTCCCAGTAACCTACTTCCTTCAGCTAGTTTCTACCTCATAAATTTTGAGTACCTCTGAAATTGGCATGACCAATGGAGAACTAAACATTCAAGACAAGAACTTCTTGGCATAACCTTCCTATTAACCCATAAGAGTGAAAGTAAGAAAAAGACACTGAAGAGGAAAAGTGAGAAAGTAACCAAGAGATGTGAATGCTTGAGATTTGTTGTTAATTAATGTGGCTTGCCCCTACCTGGCCCATCTGTGAGTGAAAATGCCCTTTATTACCTACAACTCTATGGTATATTTGGTATGTTTAGCTCTGGGCCCAACCTTAGTTCCTGGAAAGCATCACTAGGCAATCTTTGCTGCATGGAAGAGTGCCCAATCCCATTATCCGGTTGTGTGCCTTTTAAGGTGGCAAGATGTTTGGAATGTGATAATCCTTTTCAAGTTCTTCTAGAAGACAGAAACTAGCCCCTTTATTCTCTCCTCCAAGATATTACCTCCATGTAGTTGCTAGTAGCCAATAGCTTATGATTGTAATCATAGCTACTTCGGAGGCTGAGATTGAGGAAGCCAGCCCCAACAAACAAATCTGAAAGACGTTTATCCCAATTAGCCATCAAAAAGCCAGAAGTAGAGGTGTGACTCAATTGATAGAGTGCCAGCCTTGAGAGAAAAAGCTGAGACTGAACCTAGGCCATGAGTTGAAGCCCCAATACTGGCACAAAACAATTAAAAACCAAGCAAGCAAGCAAACAAACAAAACTATGACGTATTAATTGGCTCCATAGTTATTAGAGTAGCAGAGTTTCCTCTTAGACTTAGCAATAGATCACATGTTAATTATAGGTTTCAGTTTTCTTCATCTTTCTTTTAATACCTTCATAGGCACTTCTATGGTTCAGATAAATGTCCTCCAAATGTTCATGTGTTAATGCTTTGTTCATCTCTTGGTGTTATTGGGAGGTGATACAACCTTTAGGAGGAAGAATATAATGAAGGGTTTCCAAGTCATTGTGGATGTTACTTTGTAGGGGATATTGGGATCCTGGTCCTTTCTAGTTTTTCCATTTATTTATTTCCTGGCCATCTTGAGGATAGCAATTTTGTCCTTTCTGCTTTCCCAACCATGATTTGCTACCTCAAAGCAGGAACCGAAAACTACAAGGCCAATGGACCATGTATTAAAACTATTAATACTTTGAGCCCGAATAATCCTTTTCTCTTTATAAGCTTATTACCTCAGGTACTTGTTACAGCCATGAGAACTAGAGTTACAACGTACTTTCCAGGACATTGTGGGAAGCTTCCTCAGAGAATTCTGTACAATGATCACAGAATGCTGGAGTCTTAGTCACAGAACATGCGTAAGTGCATCTATAAAGCCATTTGAAATATTTGTTTTTGTTTGGAAATGAAAAGCAGTCATAATTACTGGTCTGACTAACTGCCTACTTAAATGACTCGCTCCACCTTGACTTAATTATGGATCTTCCTGTTGGAAGTCAATACATAATTTTTAAAATAATACTTTCTTTTTTAACTGTAAAAAAATTGCTTGTTTTCTATATAATAGTCCTTGAGTGACCTGCTTCTAGCCAAATTACTTTTTCAAATTTTCCCTGATACTAGCCTTTATGGTTCAAAGTGTAGAAATTTCTCTTTATAAGTATATATGAATTGGTATTGTCAGCTAATTTTTAGATGCACAAGAACTAATTTTATCCTCAAGCAGATTTCTCAAGGACCAGGATTGTACTTTGTGTACATTTTATATAAAACACATATTTGTTTTTTTATTTTTATTTTGGTACCAATATGTTATATTTGTTCTATTTCTTTTTATGTTATTACATTTTTATTGGGAAAATACAATACAGAGGGGTCATAATTACATGAGCAAAATAATGAGTACATTTCTTATCAAGCATTGTTGCCTCCTCCTTTGATTTTTCCCTTACCATCCCTGCCCTCCCATATCTACGACTACACTCCCCCCTCCCAAAGTTGTAAAGTTTGGTTTTCAACTTAGCATCTTATATATTTCATTGTTGCAATGGGTCTACCTGTATCCTTATTTAAACATTTGTTTTTTCCCTTCCCCTCCCCAAATTATACCAACATCAAATACAGTGAAAACAGGGGTTATACCGTGGGGGAGGGACATACAAAGCAACAAAGAAATCACCTTATAAATCTGTTAGAAACAATAGCAAGAAAGAAAAACCACTTGAGTCATTATCTTGGGGTTAATTTCACCAAACATCAACTTACCTGACCGTTTCTGCTTTTCTCAGACATACACTAGTTACTACAAATAAGGGAAACCATGGGAACCTATGTTTCTCTGGGCCTGACTTACTTCATTTAATATAATTTTTTCCAGGTCTTTCCATTACCTAACAAATGGGGCAATCATTCTTTCTGATGGAGGCATAGAATTCCATTATATATATGTGTGTGTGTGTGTGTGTGTGTGTGTGTGTGTGTGTGTGTATACCACATAAATATATATATATATATATATATATATATATATCACATTTTCTTGATCCATTCATCTACTGAGGGGCATCTGGGTTGGTTCCATATCTTAGCTATGGTAAATAATGCTACAATAAACATAGTTGTGCTGGTAGCTTTAGTGTGGTCTTGTTTGTGATCATTTGGGTAAATGCCCAAAAGTGGGATTTCTGGGTCACAGGGGAGCTCTATGTGGAGTCTTTTGAGAAACTTCCATACTGCTTTCCAAATTGGTTGAACAAGTTTACACTCCCACCAACAATGCAGTAGGGTTCGCTTCTGTCCAGATCCTCTCCAGCATCTGCTGTTATTAGATTTCTTGATTATAGCCATTCTAACTGGGGTGAGGTGGTATCTCAGTGTTGTTTTGATTTGCATTTCTTTTATGGCTAGAGAGAATGAACATTTCTTCATGTGTTTATTGGCCATCCTTCTTTCCTCTTCAGAGAAGTTCCTCTGTAAGTCTTTAGCCCACTTATTTATTGGGCAGTTGGACAAATGGGATTGCATGAAGATGCAAAGCTTCTGCATGGCAAATGACATAGCTAGCAAGATCAATAGAAAGCCCACGGGTTGGGAGATCTTCACTAGCCATACAACAGACAAGGGTCTCATATCTAAAATGCACCTGGAATTCAAAAAAATTAAATCCCCCAACAATAAATCCTCAAAGAAACAACTGCTCTATTTCTTTTGAACATCAATTTCTTCCCACATTTTTACCCTCCTGAGAACCACTCCAGTTAAATTTCTTTCCATTTGCTGTATAATTGTAATCCTTCTTTTAACAATTGCTTTTCACTGTAGTCTGTCTTTCAGTAATTGACCAGATCAGACTTCTTGGTGAAAAAGTCTCACCTTGTTACTCTCTTGCCCAAAAATGATTTTTAAAAAATCTTTAATTTTAAAGTGCCATAGGTTTAGTTGCTTCTTACCTTTATTTCATGTTTCTTTTCAGTTGAAAGTTTCTTGGCTTGAATTATCTATTCAAGGATTCTTTCTCTCTTGCCTTCTTCAATGAAGTCTACCCTCAGTGTCTGATATCCCCATTACAGATGCTACCTGGCCCCTTTCAGTCGTTTTTGCTGGATCTTAATGTACCCTTAAGTGTTTACCATCCTCCACTCATGCTACGTGTCTTCTCTCACCTCCATCCACGACAGGCTTTCTTTGCACGACTTAACTTAGTCTCCTGCCTGAATGTACCTGAGTATGCTAAGGACATAGAAACCTTCGATTTCAGGCTGGTTGCATACTTGCAAATAATCTGTAAATCAAACCTCCATATGAATAGAGAAAGACAGCTCCATGTGGGCTTTACTTTGGTATTTATCTGACACAAGACTTTGGAAAACTTGCTTTAATTCATGGGTCTCAGGTTGGAGTCATTAAAATACAGGCTAAACCGCTGAGATAGCTGGCATTGTGGGAGCCAGCCTGGGTCTGAAGTCCAGTCACGGTTCTGTGCCAGATGAACTGAGTATTGTTACAAGCCACTTTACTTTTCTGGTGTTCCCTCCTTATGAAAATAAGGAGATTCTTTTTCTGCTTAAATGTATTAACCTAGACTAGATATGATGGTGTACTCTTGTAATCTCAGGTACTTGGAATGTGGGAATAGAAGGACCAAGAGGTCCAAGGCTAGCTCTCAGGCAAAAATGCAAAATCCTTGCCAGCACTGGTAACTCACACCTGTAATTCTAGCTACTGAGGAGGCTGAGGTATGAGGGTCAAGGTTCAAAGACTGCTTGGGCAGAAAACACCACGAGGCTCCTATCACCAATTAACTACCAAACACAAGTCCAAAAGTGGAGCCGTGGATCAAATGGTAGAGCACTAGCCTTGAGGGAATCTCCTCAGGGATAACACCTAGGCCCTGAGTTCAAGGCCCAGGACATGCCCAGACAAACTAACCAAAAAGCAAAATCCTACTTGCAAAACAAACTGAAACAAAAAGGGCTGGACGACTGATCTAAGAGGTAGAGCAATTTCTTCAGAAGCACAAAGTCCTGAGTTCGAACCAAGAATTAGCAAACAATAATAATAATAATAATAACACAAATAAAATCACCTTAGTGCTTTCATTACACAGTTCTACACACATTAACTATACACATGGTATCTAAGGTGCATGTGACTGTGAAAGTACTTGTCAAAGGTTAGCCTTCATATAATCTTTCTGAATAGTTATAAGTGTAACAATCTAGTTGCCACTAAAGATGAGGGGCTAAGTTATCCAGCATTGTTACATTTTGGAGTTCTATTACAATCTACAAGGACAAAATTATTTGTTTGTGGATATCTTAAAATTTGGAAACAGGGCTACCAAAGTATTATCTAGGAATAGTATAATTAATAATATTTAAAGATAATACTAATTTAGTGTTGGTGGCATAATCACTGATTGTGTGTTTAAAATAGCTTATTGTAGAATATATTTATAATATACTTATTTATAGTATACTTATTTATTATTCTTATTTTTAGCAGCTTAGTTCATAGCATACGTCAATAAACTTTTGTGGCCAGCAGTGGTGGCTCACAACTGTCATCCCAGCTGTGCAGGAAGTGGAGATCAGAAGATCATGGGTCAAAGCCAAGCCAAGTCAAAAAGTAAGAGAGACTCTATCTAAAAACAAAACAAAAACAAGTTTGGTTGGGAGCCAGTAATCTTGTCTTTAGCTCTAGCTATTCTGGAGGCTGAGGCCCAAAGACTCACTACTGGAAGTCAACTCTGACAGAAAATTGTGAACTATCATATACAATAAACCAGAAAAAAGCTGGGCTGGTGGCATGGCTCAAGTAGGAGAGTGATAGCCAAGAAAGTGCAAGGTGTTAAGTTCCTACCTTAGTACCATCAAGAATGAATAAATAAATGAAGTTGGTAAGAGTCTATCTTAGCCAATCACCAATGACAGACAGAAGCACAAGTAGGAAGATCACAGCCCAGACTGGCTCAAGGATAAACTAAGACCCAATCTATCTTGACAACAAATGCAAAAATGACAGATGTGGTGCAAGCAGTAGAAAGCCTTCCTAACAAGCTTCAGGCTCTGAGTTCAGCCCTAGTTCCACCAAACTATCATCATCATCATCATCATCATCATCATGAAGTTTGGGTGTCAACTCAAGTTCGGCACTTTACATACCAAGATGCTGAAGCTTTAGGATACTTTAATTTTTTGTACTCGTCCTGGAGCTTGAACTTAGGACTTAGGCACTGTCCCTGAGCATTTTTGCTCGAAGCCAGCATTCTCCCACTTGAGTCACAACTCTACTTTTAGCTTTGTGGTGGTTAATTGGAGGTAAGAGTCTTATGGCCATTTTGGCTGGGCTGGCTTCAAACCAGGGTCCTCAGATCACAGCTTTCTGAGTAGCTAGGATTACAAGCACAAGGCACTTGTACCTGACTTCGAGATAACTCTTAATCACAAATCAAGTTCTCTTTCTTTTATGTGACATTATTTCTCCTGTCATCAGTCACACTATGCATGTGTTTCTCTCAAAGAATCTTGAAAACCCTTAAAGAGAATATAAAGTTGGTTAAAAAATGAAGAAAATCCAGCATGAACCTTTTTACCACCTTGTGGTTTATATGGAAAAGAGAAACAGGGAAGCCTGAATATAAGATTTGGTCACTGCACATCAGAATAGCTACCGGAGCACAGAGCTTGCTGCCAGTGATTGCTGCTTTCCGAGGAATGGTGGATGACATATGCCCATGTTCTGCTTGAATTCTGTAAACGTCACTAAACTTAAGATAAAAAGCAAGCTCTTTTATTTCTGTTGTTAAGATTCTAACATTCTTACCAAGAATAACAATTGAGTTGTGTATCAACATTTTGCCAGTTCTAAAGAATTGTGATTCATGACTATTATCATTTCATCTTGAATACCACTGGTTGAAGTAAATTTGCTTTCAATTAGTTGTTTTAGTTTTGTAAGTGGTCCAAACTCAATTTTGGTTACAATTCAGACAGAGACATTATCACTCTAAAGACATACCTGATGTGTGTTGGATTACAGCCCCTCCCATCCTGCAAATTATGTTTTTGTGTACAATTATAGCATTCTGAGTTATCTAAGACCTTTGATAGGCAATTCATAATGTCTAGACCATCAACCTGTTCATTTGACTTATGGACAATTTAATTTTTCAAGGAAAATAATTCTAAATAGGCATGACAGATTTCAGCAAAGCTAAATATTATATTCCTTTCTTCAAATTAGCTGTCCATAGAAGAAAGGAGATTAGAAAACATGCTCGTGTGAACACAGATTTCATATAAGTTCAGTCTTTCTTATCTGAATTACTCAAGGCCTAATTTATGAATTTTAGGGTATTTCTGAGTTTAAGCATATTTACACATGGATAGTGAAATATTTTAGGTATAGAATGCAAGCCTAAGCACAAGATATGTATTTCATTATATATATATACATATATATATATATAATATGTTTGTAATGGAAAGATAATTTTATGAATATTTTTATAAACAAAGCTTGTTTTATACTCACTTGTGCTACTGTGTGCAAACTTCCCAATATGGGATATTTGGATTCATGTTACTCAAAGTGTGCTATTGCCAGTCTCACTATAAATCTACAACAGCAAGTGGTAGCACTGTTCTGCAGACCTGTCATTAAAATACTTACCTGGCTTTGTTAACTGGAATCAGAGATTGAGCCAAAGCAATATGGTCTGAAGAAAGGCATTTTAGACCTAGGAGGAAAACTATCACTGTGATACATATAATCTTTGTAAATTTCAGTTAGAGTTCCAAACCAAAACATGCCTAATGACAAGTTCTTTACCTCAAGGTAGCAGTGCTTATAGCAATAAACTTATATGGCCTTTGATGAATGCTTTTTTCTTCCAGCAGGAAACACTTGGCAACACATAAATGTAACTGTGTGTCTTATACTCCCTGTCTAAAATATGGACTAAATATTAAATCAGTGTTCCTTTTCTTCCAGATAGTAATATGTTTGTTTTAGTTTGTTTGTTTAGTAGGCAGGAAGACGTGGTCTTACTACCCAGGCTGGCTTCAAACTTGTGATGCTCTTGCCTGGGTGTCCTTAGAACTGGGATCATAGATGTGGGTCATGATACCCAATTCAATTTGCCATTTTTTTTCTCTAAACCTAACACATAGAGAAGAATGTGCTGAGAATCTCTTGGTGCTAGAAGCCAAGTCAGGATGCATGAAATTTTCATACAAAGAAGACAGTTGAGAATGTTGCTAGGGAAAGGAGGTATGACTTGTGACTTCTATAACTAAGTTATTCCAGTAACAAAAAATGAGAAAAAAAAATCCCCACAATAATTCCTAAGCATTAGACATGACTAGAGAAGAAATAGACCATTTTATCCAGTCACCCAACAGTCAACAGAGATCCTGCTCTTGGCCCTTTGACTTTCCTTTTCATCATTTTTAATAGGATATCTTTCTCTGTATGTTATGACTTTACACCTAAGAAAGTAAGCAATAACAGTGAGGTTGGCTACTCATACATGCTACTTCTAAAGCCTATGACCTTAGCTCCAACCTTCACTGCTAGAAGGCCATCTCCATGTATATCTCATTGTATAATCTGAAAAGCTTCTTTAGAAATGTAATTTGGTACTTGCCATGGTTCTAATATTGTCTGTTATGTCCTCCAAAGAGCCCCGATTAGAGATTTGATGCCTTGCTTGTGCTTGAAAGATTATAAACACTTTTGGATGTGGAGCCTGGTCAGAAATCCTCAAGCCTTTGGGCCCTTGCCTTGAAAAGGACTGCAGGATCTAGATTATTCCCTTTCCTTGTTTTGACATGTGAGTCTTGACATGTGACAGTTTGTTCTGAAATGAACTTGTTATTGCTGTCTGCAAACAAAAATGATCTGGTAACTTAAAAAATGGCAAAACCTCCCATGCTCCTGGATTGGAAAGATTAACATCGTGAAAATGGCAATACTTCCCAAGGCTATCTACAAATTCAACGCAATACCTATCAAAATTCCACCCTCATTCTTCAAGGAAATAGAAGAGGCAATCCAAAAATTCATATGGAACAATAAAAGACCCCGAATAGCAAAAACACTCCTGAATGGAAAGAACACTGCTGGAGGAATATCAATACCAAACTTCAAACTCTACTATAAAGCCATAGTAATCAAAACAGCTTGGTATTGGCATAAGAACAGACCTCAGGACCAATGGAATAGAATTGAAAACCCAGAAATGAACCTACAGACCTATAGCCATCTAATCTTCGATAAGGGAGCTAAAACAATAGAATGGAAGAAAGACAACCTCTTCAGTAAATGGTGCTGGCAAAATTGGTTAACTACATGTAGAAAACTTAAGCTAGATTCGTATATATCACCCTGCACCAGAATCAACTCCAAATGGATCAAAGACCTTGAAGTCAAAGCAGACACTCTGAAAACATTACAGGATGGAATAGGAGAAACCCTAGGTCTCCTTGGCTCAGGCCGAAATTTTCTGAATAGAGACCCGGAAACACAACAAATCAAAGAAAGGTTGGACAAATGGGATTGCATAAGGTTGCAGAGCTTCTGCAGGGCAAATGACATAGCTAGCAAGATCAATAGAAAGCCCACGGATTGGGAGAAGATCTTTACTAGCCATACAACGGACAAGGGTCTCATATCTAAAATATACTTGGAACTCAAAAAATTAAACCCCCCAACAACAAATCCTCAAAGAAACAACTGCCCAATAAATAAGTGGGCGAAAGACTTAAAGAGAAACTTCTCTGAAGAAGAAAGAAGGATGGCCAATAGACACATGAAGAAATGTTCAACATCCCTAGCCATAAAAGAAATGCAAATCAAAACAACATTGAGATATCACCTCACTCCAGTTAGAATGGCAAAAATCAAGAACTCTAACAACAACAGATGCTGGAGGGGATGTGGACAGAAAGGAACCTTACTTCATTGTTGGTGGGAATGTAAACTTGTTCAACCACTTTGGAAAGCAGTATGGAGGTTCCTCAAAAGACTTCACATACAGCTACCCTATGACCCAGCAATCCCACTTTTGGGCATTTACCCTAATGTTTACAAACAAGACCACACTAAAGCTACCAGCACAACTATGTTTATTGCAGCATTATTTACCATAGCTAAGATATGGAACCAACCCAGATGCCCCTCAGTAGATGAATGGATCAAGAAAATGTGGTATATATACACAATGGAATTCTATGTCTCCATCAGAAAGAATGACATTGCCCCATTTGTTAGGAAATGGAAAAACTTGGAAAAAATTATATTAAGTGAAGTAAGCCAGGCCCAAAGAAACGTAGGTCCCATGGTTTCCCTTATTTGTAATATCTAGTATATGTATGAGTCAAGCGGAAAAGGTCAGATAATGTGATGTAAGGAAAATGAACCCTTAGATGTGTATTTTAATGTTTTTTTCTTTCATGCATGTGTTTCTAACACATTTATAAGATTATCTCTTTGTTGCTTTGTATGTCCCTCCCCCACAGTATAACCCCTGCTTTCACTATATTTGATGTCAGTATAACTTGTGGAGGAGATGGGGAAAAACCAGTTGTTTAAGGATACAGGTGGACCTGTTGCAACAATGAGAAGTACAAGTTTTCATGTCCAAAACGAGCTTTACAACGTTGGTGCAGGGGGGGGGGGGGGGAGGAGAAGGATTGGGATTAGGGGGGGAGGGGGGAGGCTGGGAAGGGATGTGAAGGGTAAACAAAGGAGGAGGGTGCAATGCTTGGTAAGAAATGTACGCATTATCCTGCCCATGTAACTGTAACTCCTCTGTACAGTATGTTCACAAATAAAATTAAATTAAATTAAAAAAAAAAAAGAAAAAAAATGATCTGGTCATCTTGGACTTCGAGCTTCTGAAATTGTGAACTAACTAAATATTTTTTAATAAATATAGTTGCCTCAGGCATTTCATTTTATTAACACAAGGCTAATATATTAATAAGACATTCATCCCATATCTTCCTAGATTGTGTTAATATATAAGACATTTTTGCTTTTATTATTTTGTATTTTCTTTGTCTCCCACACAGCTGTTCACTTGTTTATTGACTAACAGAAACATTTTTGCCCATGTACTGCTCTAGGCCCTATGCGGATCCCAGGTATATAAAATTAAAATTCCAATATTCAAACAGCCCTTGATGAGAGGCAAGAATATGACTAACTCCAGTGTAGTATAAGGGAGTTCTTTTATAATTTCTTGTATCGTTTATACGTACAAAAGATAAAACATGTAGCAATGCTATGCTTTTTTCCTCAGTGATTACATAAATTATTTTTCATGGAAACATACAACCAACTGGCTCAACTGACGGTACCAATTTGACCATTTTAACTAGAATAATTTTGAAATTGAAATTCCATGGACATAGGTGTAAAATGACTATAGAAGATAGATGTCTTCAGTTTTGAATGTAGTTCTTACCAGCTGATGTCACTCTAGGTCTCAAACTTCATTTAGTTTTTCCTGGAGCCCCAGTTCCCTTTAAATGTTCTTAAAAATAGGCATAGGTATAAGGCTCAGCCCTCCAGCAAGTCAAAATATTTACAAATCATAGGAATGCCTCTTTCCTACATAACCCAGATGTACCTACTATTTGAAAAGTTTGCTTAATTGCCTGATAAGATACCACTGAAGTTTATTGTTCCAAAAAAAAAAAGTAGGCAAGTCAAAATTACCATACTAAAAGCTGGTTGGTTATATCTTTAGACTTTTTAGAATCCCATAGATTTTAAACTTAAGGAAATAGCCACAGGCACACTTCATCAGAGTGAAAAGGTCACCTATTCCAACCATTCAGTATTATGATTTCTTTAAAAAAAATTATGATGAATAATGGAATTCATTTCAATTTTTTAAATTTATTTATTTTTTTTTGGTCCAGTCGTGGGGCCTGAACTCTGGGCCTGGGCACTGTCCCCCAGCTGTTCAGCTCAAGGCTAGCACTCCACCACTTGAGCCACAGCGCCACTTCTGGCTTTTTTCTTTTTTGCTTATGTGGTGCTGAGGAATCTAACCCAGGGCCTCATGCATGCAAGGCAAGCGCTCTATCACTGAGCCACCTTCCCAGCCCTTCATTTCAATTTAAAAAATAGAATTGAACAGTCTACTTAAGGTGGAAAAAGAAAGGTTCATTATTTTTAAAAAGTAAATAAAAATAGTATATTAGAACTCTATTTGGAGAAAAAAAAACTATCCAAAAGTACATAAATGCTTTCATAATACTTAAGACATAAGCATTCTCAATTATTAGTGGCTATATCCCTGTGTTGGCATGAAAGGTGACTATAGTTTTCTATTTTCACTTTTGGAAAAAATAAATTACACTTTTTAATGAGTTAAAAGTCTACACTTACGACTTTCAGTCAAATAGAATAATACAATCTGACTCCAGAATCAATGAAAATACATTGTACTCTATAAGCTTACATCTAGAGAAAAAATACAATTACATATTTTTAATCTTACCGAATAACTTAATTAATATGGTGGATTGATATCATTGCCTAGATAGTCTCATCAGGAAATATTGAACAATATCTTTATTTTTTATTGTGAAAATACTGTACAGAGGGGTTATAATTACATGGGCAACATAATGAGTACATTTCTTATCAAGCATTGTAGCCTCCTCCTTTGTTTCCTCTTCCCATCCCTTCCCAGCCTCCCCCCGCTGAACAATATCTTTATAATACAGATGTTGATATAAAATAAAGTTTGGATTGTTTCTTCTATGAAATAATCTGTAGACAGAATTATGCCAGGAGTCATTTCTTTACAGTAAGTTTTAAAATGCATTATCATTAATATCTATAGAAACAATTTCGTCATGTGGGAAAAATAATTGTAGGTACAATTTTAAAACAGTGGCATTTGTGTTTAATATGATCCATTTAAACCATTTATCTTATAAGACTAATGCCCATATGCCCTTAAATTATGATGATTGATACTAATCCAAAATATTGGAACTTTGTTATAAAGGGGAAAGTGTGACTGTGTTCCCCACTCTGTCCGTCCACACAGCAGCAATTCTTTTTTCAATTTTAATCACTATTTGGAAGATACAAAATGAAAATCAACACTTCTCTTTTTCCTTTATGGTGTGATCTCAGATCATGTCATAATTATCCTTTTGAGGAAAACTGGAAAGGACACACCACTTTAATGGTGAATGCAACGAACTTCAAACTCAGTCAAAGAGCATTTATTTCATTATTTTTTTTTGGGGGGGGGGGTCTGGTCGTGGGCCTGAACTCTGGGGCTGGGCACCGTCCCTCAGCTCTTCACCTCAAGGCTAGTGCTCTACCACTTGAGCCACAGCGCCACTTCCGGCTTTTTTTTTTTTTGCTGCTTATGTGGTGCTGAGGAATCGAACCCAGGGCCTTATGCATGCAAGGCAAGCTTTCTACCACTGAGTCACCTTCCCTGCCCATTTATTTCATTTTTTTTACCCCCATGTTGGTACCTTGGGATGTGGAGCACTCACTATCCTTAGCTATTTCCCTCCAGGATTGTCCTCTACTACTTGAACCACAGCTCTATTTCTGGCCTTCTTGGTAGTTAACTGGAGATAAGAGTCTCAGGGACTTTTCTGTCCAAGCCTTGCTTGAACCATGAACTTTAGATCTCAGCATCTTAAGTAACTAGGATTACAAGCTTGAGCCACCAGTGTTCGGCTCACTAAAGGAATTTTTTTTTAACCGAATTCTGGAGGACTTTTTGAAGAAAAAAAAAAGTAAATACACCAAGTCTTCCAAAAGACAAAAGATTTATAAAGTGGTCTATTTCATAATAACTTAACCACAGTAATTGTAACAAATAAAACGGTTGACTACCCACATGAGTTTTTCCTTCCTTATTTGCCACTATTAATCCAATTTTTAAGTACCTTTGGAAACAATACAACTAAAATGTAAGTACTCTAGAGCCTTCTGTACTGTACTAGTTAAATAAAATAAAAGTGGAAGTATAAGGTGCAATTCTAATCCTAAATTTAGATAAAGCAGACACAAAATTAATTTCATAACCTATTTGATGTTGCACAAAATAAATGGAAAGATGGTAGTTGTATGCTAGCACAGGTTCATCTGGAAAACTGCCCCACTTAATGTAATGCCGTGTTATCTTTGATCTATTCACACATTTGACAAATGTAATAAATTACAGGAAAATGTTTCAAGGTGACAGGAAGTAAAGAGTTATGTTTCTCACCAAGTCCTTGTTCAGTATATCAGAAACCAGGCAGATGACATAGACCATACCGAAGCCATCACCTCCCCGACTCTGTCCATCCACAGAGCAGTACTGGTACAAAACGAAAATCAATACATGTCATAATTATCCTTTTGAGGAAAACTAGAAAAGGCACACCATTTTAATGGTGAATGCAGAGTTGTTAAACAACAAACTTCAAAGTCTACAATTTCTTAACTGAAATTATTGGGTGTAGAATATAAGATTATTATAAGATACACTATATGTTTTAATGTATTTGGCTTTAGAATTTTATTTTTGTCATTGATAGTCTAATAAATTGATCCATTCCAAGTGCTTTTTAATATATAGTTTATATGGTATATACTATATACTTTATCATATACGTCAATGCCATTCAGGATACATATTATTAATAATTCTAGCTCTTATTCCTAATAGGCTAAGCTCATTGGTGATAAAATAAAAGTATACTCAAACCTATTTCACTGATAAGTAAAATGAGCTCAGGGAGTTTGATGCCATTCATGAAACCCACATAGTGAATGGCTGAGACTAGACTTGAAACCAGATCTGACCTGGCTGGTTGTAAATTCAATTCTCTTTATACTGTGTATTTTGCAGTATACTAAGTTCAAATGTCTGAAGTATTCATTATTTATAAAAATTGAGTATATATTTGCAGTGTGCTTGAGAATTACTTTATATATGTATTATTCATTCAGAATGAATAATAAGTTTATAATAACAACACTTTTACTTCTATTTTAGTATCATATTTGGTTAGTTTTTTCACAGAAAAAGTCTTCTATCCTAATGAATTTTGGCTATTTGGGGGATATCATTTTTATTCCAGAATAGAAAGTGGAAAACTAATTAAAACTATTTAAATAATTAATATAATACACATTCTTCCAATTCTTAATTCTCATTTATCTTCTGAGTGAATAAATACAAAGTTTGTCAAATGAGATTAAGTAGATTTAATGCAACAAATGCAAGATGTATTTACAGAAAAGACCAGAGTACTTTTACAAACCTACAAACCCACAATACATAAATATGGAAAACAAAGCCCTTGAAGAAAAATTGTATCATGTTACATGTAGATTTGGAAATACATGAAAATAGAGTATTTTTGCAAGTTTCAGATTCTGTTTGTATAATTGCAATTATGGTTCAGAAGTAAATAAATTCAGAAGTAAATAAATAAGTTGCAAGAGAGCAAGTAAGCTTACTGAAAACAAGCTGAATTTTGTGTTCTGGATAAGAAAAACAAAACTTACTTATAAACAAGTAGAGTTGTATTTGTTCCACTCACCTCTACTTATCTTTGGAGAACTTTCCTGTTTGGCAAGTATTGGTCACTCCCCACATGCCTCTTGACCTTTAAATTTATTTTAAAATAGCCTTAAGATAAGTGTCAAGAAGTCAAGAAAAACTTTCTCCATAATCACTTATTTTGTTATGTTAACAATCAAGTGTGGGAAAAGCATTTCCATTCACAGTTTTTTTGTTTTTGTTTTTACTATCTTCAGTTGTACAAAGCAATTTTGGCTTACCAAATCAGCTTATTAATACAATATATCTTGATCAATGTCACCCCTAAATTAAGACATAAAAGCTAAAGATATTAATGGGGTACTAACGACTGTTTTGAGTTTATCTGTTCATTATGTAATAGCTAAGTCAGCTTAGGCCTATGGAATTTCTCAAGTAATGATCATATTTTTATGTTTTCTGATTAACTAGAAGTGAAAAATTAATCATATGTATTATGATTTCAAATTTTAAGGACAAAGTAATGATAAGAGAAATGAAATGTTAATTACCCTGGTTTGATCAGCATTCATTATATACATTTGTTGAAACATTACACTGTATCTCATAAACATTTGGTTACTAAAAGTTAATTTGAAAATTAAAAATTTTATTAGCATAGATTTTTTTATTTTAATTGAACAAGTGAAAGGTTTCATTGTGATAGTCCCACATATGCATGTACATTGATCATATTTTCCCTTCTATTAATTTTTACAACTTTCCCCATTTTAATACTCTTGATAAATGTTTAAAACATTTTGATAAATTGATAAATTTGACTGTTGATAAATTTCAAATCATTTTTATGTTGGATTTTTTTTTAATTCAAAGGAATATGACCAGGTGATCTAGTAATGTTTTAAGTGTATCACTTATCAAAACTTAAATGGGAAAATTATAGCTCATTTTACAAAATAAGGATGAGTGATTTCATAAAATATGACCATCTTTAAATAATATATTATTGCTTGTTTCCCTAAGGCCCTGGTTGCCTAATTTATTTTTCTGGGCTTTCAGAGAACATTAGGAAATAAACTTGAGAAATACCATCATAAGAGAATTCAGTCTGGAGATTAATCCCTGGCCTACCTGTGGAAAAAGAAGTCATTAGAACTACATACAAACAACTAAAGTTACCCCAAGGCAAAACTGTAGTCATCAGAAACATACTCGGTGGAGTCTTTTAAAAGACCACATTTGAGGTAGGTCCGATTACTATGTGAGTTTTGTCTATGTGTAAGTTTGGACTGAGCACAGTAGCTGTACAGTATAATGGACATGAGCCATGTCCTCTCCACATTCCTCTCTCCCACTTGACTCCCTCTTTGAAGAAATAAGCCCTTTCTATGGAGCCACAGCATTCTAATTAGATTCAAAACCAATGTACCTTGTCCTCCTACAATTGAATGAACTATGAGCATGTGAGTTGTACTGCACATATTCAACCCTTCTCTAGGTTAATCATGCATTTACAACTTCTGTAACTCTGTCTTCAAATACTACTCTGTGTCCTGTGAGGGACTCTAATTCTCCTTTTGGTTCTTATGGCAGTGTTGTCATTCCTTATTCCTTTCCTTTCTCCATAATGCCAAAATCACTTAATAAGTTGTTATATTTATCTCTTAGATAAATTAAGAATAAATATAATAAACATTTTTAATTTTTCATGGGTTCTCTTGCACTCCTTTCTGAGATCTGATCTTTTTCATTATTTATTTTGTCATTCAGTGCCTGGGTACTGTCCCTAAGCTCTTTTGTTCAAGACTATGCTTCTACCACTTTGAGCCACAGCTCCACTTCCAATTTTCTGGGGGTTAATAGGAGATATGAATCTCATGGACTTTCTTTCCTGGGCTTTGAGCCACCATCTTCAGATAAGATATCAACAGATGTGAACCACCAGAACCCGGAAACCTGATCATTTTCTATCTCTCTGAAGAACTTAACATTTCATCCAGTAGTCCTGTTGAGGGGGAAAAATTACCTCTGTGGTTTTTGTTTGTTTGTTTTGTTTTGTTCTGTTTTTTTGCTTGTCTGAGGAAGTATTTTATTTTCATGTTTGAAGATTTAATTTTGTTGAAATACAAGCTGCTAAATGGACAGGGTGTTAATTTTCTTAACAGTACTATTTTATTGCACGTTCCTTTTATGATTTCTGAACAGAATCATACTTTAATTCTGATCAGAGACTCTAGAGGCTTCCCTGTGGCTACTTTCAAGATTTTTTCCCCTTCATTGACTAGTTTTTAGCAGTATGAAGATGACATTCAAATTATTGGTGTTTCCAACTTGTGTGATGCTCTCTGAATTTCCTCCATCCAGGAACTGTTTTCTATCATTAACTTTGGAATATTTTTCCCTTTCCTCCCTCAAGTTTTAGTGGACATATCCACAGCAGGACAATAGAGAAAACTAAAGCAAACATATTTAGAAAAAACTTGAGAAAAATGTCCAGCACCTCAACCATTGCTTACATCATTCCCGTCAGCTATTTCGTTGATTCTTAAGGACTGGGCTTTAGAGAAAACTGACATTTATCATGGATAGAGTGTGTCTGTGGGTAAAACTCTGAGTTCAAATCCTATCTTCCAGGCTCATGACAGACTTAAACCAGGTCTGTAAAGTCACTCGGGTTCGACAGTGGAAGGAAGGAGAAGTTTATTTGTTGAGCAGGCATTAAAGACAAATTCTGGGTCAGCTGTTCTTACCTACATTTCTTTGTTAGGTCTCAATCCTCCTGACACAGCTGACACACTTGTAAGCAGTTGTTGGTCCCATTTTTCTATATTGAAAGACTTCATCTGTGGCTTTCTCCCAGTGGCCTTTTCACTGTAACAATTACTTCTTTAATTCTGTGCTTCCTATCCTGGGGTTCTGGCTTCTGGGACCCCATTCATGGGACACTTTTTATTTTGTAAAGTTCCCTTTTCCTGTTTTAGTTTTAACTCAAGCCTGGTCTACTGCCAGGTGAGTTCCTCCAATTTTACCTTCAGAGACAACTCTGGAGGCTTATTTGAATAGTGGGTGGTGCTAGCTCAGATGGGCACAATCTTCACTCGGATTGTTTAAAGGTAGCAATCATTTGGCTAATCTTCTATTCCAGATGACTATTAATTTAGGTTTTTTTCTGTTTTATAGCAAAGTCTGGCCTTTGCAGCTTGAAAGCAAGTTCATTCTTTAGAGTTTTGATATCCTACCTGCTTCCAGGAGACATTGGGCACCCTGCTTCTCACCGACATCCTTCCTGAGCACCTTTGCAGCCAAGCTCCTTGCTGCACTGGATCTCCCTTTCTTTCTCATCCAACCATAATTGCAGCTCCTGCAGATGCTTGCTTCACTTAGAGCCAGCCATTCTTCTGTGTTCATTTGCTTCCTGGGGAAAAGCAGAGGGCAGCAGAGGCTTTTAAGGTGGGTTGGGGCAATTAGATATCCATAAGCAAAAGTGAACTTTCTACATCAAGTGGATTAAAATGGATCATTTAATTAATTGTTAGACACTAAATTTTCAGAAAAGAACTGAGAACATCGGACCTAATAGGAGGAACAATTCCTAAGCTTGCCTTCAAAAGCATGAGTCATTAAAGGGAGAATTGATATGTTAGAAGTTCACCAAATTAAAAGCACTTGTTTGTGAAAATGAAGAATTAGATACAGATTTGGAGAAAGTATTTGCAAAGCACATGTTGGATGTAAGGCATTTGTAGAGATTATGGGAAGACTACCCAGTGCTCAGCAGAAAAAAGAGTCTCATTAGAAAATGGGTATTTTTATAGTTTAAAATTTTTATACAGAATATATTACCAGAATTTTTTATCACAATTGCCAATTTTTTTATGAGGGAAGAAAAGTTTAATCACATGTACATGCAATACTGGCAAGAAGGCACATGGCACAGTTACTCTGAAAGTAGTTTACTCACAAAGAACTAAACATGGAACTAAAGACAAGAATACACTCAGGATAAAATTTATATGCATGCTGGAATTTTCAAGCACTTATTGAGTCATGAACTAACTGTCCAGTGGATTCAGAAAAAATACACAAATCCAAGTAGACTTTCAGTATTGTGAGATTGTCTATTACTCACAGTTTTAAGTTTTCCTTACTAACTGGAAGTGATGAGGAAGAAACCCAGGGCTCTGTACATGCTAAGTAAATACTCTACTACCGAGCAACGTCCCTAGTCATACTTCCCTCTTCTCAAACTAAAAACGTGTAACTGGCCGTTATCAAGCCATACTAAGGCTCATATGAGTGGGATGTGTTCCTTAGCTCCTTCAATAGTGCAGTTTCTAAATGCTCTCATTGTGCACTACCTGGGATCACATTCTTCAGCCAAATGCAGAGTCATTTGGAATGGAGCTGAAGAAAGGCCTATGACATTGAAAGTGGCAAATATGTTTTTTTAAATATCTGGTCTCTTCTTTATCTAAAGTCTACAGCAGGAAATTGTTTCATTTTACTCTCTTTTGGTCCATTCCTTTGTCAGTGTTTTGATTTTGCCATGACGTCTATGCATGTGTAAGACAAACTCCGGCTAAATAAACACCAGCCTCACTCCTAAGAGAAGTTTCCATATAGGTCACTACACTCTTCAAACTATATAAATACCAGATTAAGTTGGGATTTAAGAAAACCCAACAATAAGACCTTTAATTTTATCTAAATTTATAATACTAAAATATACAATCATAATTTTATCATCAGGAGCAAGAAATAAGTTTGAATGAGCATTAAACAAACCAGAATCTTTGTTATTTTTAGCCTTCGATGTAGGAGTATACCTGGACTTGTGAGACAACAGAAAATTCATGTACTTCCCTGGGAAGTTAAAAATTACGTAGATTCCTAAAATAACTGTCATTTAAAAATGAATTAAGCAAAAATGGAATCATCTATTATTGCACACATTTTTAACAAAGATCATTTAATCAAGCAATCCATAAGTCACACAATCAATACACAAGGTGTACTGAGTATCCTCCATTAATGAAACTTTGGTAGTTACTCTGAAAATTAATTAGAATACATTTCAGAGTAGTCACTATCAATCATTTAGTTTTGAGGTTAAGACAGACAGACACTTGGGAATATTTCACAGAGGTGAAACTTGACCTAAGTGTTAAAAATAACATTTAAGAAAAACAGACCGTTTCTTCACAAGGGAGATTTTTGACCTTGTAATAGGAAAAATTACCTTAGGGACACTAAAAGAGCACAAAATATACTATTTCTGGCCAGGAGGGAGAAAACAAGTGTGAGTAGGCAAAAAGCAGACCAAATTCTTTTTTTTTTTCTTATTTGAATTTTTTTTTTTTTTTTTTTGGTGAAAATACCTTAGTACAGAGAGGTTACAATTACATGGGCAAGATAATGAGTACATTTCTTATCAAGCATTGTTGCCTCCTCCTTTGTTTCCCCTTTCCATCCCTTCCCATTTGCTACCCCCCTCCGTCCTCCTCTCTCCCTCCCCCCCCCACCAGAGTTGTAAAATTCGTTTTCGACATAATGACTTGTTCATCTCATTGTTGCAATGAGTCCACCTGAATCTCTATCTAAACAATTTGTTTTTGCCCTTCCCCTCTACAAATTATACCAACATCAAATACAATGAGAGCAGGGGTTATACCGTGGGGGAGGGACATACAAAACAACAAAGAAATCATCCTATAAATACGTTAGAAACAATCGCATGAAAGAATAAAATATTTGAATACTTATCTTGGGCCAGACCAAATCCTAGTCCAGTTTTAGCTATAGACACTAGATTTGTCTTGACTTGAATGGTAATAGGGAATTCATATATATATGCCTGAGCTCAGAATTCCCTAAGAAAACAAATATTCAACCAACATTCTCAGGAATAGAATGAAAGCAAGAACATAATGTGAGGCATACCTAGAATCGAGTGAGAGGATGGCAATGGTAAGTATTGTCTTTGTTGAATGTTGTGGTTTGGCTATGACGTATACGGGAAAAGGCTTCTGTATTGAAGGCTTCATCCCCACTTGGTAGATCCAAACATTAAGAAGTGATTGGAGTTCATTTCTTTTAGCATCATCTTATATGGTCACATGTACACAGCTTTTGACCTTTTCTGCTTCTCTGGTAAGATTATCCAAGGCATATACTAGTTATTGCAAATAAGGAAAATCATGGGACCTATGAACCCCAAGATAGGGACACAAGAGGTTTTATTTTTGTTGTTGTTCTTTTTAATGTACTTATATTATACTATGTGATTTTTCTGTTTCTTTTGTATGTTCTTCCCCCATGGTATAACCCCTGTTGTCACTGTATTTGATGTCAGTGGCCTGCATCTTGTATGTACATTTTTCTAATTTGGCGAGGGGAAGGGAAATAACAAAATGGGTTGACCCATTGTAACTATGAGATGTACAAGACAAAAATTAACTTTACAGCCTGGGGGGGGGGGGTGTTGCTTGGGAGGGAAGAGTTGAGGAGGTGGGGGGGAAGGGGTGGTAGGGGAAAAACAAAAGAGATAATAATGCTCGATAGGAAATGTACCCACTACCTTACTCATGTAACTGTAACCCCTCTGTATAGTATCTTTACAATAAAAATATATATTTAAAAAAAGGAAAAAAAAAGAAGTGATTAGATCATAAAATCATTGACACTTTAAGTAAATTAATCCATTAGTGGCTTCATAATTTGATGACTTTATTGGAATGTGGTAGAAATGAGGAGGTAGAATCTGATTGCAGGAAGTAGTAACAGAATGGAAGAAGGATTCCTTTGAATAGTGTATCTTATACTCAGTCCTTTATGTCTCTTGCTGCATGAAATGAATGGTTTTCCTCTGCCATGTTCTTCAAGCATGTGTCAGATCAACCAGGCCTGAAACTGAGACTTTTGTAACCATCAGACAAAATAAATCTTTCTTCCAGTAGGTTTTCTTAGTTATTTTGTCACAGTAATAAAATGACTAATCTAATTTCTCAATAGAAGAGAAAGGTAAAGGTGTCTGGGATATCAAGAAGTAAGACCTGATAGAACCTTAAGGTGAAGTTTTGATTGTTCATCTTATAAAAGCTATTTAGTGTTTGTGTGTGTGTGTATGCACACCTCTGTGTGTGTGTGTGTGCGCGTGCACATGCGCGCGCATTATTGGGGTTTAAATTCAAGGCCTTGGTTCTTTTCCTGAGCTTTTTTGCTCAAGGCTACACCTCTACCACTTGAGCCACAACTCTACCTGTCCATGGCTACTACTGGCCTATATTAAATATTATAGCCTTAGACTCTTCACCTGCTGACCCCTCCTTTTATCTTGTAGGCCACAGGTGAGGTCTTTTCTAGGCTGTTATTCTCTTTTTTGTTGTTGTTGGTGGTCATGGGGCTTGAACTTTGGGCCTGGGCCCTGTCCCTGAGCTCTTCAGCTCAAGGCTAGCACTCTACCACTTGAGCCACAGTGCCACTTCCAGTTTTCTGGTGGTTTATTGGAGATAAAAGTCTCACCTCTGGTCTTTTCTAACTAATTTATAGGAGATAAAAGTCTCATGGACTTTCCTGCCCAGGCTGGCTTTGAACCGCAATCCTCAGATCTCAGCCGACTGAGCAGCTAGGATTATAGGCGTGAGCCACCTGTGTCCAGCAAGGTTGTTATTCTCCAATCAAGAAACTCCCAGCTGTACCTTAGCTGAAAATAGTTAAATAAAACTCATCTCATTGCCATCGATAAATTGATTTCCAGTTGTTGTCAAAGGCGTCTATGCCTTGAAATTTCTGTATACATCAACTCATTATTAAATAGTAGCTATGGTCTCCATAAATTCAGAATAATTTGTTCAATTAATTAATTTAATAATTACTTAACTTTGGGCTAACCTAGGAAACTAAACTTAGAACACAGTGCCTGCCTGACATAGGTTGGTGTGTTATAATCTCTGCACTGTTCAAGGTCATATAATATTCTCATCTGTGACAGAGACAGTTATACCCACTCCTCACTCCCCAACCCAAAATGCTCAAATATACCCTTCTATTGCCTCATGCACACACAAATCTTACTACTAAAAACCTCTTTCCTCTTAAATGTTAATTACATTAATTAAATTAATTGAAACTTATTTATTTCTATCCCTGACGAATAGGATTCAACTTTCTATTGGTTTTAGGGGACTGTATAAAATTACTGTATTTTGAAACAAACTTGGGTTTAAAATATGGACACAATAATACATTATCAAAATGAGTGGACTGTGGATCCTAACCGTGTGAACACTTGGGAATCTGGAACACAAAGTAATACTTATTTGTGGAGGTATGTGGTTTCTAATCTTAAATCTATTTCAGTTTGTTCTACAATAGAGAACATTGGAAAATACCACTTGAATAAAGCCTGTGGTTTAATCAGTCTGCAGAGTCAAAACACTTTTTTTTTCTTTTTTTAACCTGGCTTACTCTTCTAAGAAAAGTCAAAAGTCACAAAGATCATGTCAAGTAAAAATATTCATTAATTGCCAAACGAGAAGGCCTGCAGGTGTTTGTAGATATTTGATCCAGTAAGGCTTTTAAAATCTTAAAAAATTAGAAGCTGGGCACAGTAGATGTGCCTGTGATTCTAGCTATTTAAGAGGTTAAGGTATCAGACTCACTTGAGCTCAGGAGTTTGAGATTAGTTTGGGAAACATCATAACACACTATCTCATACACACGCACACACACACACACATACACACACACACACACACACACACACACACACACACACACACACACACACACACACACACACCATTAAAACTGTCCTTTTTTTCTCTATACATTGATAGAAAATTCTTATTTCACCAAAAATTGATTACAAGATTTTCAATATTTTTTCATCCATTTAGTTATGTGGCCCCACTGCATGCCAGATTCTCTCCTGTTCTATATATGTAGATTCTCCAGTGAACAGCTAAACACCAGGTCCTCCTCGCTTATGGTATCTGCAATGTAGTTGAAGAAGACAGAATCACCAAATAATTATGCAATTGATGAGAATTTCGAACTTGAAAGTGCTCTAAATTAGAGAGGCTGCTGTTGTGACATCTAAAAAGGATCTGACCTAGGTAAAGAGGCCAGAGTAGTTCCCCCCCCGGGATGTGCCGATTGCATTGCTACTTGAGTGATGACTAAGAGCTAAAATTGCACTCTGCAGAGGAAATACTAAGTGCAAAGGCCATTTTGGGTGTAGATGTTTAAGAGAACGAAAGTAGGCCAGTGGGCAAGGATGGGTTAAGCCCTACAGGTGCTTGGCCATATTCAGCATATTGCCTTTATCCAAATGCTTGGGAGATTTTTCCAGAGTTTCTAAGAAACAAGAGCCATGGTCAAGAGTATGCCCTGAAGAATCCTTAGTTAAAAATCAGAACTACATTTTTTGTGGGGAGGAGATAGTTGAGACAAATGTAGTTATTTAGACAGCAGATGACAGAGAGTAAGCTGAAAAGAATGTCAGGTAAAGTAAGTAGGACTTGTTGGCAAAGTGACTAGATGGCATGACTCCTTGCTTTGTACATTGGAAAGAATCTTTACAAATTAAGGAGAATGTAGAGTTGATATACTTATATTTTTTATAATACATGTCAATGCTTCCACAACCCTTCAGCATTCATTGATTCCTTTATGGATCATGTCTTATGTTAGCAATATAACATATATTCAGGTGGATGGTGAGATAGCATTGGGCAATTCAGTCTGTCACAGTGTGTGGCTCTTGTTACTAGAGTGTTATTAAGATAGAAATCAGCACATTCACATGTAAATAATATACTGGAGGTCAAGTCTTGACCAACCATATGCAAAGGCACTTTTGAGTGCTTCACAATTTCTAAAGTCCCTTATTGCCTTACAGAACCCAAAGAAATAGGTAGGAGAGTCTAAAATGAGGAACCAAGCCAAAAGCAGGTGGCTCATGCCTGTCATCCTAGCTACCCAGGAGATGAGGTCTGAGGATTGTGGTCCAAACCTAGACCAGGCAGGTAAATCCATGAGACTCTAATCTCCAATTAACCACCAGAAAACCAGAAGTGACACTGTGGCTTAAGTGACAGAGCCCTTGACTTGAACTGAAGAGCTCAGGGACAGTGCAGAGGCCCAGAGTTCAAGCCCCAAGGGGGAAAAAAAATGAGAAGCCAGGGTGGATTATGGAGAACAAAAGATCACAGTTAGAGAAAGTAATTACTTTGGTTCAGGTCTTCCAACTCCAAGATGAAGTTTTACTGTTGTTAAAATTATAACCAAATAACTGGAAAACTAGTCTGATAAGGAATGGTATATTCTTCTTTAATTAGTTTGGTGCATAACAAATTCAAGCTCTTCTCAACTAGGATAAACTACACTCCCGGATTAAATTTAAGAACTAAAAATACACTTTATTTTATTTCTCATTTCCCATACTGTTAATCAAATGCAACAGGAGGTGTAGGGAAATTCTGAGATTTAGACTGACTGGTGCTGGCAGGAAGCTTTCAGGTATGTTAACTTGAAACCTCATGCCATTATCTGTGGGGGAGGTTGGAACCAAGAGTTTAAAAAGCAGGTATACATTCACCTTATTTAGTTTCTTTCTTCATTTGAATGCAGTTAAGTGAATAATTCTGGTGATTTTCCCCGTCATGGTATTTTACTGATCATATTTATTCCTTTAGCTAAAGGACTGATGTTTCCATTAAGTAACAAGCTTGAATTTTACAAATTTTTATCAGAACGTGTGACCTTAAAGTGGTTCTACAAATGTGATTTGAGTTTGTTAGGACAACATAATGTTTATAAAGAAGAGTGTGGTTTCATTGTAACTATCACTTTTATTTCACAAGGACTGTCATTTCCCACTGCATAGGCACAAAAACTTTTCAGTCAGGGCTGGGAAGGTGGCTCAGTGGTGGAGTACTTGCCTTGCATGCAGAAGGCCCTGGGTTCAATTTCTCAGCACCACATAAGCAGAAAAACCCAGACGTGGCACTGTGGCTCAAGTGGTAGAGTGCTAGCCTTGAGCTGAAGAGCTCAGGGATAGCACCCAGGTCCAGAGTTCATGTCCATAACTGACCAAACAATAAAAAAAAGAGAGAAAAAAGAAAAAAACAAAACTTTTCAATCGGGATGTCTTTACTAGAATGATCTTTGCTTTTCTATTTGCCTTATTTACAGTTATTAAAATCAAATAGAGTCACATCTGACTTCCAAGAGCTCAAAGACATTATTTATCAAAATAAATTTATTAGAAGTATTCAAAGACCACGTCGAAGTTTAGCTGCCTTCAAGACAGTATTTGGCACTCATAACGGACACTGTAGTTTTCTACACAACATTCACTCCATTTCACACTATCAACAATTCAAACAAACCTTTTTCAGTTTCAGCGATACACAGAAAACAGTACTGATGATTTGCAGACCTCAGAACTCCAATACCCTTGCACATAGTAAACATGATATTTAGTACTAAAAATCTAAAATACAACCAAAACTACTATGTGGTAACACACACTGTTTAGGGAAAAGATGTACAGCCAGCTAGGTAAGGCCACATAATCCCAGATCTATTGATCCTAAACACCATTTAGACTAGTGTTATTACACTGTATCTTTCATCTCACACTCCTGCTCTTTTAGTGAGGTACACCCTTTTTGGACCATTGTTCCCATCCTCGGTTTTTCACACAGTAAGCGAAGCCATTCCGACACAGCTTCTCCTAGGCTCCCGGCTTCCTGATTCATTACCCAACTCTGAATCAATAGTTCTGAGTGATGCTTTCTGAACACCCAGCCTGAATTCAAGGTCAGTCTTTTTAGCAGATCACAGCCTTTCCTCTTAGGAAAAATGAAAAGAAAATGTCCTCCATTCTGGGGCTTTCTTTCATCTCATGTAGCATGGGGCTCTGTAGGGATCTGTGGTTTTTTACACAAGTCTTGGTAGAATTCAGACTCCAAGAAACGGGGATAGGAGTTGTTCTCCATCAAGCTGTAAACCCTTTTCTGGGCAGTTGTAAAGCAGCCACTTGTAGCTTCTTGTATGTTTTGGGCAATCAGAGTCTTGGTTTGAAAGTCTATGTTTATCTAAAATCAAACAAAAGAGGGGGAGGTTATTTGGTATTCAGTGTTAGAGACTGACATTTAAATATCTGAAAAATTAAAAATGTAGCCAGTTTTGGAAAAATTTAAATTGAATTAGATGTTAGTTTATCCAAGGTAGAGGGCATTACCATGCCCTGTTCCACCTGATCTTGATGCATGTACTGTTCTGGTTTCCAAATTATGCAGCAAGCAGGTACCCTTTTCTCTTACCTCTTTGGGAGCTTCCTTTTCTATGAAATCAGTATATATTTTCTTTGCTTTAGAAGATAATTTTTGGGGTGATTTCGTTTTTTTGAAGTCCTCACAAGCCAACCAGAACTCGATATTTTCTTCACAGAACTCTGATTTCAAGAATGCCCTGAATGCAGCAAGACCATCTGTAAGGAGAGAAGAAAGCACACATAAGAGGAAGAAATGAGTGATTAAATAACGCCTTATATTTTTCTAGTAGTGGAATTATCTGCTTTCTATATTTCACTCAAAACTTGTAAGACTCTTTTAAGTGTAGCTCTTTAAGTAGTCATATGCCAGTAGGCAAATGATTAAGTTAGTACTCTGCTACAAAAATATATTTAACCTTGCTGTCTATGAGAAACATCTGTAGGCGAGCCATATATTATCAGGGAACCCAGCTCTTGAAAACTGGATACAACAGAAAAACTGACAACTATAAGTGACTAAGACTTTAATTTTTAGGCTACTTTTTTCCCCCCACCTGACATTCCCACCATACATTTCCATTTAGTTTTCTGTCAAAGACTAATTCTCCTCTCAAAAGCTGCTTATTTGTGGTGTGGATGCAATGTTCCTAGGCCCTTGTGATACTTGCAATGGATCTAATTCCAGAGATGAACTTACATTTACTGGCAAGCAGCTCATCAAAAGTTTCTGACCACAGTAACGCTTCCTCAGGAGAAGGTCTGCAAGAGAAGTCGGATATGTTAGTTTATGTACATCTGTTCCTCTTTTCAGTTCAGCAGTTAGTTCTTTATATTTGCAAGTATTGGATGCCAAACTTACTTGATGAAAGTCTGCTGTTTGCTTTTCTTGCTGGCTTTGGGTTTCCCAGGAGTGGATGAATTTTGCAAGAAGTAGCTCAAACGGGTCTTCCAATCTTTCAAACTAAAAATGTTTAAAAAATGCATATTTATATTCACTAAGTAATATGTGAATATGCTACTGCAGTTGAAAGTATTTTTGCTAAACAGTGTCACAAACTCATTACAGATAAAATAAGACAAAGCAAGAAGAATCTTTATTCTCCCGACATTTAATCACAGCATCTTTTGTACTGATCACAATGTCATACACTCATCCTGTCCTGTACCTAAGGACAAGGCTACCCTATCGAGTTTAATACATTTAGTTGCCACAGTTCAAAAAGCATAGATGCTACTGCTGGTGTCTCCCAGGTTAATCACAATGGAGACACGTCGCAGGTGAGAACCACCCCTGCGGATCTGCTTTGAGCTGGCTCAAGCCTCTTCCCTCTCCACCCTCAGACCAGGAGATTCCGGCCTGGGCTGGATGCTGTGTCCCAGGCTGCGTGAGAGATGGGGTTCCCTCTAGCTCCTCTCCTGGGCCCACCTACAGCCCTCCTTCTGGGCAGATACTGCAGAACAGTAATTCCCTACAAGTCGTGACCAGATGAGAGCTGTTCTGCTAGTAAAAAAAAAAAAAAAAAAAAAAAGGATCTAAAACGAATATGCGTAGAGCCAGCCAAAACGTCTCCACCTGGCAGCCCCGTGAACAGACCTGAACTCATGGCAACCCATGGGTCTGAACCCAGGGTCCGAACTCTTCTTGAATGCAGAACCAGGACCCCAGCTCCTCACACCTACTGCAGCGTCCGCCCTCCAAGCACACGAGTGCATAACACCCAGATGCATTGGACAAATCATTTTCTCCCTTTCCCTCCTCCCCTGCAGAGGCGCGGGCTAAGGAGACCATTGCTGTCAGAATGCAGACCCCTGGGTGCAGCGTCTGCAGCAAGCCCGGCGTTCACAGCTCCCCAGGCAATGGACTGGGGGGCCAGAAGCCCATACTTACAGGGTGCGCTTCATCTTCTCACGCTTCTCCTCGCTCTTGGGGCCGCCGCCTGCACTCTTGTCCATGGGTACGCAGTCGTGCTGGACGGCCAAGAACATGGCACTCTGCATTCTAGTTTCCCCCGCGGGCGCTGCAGCTGTTTGCGGCCAGGCGGGCGCCTCGCCGCCTTTTAACTGAAGCAGCGGCGTGGGGGCGGAGCCGCGCGGCGTAGACCCCACCTCCCGAAGGCGAGGATTGGTCCGCTTCCGCCCGGCTGAGGGCGGGGCGGCTCCGGCCCGCGGCAGTCCCGGCTGCTACCAAAGGTTCTGGAGGCGAGGGCGCTGCTGACGTAGGCGCCCTGGCTTTGTGCGCACGCAGGCCAAACTGCGGTGGTTGGCAGCGATCCCTGTGGGAGCAGACAGAAGCCTGCAGTGTGAGCGGTGGCCGGTGACCTTTGTCTGGGCGTGGCGGCCGGGCGAAGGCGAGGCTCGGGCTGCACCGCGGCTGAGCCTGGCTGCAGGCCTGGGCGGGGGAGGGGAAGCCCCGGGGGGGGGGGGGGGGAGCCCCTGCTTCCCATCACCCCCCACCCCGTCCCCACCGCAGGGGAAGGTCAGGTGCCAGACTTCAATGGCCTTAATTCTTCCTCTCTGCCTCCCACTCCAGCTCCTCATTTGCGCTTCCCAGCCCTGCTTACTCATCGCCATGCTACCTGGTGTGTAAACTGAGGCAGCCCCAGACTCACTTGATGGGAGGAAGGAAATAGGTTGGCTTTCCAGCGCAGGTGGTGTGACCTGCTCTGCAGCCTGCCTGGGAATATCCTGGGAAGGACGTGACTCAGAAGGTGCTTGGATGATGGGCTTTGCATTTTTGATCATTAGACTCGTGGCTTACCGAGGTCTGTGAAGCTGCAGGACAAGTTTCTTAGGAGCCTTTAAAGCATTAAGGACCAACACAAAGCACTTCCCCCTCCCCCCCCCCCCCCATGGGGAGAAATAAGAGAGAGAAATTTAAAGAATAAAGGAGTTTTCAATTCTAATGCACAGAAGTGTAAGAGTGAAAGGAGTCAGGATTTCCTTATGAGTCACTCTAGGGAAGCTTAGAATTTACCAGAACACTGGATTGATAATGTGTGGGTCTAATGTGTGGGAATGATAGAAAGGTATAAGCAGTTTACTTCATCTGTAATTTCTTCCAGCTGCAGGTTTTCCTCTCTTCCGATTAATTGGTCTCAACTACAAAATGACTGCATTTCAGATAATAGTAGAATGATGTAATAGAATAAAAGTAGTTTCCCTGTCAAGACTCTAAGCAGGCAGGAAAATTGACAATAGTGTATTAATTAGGCTACAGATGCACTACCTACTTTGCATTAGGTCTATTAAAAGAGAATTGGAGACATATTCTGGAAAATTGGAACCCGCCAACACATTTCTTTGTTGAGCTGCCAGTAGTTGGAGCTCTAAGTTTGACTTGCGAGCCAACTGTGCAGTTAATACTGAAGAGAACAGTTACACATTTTGTGATAGAAAGGGGAAGTATTTAGATTTCAGTAATACTTTAAAACATGTTTACAAGACTGTCAGGTTGACTTTTTTGTACTACTATGTTCTATATTTCCAAAAGAAGTGCATAACATTCATACATATACTTTCAGTTTCTGATATTACCATATTTATTTACTAAGTATGTGTAACACAGAGACATATTTTCTGCATTAAACACATTTGTAATGTGTAGAAGACTTGATTTTCTTCCATAGTACAAACCTGTTTTTCACTTACAGCCTTGGGTATACTTATAGAGATTGAAGCTTACTTGTAGGTCAGGAATTCTGACAGACAGGAGGTGGGGAACAGAGAAAAGGAGGAGTGTAGAGGGAAGGAAAAAGAGAGGGCAAGAGACTAGCCAGCCCAGCAAGAATGAGCTGGATTGTGTCAGTCTAACAACTAATTAGAGACAGTGCATAACCAGTAAATACTAAGTAACTGTTGGGACAGTAACCTCACACCTTGTTGAGCCCGGTTTTCTCATCTTATTAAGAGGATCATGTGTTTCTTGTCAGCTCCATAAGTCTTTATGCATATCTTACATGGAAAACCTTTTATAATTTCTAATGTACTATAGGAAAGTTTCCCAAATTGAATATATATGAACAAAACAGTGATCAAACCATATATTTTCAAGGTTCACACAGACATAATTATAATATATATATACACACACACACACACACACACATATATATGTATTACTAGATATCAGTATAATGTTGCAGATTTGTAGTGTCAACTTTACAATATTGAATAGATTCTGTCTGGAAAATCAGTGATTATGGGAGATGAAGAAATCAATGAACAGTGAAATTTCTCAGAGGTCTCCGAACCAGAGGAAGGCGGTCATTTCTATATATTAACAAAATGAATCCACATATGCACTAGGAAGAAATTAGTTTAAATGAGACTATCCTAGATTGTTTTGTTTAGAGTATTTGCTTTTCAGAATCCCTTTCAGACTAAGGCTAACAATTTTTCATGAAAATTGTGATTGACTAGTAGGAATAGCTATCGATTTGATAATTTTTATAAGAATTAGTCTTTTTAAGTGTTAAAACAATACCTGGTGTTCAGACAGAAACCTTTCCTTAAAAGGTTGCAAAGTTAATATTTTAAACAAAACAAAACAGGCTGACACATTTAAAGTAAAAGCTTCCATTTTCTTTGATGACTTCCTTTTTTTTGTTGCGATTGGCTTTTAGGTAAATAGGGTTGCTTCATGTTAAGATGACACATATTTTCCATCCTGTGGTGGAGGAAGAAACAATGCAGTAGGTTGTCAGAGTTGCAGGGCAAAACCACAGCTAACCAGTGGCTTTTAAACTAAGCATATGTTTTCCATGTTAAGCCTTCCATGCCCTCTACTGGACAGACTATCTGAACACATTAGTGATAAAAGCTCTCAGGGTGGGTCTTGAACATTATATATATATAATTTTTGCAAACAAAAATACAAACTTCTAACAATGCTAAGAAGATATTAAGAAGTAAAATTGTCTTGCCAAACCTCTCTTTGTTACTAAATTATGACCAAGTAAAAAACTCATGTATACTGACTCTTATTCTTAGGAACCAAGATACATGTTCAACAAACACCACATATGCACACAAACAGATACAAACACACACACACACACAGAAATAGCATTCTGTGTATAACTATGTTTTGTTGTTTTTTGTTTTTCAGTTAGTAAGATATTTTAGTTCTTAAACTTTTAAAGATCCTGTTGCTTAACTTGTGAAATCTTAAATAGTTAAAAAATACAAAAAATAGAAAAGGAAATGTCATATAGCAGTGTTCCATGAGTAACTGGATAAATGAAAATCTTTAGTGAGAATCAGACATGAGGGAATATTACATTAGTCTTTTCTGTTTTTTGGTTTTGTTTTTATGTCTAATTGAATGCCAATTGGTGAAATACTATTTTATCAGAACGAACAAGACTTTAGAATATTCCACACTTTAACCTTTTAATATGATCTGAGATTTTAAAGTTATAGTTAATTTTTTTAAATGTAATTTTCAAACCAGAAGCTAATGGGAAAAAAAAATAGTGTTTTGCCAGTGATGACTAGATTTTTTTTAAATAAGTTTTTTTTAATTGTGAAAATACTGTACAAAGGGGTTACAGTTACATGAGCAAGGTAATGAGTACATTTTCTATCAAGCATTGTTGCCTCCTCCTTTGTTTTTCCCCTACCATCCAGTGCTTCCCACCTCCTCAAGGACACCCCTCCACCCCCCACTCCCCCGCCTAAATTGTAAAGTTCATTTTTCAACATAGCGTCTTGTACATCTCTTTGTTACAATGGGTAAATCTGTAAGGGATGACTAGATTTTAAAGTAATACTTGCCGTGCCTTGAGGAGGAATTAATAATTTTACCAATGCTCCTGTTGGTAGTTGTAGTTAGAGTGCCACTATAGTCCAACAAAAAGAAACAAAATACTAAAAAACAAACAACAACAGCAAAAACAGGCAGGCATTTGACATCCCAGCCACATAGGTATCCTAAGAAGAAGGATCTTAATCCAGGCAAGCCTAGATAAAAAGGGAGATCTTGTTTGAAAAATAATAAAAGCAGAAAGTGCTACAAGTGTTACTCAGGAGTAAGAGTACCTGCCTAGAAATCCAAGCCTCTATGTTCAAAGTCCAGTATTTCCAAAGCAATACAAAATAAGACTTTTAAAGAGATGCCAGTAAACCTTGACACAGTTCTTGTTTACTGAGTTAATGACACTAGTACACTCCAAAACTTCTGAAGACAAAATAGCTTGTCACTTCTTTTCACAAGAGCCATTTAAAAGAGAAGATTGGCTAGATAGACTGTGCACTTTTTTTTCTTTTCCCCTTATTCCTGCTCTATTTGAGGTAACACCTTAGAAAAATTATTTTGCCTTTTTCTGTTCTTATTTTTAGGGTAAAATAATGACAGTACTGTACATTGTTAGAGTTGATGAACCTATATTTCACCTATCATCTTATTGTTCACTTTTGTTGTATTTAGAGATAATACATAAATGTTCATTGGCAGGTTGCCAGTACTATAGAAACACACATCCCTAAATATTCCCACTAGCCTTGAAAAATAGCCCACTGTCTACAAGTACCACAGTTTATTTATTCGTCCACCTATGGGAGGATATTTTGGTTGCTCCCAACTTATGTCAGTCAGGAATAGGTCTGCTATAAACATCTGTGTGCACTTGCAAGTTTCTCTATGGACATGTTTTCAACCTCTTTGGTTATATATTAAGGGCATCACAGCTCAATCATAAGCTAATGCTGCATTTAGTATTGTACAAATCACTAACCTGTTTTCCAAAGTGGATGTTCCACTAGCAATGACTGAGAACTCCTGTGCTAACAGATTCTCATTGACATTTGGGCTTGTCAGTCTTCTGAATTTTAGTCAGAATACTGTGTAGTTGTATCTGTGGTTGTAGTTTGTATACTCCTGATGGCATATGGGGAAGAAACAACCTTTTGATGCTTATTCACCATCTGTATATTTTCTTTAGTGAGATATCAAAGTCCTTGGCCCATTTTGTTTTATTGTGAAAATACCATATAGAGGGGTTACAATTACATGGGCAAGGTAATGAGTGCATTTCTTATCAAGCATTGTTGCCTCCTCCTTTGTTTCCCCTTCCCATCCCTTCCCATACTGCTCTCCCACCCCATCCTCCCCCCCCAGCAAAGTTGTAAAGTTCGTTTTTCGACATAACGACTTATACATCTCATTGTTGTAATAGGTCCACCTGTATCCCTAGCTAAACGAATTGTTTTTTCCCTTCCCCTCATCAAATTATACCAATATCAAATACAGTGAAAGCAGGGGTTATATCATGGGGGAAGGACATTCAAAGCAACAAAGAAATCATCTTAAAAATATGTTAGAAACAATCGTGTGAAAGAAAAAAAAACAGTTGAATACTTATCTTGGGGTTCATTTTCCTAACATCCACTTATCTGACCTTTTCTGCTTGACTCAGACATATACTAGTTATTGCAAATAAAGGAAACCATGGGACCTATGTTTCTTTGAGCCTGGCTTACTTTACTTAATATAATTTTTTCCACGCCTTTCCATTTCCTAACAAATGGGGCAATGTCGTTCTTTCTGATGGAGGCATAGAATTCCATTGTTTATATATACCACACCTCATTCTTCAAGAAAATAGAAGAGGCAATCCAAAAATTCATATGGAACAATAAAAGACCACGAATAGCAAAATCGATCCTTAACAGAAAGAACAGTGCTGGAGAAATAGCAATACCAAATTTCAAATTCTACTACAAAGCCATAGTAATCAAAGCAACTTGGTACTGGCACAAGAACAGACCTCAGGACCCATGGAATAGAATTGAAAACCCAGAAATGAACCTAAAGACCTATAGCCATCTAATCATTGATAAGAGAGCTAAAAAAATAGAATGGAAGAAAGACAGCCTCTTCAGTAAATGATGCTGGCAAAATTGGTTAACTGCTTGTAGAAAACTAAAGCTAGATCCTTATATATCACCCTGTACCAGAATCAACTCCAAATGGATCAAAGACCTCGGAGTCAAAGCAGACACTCTGAAAACATTATAGGATGGAATAGGAGAAACCCTAGGTCTCCTTGGCACAGCCTGAAATTTTCTTAATAGAAACCTAGAAACACAACAAATCAAAGAAAGGTTTGACAAATGGGATTGCATAAAATTGCATAGCTTCTGCATGGCAAAGGATATAGCTAGCAAGATCAATAGAAAGCCCATGGACTGGGAGAAGATCTTCACTAGCCATACAACAGACAAAGGTCTCATATTTAAAATATACTGGGATCTCAAAACATTAAATCCCCCAACAACAAATCTTCAAAGAAACAACTGCCCAATATATAAGTGGGCCAAAGACTAAAAGAGAAACTTCTCTGAAGAGGAAAGAAGGATGGCCAATAGACAATGAAGAAATGCTCAACCTCTCTAGCCATAAAAGAAATGCAAATCAAAACAGCATTGAAATACCACCTCACCCCGTTTGAATGGCTAGAATCAAGATCTCTTATAAAGACAGATGCTGGAGGGGATGAGGACAGAAGGGAACCTTACTGCATTGTTGGTGGGAGTGTAAACTGGTTCAACCACTTTGGAAAGCAGTATGGAAGTTCCTCAAAAGACTCCACATAGAGTTCCCCTATGACCCAGCAATCCCACTTTTGGGCATTTACCCAAATGATCACAAACAAGACCACACTAAAGCTACCAGCACAACTATATTCATTGCAGCATTATTTACCATAGGTAAGATATGGAACCAACCCAGATGCCCCTCAGTAGATGAATGGATCCAGAAAATGTCGTATATATACACAATGGAATTCCATTTTTTTCAGTTAGGGTCATCTATTTTCTTACTGTTGATTTTTAAGAGTTGTTTACATAACCGTCTTTTATTTGATATATTTGCATATTTTCTGAAGTCTGTGGCTTCATTCTCTCTCTCTCTCTCTCTTTTTCTGGTGTGTGTGTGTGTGTGTGTGTGTGTGTGTTGGTCCTAGGGCTTGAACTCAGGGACTATGTTGTCCCTGTGTTTTTATACTCAAGGCTCTTCCACTTGAGCCACAGTTCTACTTCTGACTTTTAGACATTAATTAGAGGTAAGAGTCTCATCGACTTTCCTGCTTAGGCTGGCTCTGAACTGTGAGATCTCATCCTTCTGAGTAGCAGGAGCTACAAACATACAACTTATAATTCACTGAATATGACCTTTCAGAAAATTTTAATTGCAGTAAAGTCCATCTGTTGTTGATTGTACCTCTGGTATTATATGTAAAAGACAATGTCAAATTTAAGTGCACATATTTTTTCTCTGCTAAGGATGTTAATTTCTTCTGAAAGTATTATGGCTTTACATTTACATTTAATTTTGTGATCCATTTTAAGTTTTAACTTTCATTTTTAAATTTAATTTTAGTGGTATAATTTTACAAAGGAGTTTCATTATAATATTTACAACATGTGTATAATGAACGTTGATCCAATTTACCCTATCAGTATTATTTTTTGTGTTTTCTTTTTGAATGAAATTAGTTTTGAATTGCTTAAGTTGTCTCTCAGAAATGCATTACAAATGTCCATCTCTTTTGTTTGTTTGTTTGAGGTCTCCATTGTACAGTGAATTTGCTGTGCTGTGAGTATTAAGAGGGAATTAAAGTTTCCTCTGAAGTTTTTATACATTCTTTTCTAACTTATATTTTGTTTGCTTTTGTTTCCTTTGTCACTTGAAGTGAAGATATCTCATTTGGAGACTTGCATTTTTAGGCCTTCAACTATTTTGTATCCTTTAATTGATGTTTTGTGATTCATGTTTTATTTTCTTTTTAAAGAGTGTTTAAAATAGATTACAAATGAGTAAGCATGACCACCTGGCACACCCCTGTCAAGACTAGTTGTATATAACCCAGGAACATCTCTGATTTTCCCCAAAACCTTTTGAACTCTCTTTTTATGAGTACTCATTTTTTTATATGCTTGTTAAGTGAAATTTCAGGGATTCACTGTATTTTGTCTTTTTCATTCACAGTAGTCAGAACTCGATCTGAGCAAGTGGTTTCTCTTGGGCTTTTTCTGGTTTTATAATTTAGAACTTGTCCCATATGCACCCGAGTTCCTTTTTATAAACTATTAGAGATTTTCTTTTATTAAACTATTTCTCCTGATAAAGTGTGAAATAAAATGTGTTTGCTCAGTCTATGTACTTTTAGCATCCTGTCAGAGCAGTGTTATGCCTTTCTGAAATGGGAAATTGCCCCTTCTCTGAAGATGGGAAATTTACTCTCAAGCGTTGTTTTAGTGACTTTGGAGTTGTTCTTATTCTTACAATGTGTTTTAAAGTTATTTTCCTTTATCCTACTTGAAAGTTGATGTGTTCCTATGTGCCTACTAAAGATGACTATTTTTTAAAATGTCAGGGTGAACTTGTTTTGTAAGTGTTTAGATATTTTGTCAAATCCTTCTCCAACACTATGTGTTTTAAACTCCCTCACAGAGTTGAAGATTTCTTGCACTTTATGAATGGGTTTCCATGTTTCTTTTTTAAAATCTCATTTTATCATAAAGTTACTGTAAAGATGGGTTATAGTTATATGAGTAAGGCAATGAGTACAAGAAATGTACTCATTTCTTGACAAGCATTGTTAACCCCTCCTTGTTGTTCTCCAACTATCCCTTCCCTCCCCCACCTCCCTCACTCCTCCTCCACCTTCCTCATTCCTCCCCTGCCCCCTAAAGTTGTAAAGTACATTTCCAATATATGTCTTGTTGGTGTCATTGTTGCAATGGGTCATCCTGTGTCCTTGTGTAAGAGTTTCCATTTTTCTATTACTGATAGTTGTTCAGTTTGGCTTTCCATTCAAGTTGACTTAAATCCTTCTAATTCTTTCTTTGAATGATGGTAAACATTTTAGAAACTTGAAATATTTCCTTTAGATATTCAGAGACTTTCATCTGATTTTTTGTCTTTGTTACATAAGGTAGACTTTTAATTATTAAAAAAATATTGCCCATGACTATAATAATACTATGTCCTACCACAATCCATGAGACTGCATTTGGTTTGAAGTTCTTTGGCAGGGATGCCATTGGTTAACATATTTTACCTAGAACCATCCTACACAGTGCATCAGAGTCATGAATAGACTCTGCATGTTCATCTGGAATATTGAAAGTTACTTCAGGTTGTCATGACTCACATATCATCTGAGAATGTCAAAGAGTATTTGCTTAGATCTCAACTAGTACCTCATGAACATGGTAGACCATAGTGGAAGGAGTAGATTGCTGGTTATTTTACTTTAACTTAAATAAAATATAATAAATAAACTATTCACGTTATACTCATGGTTTTTATTGTGATTAGAAAAGCACATCGTATCTCCTTTTCCCAAGGCTTTTCCATGTTTAGTGGCCACTGAATATATAAAGAATTCTGAGTAGAGGCAGAGAAAGATTTTCAAGGGTCTTGCATAAGGTTTCAAGGTTAGCTATCAATTTCACCTTTAAAAAAAGAAATAAGTGGAAGTTACATTTTTCATGTACCTAAAGTATACAGTTCAATCATGAGCCAGGAAAAACTAATTTTCTCTCATTTTTCTTGCATGTGGTAAAATGTTTGATGGTGCAAAAACTCTCCCAGGGGTTATTGTTGAAAACCATCATCTCTGGAGGTAATAGATACTGCTTGTAGAATCTCTCTCAGAGGAGAATCTTTAGGTCCTGGAAGAGCCAGGTTTTGTCTAGATTAATGAACAATTTAATCTTGTTGATTTGGCAAGGCTGCGCTTATTCATGCAACCTAGGATAGGCTGTAGATATATGTCTTGGTTGGGATTCCTCATGTGTTTAAGCTGTTACAAGTCTATGCCTTGCTTTGCCCTACGCGTCTCATCCTTGCTTGACCTCTGGCAAAGCCTGGTATTTTCTTCCCATGGTAGAGACAGGGGTTCTTCCACTTCCTTTTGTAAATGTTCATAATGACTCTACTGTTAGTATCTTGGTTGCTTAGTTCTTCAGGGAGATTTTAGACTGAGGAATTGAATATTAGCTGATATTTTGCCTCTTTTAAGTTCAGTTGTTTTTGGTTTATTTTATCAAGAACAGTGAAAGAAACTTGAGCGGACACAGGTGAGACTGAGCTTAATTCGGAAATGGTTCAAATAAGCATTCCCAAATGACTGACTTCTTTTGACCAGGTAAGGTGAGAGTTCAGAGCACATACCATTCAGAAGGAAGAAGAGTGACTTAGGTATCACAGACCCTCATGCAGAAAGGTCAACTGCTGAGCAACTGCAGGTTTCCAGAGAAACTCCACAGGCCTTCCTCTAAAACGTGGCAGGTATGTGAGCACAATCCATCTGCTTAAGCTGATGAGTCTCAAGCTGGTGTAGATACTTCATTTGACAGCTTAGGACCCTCCTCTCCAGTAGGGTTTGGGTGGTTTAAATATATATGAATGGTTGTACAATGTAGATGTATACATCAACACCAACATCAAAGAAAGAAGGAATAATGTTACCAAGTTACTCATTCCTACATTACTGAAACAAGTAAGCCTTTCATTATTTTCCTAAAATCCCAGCAGCAACTGAGAGTACCAGAATGTTTGTCAAACTGATACCATGTTCTTTATTTTTAAGTTTTCACTTCTTGGGTGTGAAGATGCTGACTTCCTCTCCAAGATCCTTGGTTGTCCTGACGGGTGACTGTGCTAAAACATAAATCATCCAAAACATAAATCATCATGCAATTTATGTGTTTTCAGAAACTGCTTACAAGCTTTCAGTACCTCATTTCTTTTAATTTTTAAATGCTCAAGTTTCTTTTTTTTTGTCAAATGAAAGATGACCTCCTCCTTAGAAGACTGATTGTCTTTATTTTTGATACTAGAGATTGAACTTATGGCATATGTGTGCCAAGTATATAAGGGTATGCTCCCAGTGTGCAGACTGTTTTTTAAAACTTTATTGTTATTATTTGGGTGTTATATAAAGGTATTACCAGTTCATAGATCAGGTAATACAGACTTTTGGATTTGAAAGAGAAAAGCATTTCTAAACAATGGTTCATAAAATGAAGGTTATGTGTTTGTGAGTTCATCTGTTATAGCAGGGAGGAGGGTAAGTGATATTTGAAATCCTAGCAGAGCTGAATTTAGATGGTCAACAGGAGATCTTTCTGCATAAATCTCTCAGGTATATGTTCAAACATGTTTGTAGTCATATCTAATTTGTTTTAAGCATGGATGAAGTTCTCTCTTCAAACTTTTCTATTACATGCAGTGATTTGTCCCATTGATGTTGACTTTCCTTAGATATGTTTGCTATTTGCTCTTTATATTCATTCTATATAAGCCATTCATTTCAGTTCAATTGTAATCTATAGGCTGAGTTATCTTTCTCTTCATCTTTCTGCTTATCTCAGTCCCTTTTAACTAATGGTCCTAGCTTTTCAATTAGATGTCTCAAAAGTGGTTTTGATTAACTTACACAGTATTTTCTTCCTATATTCATTTTTCTTTTCTTCTTTTCTTTTTTTTTGTTGTCCCTCGGCTCTTCAGCTCAAGGCTAGCACTCTACCACTTGAGGCACAGCGCCACTTCCAGCTTTTCCTGCTTATGTGGTGCTGAGGAATCAAACCCAGGGCCTCATGCATGCAAGTCAATCATTCTACCACTGAGCCACCTTCCCAGATCCTCTACCTATGTTCTTAAGCTATTTCTTTGCCTTGTTCTCTGTCACTATGAATCATACCATCAACCACTCTGTTATTTGAGAAAATATTGAGGCTAAATGGTAGTAATGTTTGAATTCCATCTCTTTTCCTACTATAACTAATCTATCCTGACTGTTAATTTTACTTCTTCACTATGAACTGCTTTTTCCTTTCATGCCAAATTCTACTTTCCTAATTATTTTTTCTCCTTTTCTTCACTAAAGCAAGAATGAATCTTATAATTAGTTTTCTCTGTGAATTACTTGGATTTTAGTCATTATGATTTGGCAAAACACTTCCTTTTTTTTGGGGGGGGGGGGAATCCGGTCGTGTGGCCTGAGCTCTGGGCCTGGGCACTGTCCCTCAACTCTTCAGCTCAAGGCTAGCGCTCTACGACTTGAGCCACAGCACCGCTTCTGGCTTTTTTCTTTTTGCTCATGTGGTGCTGAGGAATCGAACCCAGGGCCTCATGCATGCAAGGCAAGTGCTCTACCACTGAGCCACCTTCCCAGCCCCAGGCAACACACTTTCTAACAACAGTTACTTCCCTGTTAAAAACAACTAATGGCTTTATAATATCCTGAAGATGAGTTTCCAGTTCTTTGTTTGAATGACATACTTTTTGTCTGCCCCCTAAAAGCTTTGCAGATACATTTTTATTACTTTTGCTTCTCTGGCCTTCCTATTATCCTATGTAATCACTTTAGTTTCTACTATATGTTTTCTTCTGGTCCTTTGTTCAAACATTTTTCCTTTTATTTTAGGGCCCTTTTGTTGTTCCTACTCTTCATCTGACTATCATATTTTTTCTTTTTAGTTATTGTTTATGCTAATGATCATAAAACATCAAATCAGTTTAGATAGTATCTTGAGAATTAAAGCAATTAATAAATTCAGCTTTTAAAATAAAGTCTTAAGCTTATGTACTTACTTCTCATTAAATTCCAATCCTATAGTTCATTGAAAGAGCCAACAATATTGGAAAGTAAAAGGCTGAGGAAGGAAGGAAGGAAGTTAGGCATACTCCAGTGACCTACCTTCTTTCCACTTGGCTCCAATTATTAAAGGTTTTAACACCACTATTAGTTTCACAGGTTGGCAACCAAGCCTACAAAGACCATGTATTTTGGGGAATATTTAAGATCTAAGTCAACTGGGCACCAATGGTGATGTACAAGACAGTATGTTGAAAATGAAATTTGCAACTTTGGGGGGGGAAGGAGTTGGGGAGAAAAGGGATGGTAGGGGAAATATAAAGGAGAGTGTAACGATGCTCAATGGGAAATGGACTCATTACCTTGTTTATGTAACTCTAATTCCTCTGTACAGTATCTTTACAATAATATATATACATATATATTAAAAATGCTTGGAATAATGAAGAAATCTCCCCAAATCATAGCTGGGACTTTATTTTATTTTATTTTATTTTTTGTCAGTCAAGGGGCCTAAACTCTGGGCCTGGGCACTGTCCCTCAGCTCTTCAGCTCAAGGCTAGAGCTCTACCACTTGAGCTACAGTGCCACTTCCAGCTTTTTCTGCTTATGTGGTGCTGAGGAATTGAACCCAGGGCCTCATGTATGCAAAGCAATTACTCTACCACTGAGCCTCCTTCCCAGCCCTAGGGTTTTAATTTTAAGTGTTTAATCTTTTCCTCTATAGAATTTAGTCACCAAACACTTAATGTTCCTACAGTGTGTTTCATTTGAGTTGTCATCAAAAGATCTTTCATGGATACTTTGACTGTATAATCAAGGTTTCTAAAAGATTGTACCTGAAAGATAATATAGTGGGATCCATCTTTTAATACACTGTATCACAAATGCTAAATATATAATTATCTAATAACCTAGTGAATAAATTAATTAAATATCTATAGATAACATTAATAATTTGGTAATGAAATGGCGGGTGGGTGGCTCATGCCTCTAATCCTAGCTACTCAGGAGGCTGATATCTGAGAATTGCAGTTCAAAGCCAGCATGGGGAAAGTCTGTGAGACTCTTATCTCCATTTAACCACCAGAAAACCAGAAGTGGTGCTATGGCTCATGTGGTAGAGCACTCACCTTGAGGTGAAGAACTCAGGGACAGCACCCAGGCCCAGAGTTCAAGCCCCACGACTGACAAAAAAGAAAAAAAAATCAAAAAACAAAAACATTAGTAATTTGATAATGAAACCAAGATATTATTTTTGAAACAAATCTGCTTAGACATACAGAATTGCTTGTATATATAAATTTCTGCAATTATCCACAATAAACCTGTAGAGGAATTTTGTTCACACTGACACATCACTATTTAATACATACACAATATGTTCTTTCTAAACAGAATCAAAGTATTCTAAGCTGCAGAACAGCTCATTAAATTTATAAAGGTACAAATTTATAAATTAAAATTATTGTCATCTATGCATAATGTATAGTCATGCATTTAAATGAATTCATTTAGTTTACAAATTCCAATTTATATTAGAAATGCTGTTGCATAATCATTTGCTTTTATAAGCATATGAAATCTCAGTAAATACTGCATTAATGTTTAATCAATGTAAGTAGAAGTATTTTTCTCAAAAGATGGCCAAAGTTGATATCTGCAGGAAACATTTTAATCCTTTAGTATCTCATCTGAGGTGCGCTGATGAAAAGAAATTTACTAAACCCTGGACACAACAAAGAAGATGTTTAATAAACATCATCTGCTGATAATAAACTAACACTTATTTTTCAAAGAATTAACTTTTTTGGAATGGGGTGTGACTCAGAGGTAGAGAGCACTTGCCAAGCAAATATTAAGCCCTGAGTTCAATCACAGTATTAGGAAAAAAAGAAAACTTCAAATTTTCTCCTTTTGACCTCTGATATGAGCATAGATTTATATTTTTAGTTTGCCATACTACCAAGTGTTTTTTATTATATGCATGTTAGTAAGTGAGACAGTTTGAACACCCACAACTCCAATTCACATGACACACAAATAATGCTTTTCATTTTAAGTAAAAACATGAAGAATGTAAGGATTTGTAGTCATCTGTGGATCTTGTTAAAAAAATAAAAATTCCTGAAAGGGCAATCCAATATAACAGCGATACTTGCTGGACATCATGTTGGTAGAGAACTTTACAGCTTGGGAGGGGGGACAATTGGGGGCCGGAAATGGGAGAAAATGAGGGAGGAGTAAAATGTTCAACAAGAAATATACTCATTTCCTTACTTATGTTACTGTAACTCCTCTGTACATTACTTTTACAATAAAATTTTAAAAATGAAATGGCAAACCAACTGAATAAAAAAGAAAACAGAGAAAAAAATGACAATTCCTATGAGTCATTCCAGTTTGTTGTATATTATTTTTGATATTTCCTCTATGGAAGGAAGGCAGGAAGGTAGGAAGAAAGGGGGACAGAGAGAGAGAGAGAGAGAGAGAGAGAGAGAGAGCATGAGCATGAGCAAAAAGAAAAGAAAGAAAAAGTTTAGTAGTATATACCTCACTATTTAATAGACAAAAGAAGGAGGATCTAGAGTTATAGCTTGGGCCACATAGCCCTGTCAAAAAAAGAAAGAAAAAGAAAAAAAAAAGAAAGACGAGAAAATGAATAAAAAGAGAAAAGAATGCCCATTAAGTGGGCATTATGTAATGTATTTTAAGGAGATTTTTTGATACAGAGACTGGTGACAATAAATACAGAATTGCTACAAGTGTCCAGTGAGAATTATTGACACTCCAGGGACAAAACTGTTTAGAGACTTGGAAAAATCTGAAAAGAAAATAGCTCTTTGATACAGTGAATGTAGTGTTTCTTTTGTCACTATCTCCTCAAAAAGAAATGGGGTTGCCTTGGTAAATTTGGCTACTTGAAGGACGCTCTACCCTCAGGTTACATCAGCCAATAGTGTATGTTGTCATGACACACACATAATTTGAGGGGAAAGCCAGGAAATTCTGAGCAAGCCTGCAGTATTCAGCATCAACATGGCTGAGAAGCAGGGTGATTCCAGTCATCTTTCATGTGCTTGATGCAGCACCTCTTTCTTTGCGCTATATTGAGAATTTTCTGTTCCATCATCAGTTGCTTCTTTCTTCTTTACTTCTGCTCAATGACTTACACTTACTTATGACATAAAAAAACAAATGAATAACACTTCTGAGGCTTACTGTGTATCAAGCACCATCTCATTTTACCTTCACAACAACCGTTGAGCAAGATCTAGTGTTATCTATCTCATCTTATTATTCATCATTTTGTTCTTCATATAAATCACAGGCCCTCAGAAGTCATCCCAAGAGGAGACTATTCAGAAAGGAATGAAAGCCAGTAGAGACCCCACTCAAAGCTTTCTTCCCCACTGTTGGTTTTAATGTGTTATGTTTGCATCTCTGTAACAAAACCTGGCACAACACCTTTAAGGGAGGGAATGTGACTATTTCAGGACATGGTTGCTTGTCTTTGTGAGCTGGAAGATGAGAACAATGAAGTCCAGAGAAGATTATTCACTTGCTGTAAGGTTTGTAGTGACAGAACATCTGGGATTAGAACGTGGATATGTAACTTCATTATTCCTATTAAAACATTTGTTTATTACTCTGTCTTAGTAGACAAGACTGTCTTCTAGCTTGTGATTCTACTAACTCAGCAGCCCCTTTCTGAGATTTCAGTCATGTACTACTACACTTGGCTCCCAAATTCTTACATAGTAAGTTAAACTAACCTTATGACCTTGTGAATTCTCTTTTGATGTTTCAAATTCAAGCTTTCAGAAATGATTCTTTTATGCTACCTTGTCTCTATCTAGTTTAGAATTTCTCCATTGGAGAGAGCTCTGGTTCCAGAACATTCTAGGTTACCTAGAGTCTCTACATGTTGGTCCTATAGTTCACATAAATCTCTTCCTCGGTTCACTGCTACTAGCTTAATAGCAAGATTAGAGAATGAATGCCTACTTATCTCAATTATTGTTATACCATATTGCCTTTGGCCCACATTTTATATCTTCTTTTAAAATGGAGCAAATTAATACCAGGCTTTGGGCAAGGCTATCTAACTCCCACATTTTTCAAATAGACTGTCTAAAGAAAAGATTCAGCCATGTTTCATTGTCTTTTAAAAGTGATGGTTATTGGATGTGGAGCAAAGGGGGTGTACAGAAAGGGAAGGAAGAAGGGTGAACTAATGCAATCACACTATTCAGTATATAATATGTGTAAAAGAAACTATGTAATCCATGGTCAGAGACAGGGAGGGGGAAACTGAGGGAAAGTAAAGGAAGGGGTGACATTGTCCAATAAAAGAGATGCACCAAATACCTGATATTTGAAATGGTAACCTCCTTTGTACAGCACCTTTAATAATTTTAATAAAATTATATTTAAGAAGTAATGATTATAAGCACAAGATGTTAGTATTCTATTTACACTACCACCCACTCCCTCTTACTCCTAAGGATTATGTTAATTTTGCCATTTGAAAACTGGCTTTGCTATTCTGCCATTCTGAAATACATTTTGGAAATTTTTGGTATGTATATTATTATATAATTAAGGGTGTGAATTACTGTAACCTAGATTTTTATCTCTACTGGTTTCCAACTTTTTCATGGAATAACAATTAGGTCTTAAAACTGGCAGTGATTTTCAACTCCTAAGGTTAGGGATACCTGAATGACTATTGGAACTTTTTATGAACTGAAGTTTAAGGTATATAAATAAAAATGTTGGTGGCAAATTATTACTTGCAGTTTTTATTTGTTTCTTTTGTGACTTTTTTTTCATAAATCCAAATAGCCTTCTTAGCTTTAATTTTAAAATACTGCTAATAACATCTAATATTTATGTAGGATATTACAATTTGAGAATATTCTTTATATGTATCAATTCATAGTCAACAAGCTATTGAGGAAAGGGAAGTAACATTGCTCTCTTCTAACTGAGAGGATGCTGAAGTGGGTCTGCTGTTTTAGGAGTTATTGACATCAGAGTCTGGAACAATTCTCCTTTTGCCATAGTCAGTGGTTTTTCACTCTTATGGTAAAGAGGGAGGGTAAGGGAAGGATGAAGAAGAAGACAGATAAATGTATATACAAGACAGAGGGTACCAGAATCAAAAACAGTGATTGCCAGAAATAAACCAATGGAAAAAGAAAAAATGAAATAAAATAAGAAGAAAGAGCTATTTACATATAATACATTGGTGACAAAAAGGTTAACAACAACAACAAAAATGACCTGTTGTTTCCATGTCTTGGAGATCTTTTCAATTAGCATCATTTTGTGTGGGTATAAGTATCTAGCTGTTGCACTACTATGAGTCTCTGCAAGGACTATCCTAGGCATACACTAATTATTACAAATGAGAGAAACCATAGAGCCTATGTTTCTTTGGGTCTGGCTTACTTCACTGAATATGATTTTTTCTAAGTCTTTCCATTTCCTTAGGAAAGGGGCAATGCCATTGTTTCTGATAGAAGCATAAAATTCCATTGTGTATATATATATATATCACATTTTTTTATCCATTCATCTATTGAGGGGTATCTGGGTTGGTTCTATATATTAACTATTGTAAATAATGCTGCAACAAACAGTTGTGCCAGTAGCTTGTGATCATTTGGATAAATGCTCAGGAGTGGAATTTTTGGATCATAAGGGATTTCTATGTTTAGTCTATTAAGGAATCTCTATACTGCCTTCCAGATTGGTTGACCCGCTTACCTTCCCACCATCAGTGTAGTAATGTTCCCTTTTGCCACATCCCCACCAGCATCTGTTATTTGTATGGCCATTCTAACTGGGGTGAGGTGGAATCTCAATGTGGCTTTGATTTGCATTTCTTTTCTTTTCTTTTTTTGTCTGTTGTCTGGCTTGAACTCTGGGCCTGGGTGCTCTCCCTCAGCTCTCCAGCTCACGGCAAACTCTCTACAACTTGAGCCACACTGCTACTTCCGGTTTTTTGGTGGTTTACTGGAGATAAGATAGTCCCTGGCAGGAGTATCCTGCCAGGGCTGGTTTTGAACCGCTATCCCCAGATATCAGCCTCCTGAGTAGCTAGCTAGGATTACAGGCATGAGCCACCAGTACCCGGCTCATTTGCATTTCTTTTATAGCCAGAGATGTTGAGAGCAATTTTTCATGCTTCTACTGGCCACTTTTATTTCCTCTCCAGAGAAGTATCTTTGTAATTCTTTAGCCCACTTATTAATGGGGTGGTTGTTTCTTTGGGAAATTGTTATTGGGGAAGGGGTTAATATTTTGAGCTGTAGGTATATTTTGATATGAGATCCTTTTCTGTTGGATAACTAGTGAAGATCTCCCAATTTGTGGGCTATTTATCTTGCTAGCTGTGCCCTTTGCCATGCAGAAGCTCTTCAGTTTAATCTGATCCCATTTATCCAGCCTTTGATTTATTGTGTTTCTGGATCTTTATTTAGGAAAGTTTGACCTGTGTGGAGGAGCCCTAATATATCCCCTATCCCTTCCTGTAATATTTTCAGGGTCTCTGCTTTTACCTCGAAGTCTTTGATCCATGTGGAGTTGATTCTGGTGCAGGGTGATATATAAAGATCTAACTTCAAATGTCTACATCTGAATAGCCAGTTTGCCAGCAAAGTTTTTTGAAGAGGCTGTGTTTCTTCCATCTGATCATTTTGGCTCCCTTATCGAAGGTTAGGTGGCCATAGGTCTTTGGGATCATGTCTGGGTCTTCAATTCTATTCCATTGGTTCTCTTGCCTGTTCATGTGTCTGTACCAAACTGTTTTATTATTTTTACTCTTTGTAAAAAATAGTGTACAGAGGGGTTAAGTTACACCAGTAAGGTAATGAGTACATTTCCTATCACCAAGCTGTTTTTATAACTACAGCTTTAAAATAGAGTTTGAAGTTTGGTATTGATATTTCTCTAGCACTATTCTTCCTGCTAAGGAAGAAGAGAAGGGAAGGGGAATAACAAAATGCTGAACAAAATGCAGGATGACCCATTGCAACAAAGAATACTCAAAAGACACTACGTTAGAAATGACCTTTACAATATGGCAGAGAAGAGTAGGGGAGGAAAGAGATAATGGGAGAACAAGGAAGGAGTGGGTAGCAAAGTTTGACAAGAAATGTACTCATTACCTTATTCATGTACAATATCTTTACAATAAAACAAAATGAAAAAAGAAGAAAGATACTTAACCATTTACTAAATACTATCAACTGTGGGCTTGATAATTACACTAAAAAGATTGTACTTTTTATTTATTTCTTATTATAGATGCAGAAAAGTGATTTTAATTCATTTCCTGTGGCCTAAAAAATAATATATCTATGAAAAAAATGGTAGCATATTAAACATTGTAGACAGACTAGGAAAATTAGTTGGCCAAATGGAATATTATCCATCTGTAATAGTGTAATTATTAAATAATTTATGAACATAGTAAAATATTACTAAACAATTACTAACATACTTAATGAAGAGAAATTATCCACACAAACTATACATTTGACTCAAGGCACCATTTAAAATATTATTTGATTTTTCTCCTCTTCTTAGTATAGAATCTATTTTCTTTAATTTCTTTTATTTGAAACTGATTTATTAACCATGATAAATCACAAAAGTCAGTACAGCTTTTTAGAACATTTGTATTAATATATTGTGCTTTAATCAATTTTGTTTTTGCATGTTTTTGAAAAAAAATACTTGATCCTAAGTGCTTAATTTTTTAAAAAAGAAGTGAAAAAATCAACAATAGTTAAGACAAATTTCATCTGAGGCAATTTATGGCTACCATGCTAATAATTTCTCTGGTTTATCAACATTATTGGTATAATTTTGTAGTTTACTTGTAATCATGGGTTAGGCTTGTGGCGCAAGATCTGTTTCTTTTTTTTCCTCTCATTTTTTCTCTCTCATTTTCTTTTTGTTCTTTTTTTCTCCAGTGAAGAGAATATAATGGCCAAAATACTGTAAGTGTCTGTAAGTTCTGACGAATGCCCTTTGGTTTTTACATCTGTATATTTAGGAATGTGTGAAAGTTTGGACATAATAACAACTGTAACATAGTTTTGTTGGTTGGGAAAGTCCTGAAGCTCAGGCTGATTTTTATCCTAACATGGTTCACATTTAGTCAGATTTATTGACTGAAAATTTTAGCTCATGAACCTCTTTCAGTCAGCTCCTGAAATAAACTAAAGCTTATTTTAGGCACATGTCCTTGCAAGTGCTTATCAGAATGGCATTTTTGTGCTCTTGACACAGTAAACGTTCATGATTTTCCTAACTGGTTATTTGAGGACCAGTTAAGATTCTTGAGATGAAAGAAGAAAGTATTTTGGAAGGCAGTTGTATTTTATATAAAGAATAATAAAAAATTCTATAGTAATATTTGTCTGGGATTAAACAGAAAACTATCTGTAACAGTCTGGACTGATTGAGAGAGTTGCTTTGGGAATTAAGTTCTCATTTTGTAGACAAACTAAAAAATAGACAAACTGGGAAAATCAGTTGACCCACTAATCAGAATAGCATGTTTTTTTTTTGTTTTTTAATTTTTTTTTTGGGGTCTGGTCGTGGGGCCTGAACTCTGGGCCTGGGCGCTTTCCCTCAGCTCTTCAGCTCAAGGCTAGCGCTCTACCACTTGAGCCACAGCACCACTTCCGGCTTTTTTCTTTTTGCTTATGTGGTGCTGAGGAATCGAACCCAGGGTCTCATGCATGCAAGGCAAGCGCTTTACCGCTGAGCCAACTTCCCAGCCCCAGAATAGCATGTTTTATAATGAGCTGATCAGTAAAATTATTAAATAAGAAATTACCTAACTGGTTACATATTTTACTCAGGGGAGTGTTTAAAAATTTAAAAGTATATCAGCCAGGCACCAGTGGCTCATGCCTGTAGGCCTAGCTACTCAAGAGGCTGAAATCCTAGAATCAATATTCACAGCCAGCCCAGGCAAATTCATGAGAGATACTTATCTCCAAATGACTACTAAAAGGCTGGAAAAGGAAGTGTGACTTTAGTGGCATATAAAGCACCAGAGGCTCTGAGTTCCATTCTCAGTACTGAAGAAAAAAAGTCTATTTAACACAATTTAACAACCCACTGAGAAACACTAAGAATGTTTACTTTGGAAGTGGTCCAATGGCTCAAGAGCCACGTGGTAGAGCACTAGAGGCTGAGGGATAATGTCCAGGCCTTGAGTTCAAGCCTCAGGTCCAGGGGAAAAAAAAAGAATGTTTATTTTAATGCTTATATGACATGTTGTATCAACAGTTTATGCATGAACCATATCTTATTTATTAATTAAGGCATTTACACTATCAAAGAAAATATATACAACAGAGTTTAGGTGGGAGGTTCTACAGGGCTTGGAAAACACATAAACTTTACATTTGTATATGTTTCATATATTTAGATAATTACTTACTGGGAAAGCAGACAAACTAATTTAATTTCTTTGGATATGCATTCCCTCAGTTGACAAGTAATCTTTCCCCTTTCATACTTATAAAATTATATATATATATATATATATATATTTTATACTCTTCAAAGTCATATATTGTACTTGTTTCACAACGGTGTCAAATTTTAAAATCAATGGGTCAAGTATCCTTCTTTGGATATATTTTATTCTACTCCTTTGAATTAACTTTGTATTCTGTGGTATGCAGATTGATATTCTGATAAAGGCCATGCATGTGCATGTCTGGCATTCCATACAGCAGCCACAGGGCGTAGAACTTCTTGAATGGGCAGGCCAAGTCTATGCTTGATGAGACTAGTTGGAAGAGACATAGCTTTTGAAAGATATGATCTGAGAATTGGAAGGTCAAATGTAAGTTTCTAAAAGTGTCCCTAGTTAAAGAGAAGCTAAGGGTGAAATACTCAGATCATTTCTGTGAAAAGTGCCCTGTTTCTTTATTTTGTTTGTTTTGTTTTTGTTTTGTTTTTTGGTGGTGATGGTGGTGGTTTGGTTTATTGGATGCTGGTTCTCAGTCTTGAACTCAGGGCCTGGATGCTAGTACTTTACAACTTGAGCCACAGCGCTCCACTTCCAGCTTTTTGGTGGTTAACTGGAGGTAAGAATCTAGCGGACTTTGCTGTCCCAGCTGGCTTTGAAGCACAATACTCAGATCTCAGCCTCCCAATGTGTTTTTTAACACTGTTGCAATGAGTGATTATGATGAGTCCCCTCACAATAATAAGGTTAAATGTAAAGAGGAATGGCTTTGGATAGGGATGGTCTGGGATGGAAAGAAGAGCTTGGAGGAAAAAAGCAGGTACGAGAAGCTTATGGGTTTTAAGTAAAACTGATTACTGTAGTTGAACTTTTTTTTAATACTTATTTTTAGAATTTGATTTCTGCTTCTTCCTTCTTCCTTCTGAACTACAGGAAAGATGACAAAGCGTGCTGATAAGGCACAGCTATGAAAATAGCTATGCACTTTCACTGCATTTCCCAGGCTCTTTGGTTTTTATTTGAGTGGGAGTTGAATGGAAGTGAGGAGCTTACTTTGTTTCCTAATTATTAATTTGTTATCCCTCCCCCTTGACACCAATTCTAGTGATGTTGCATCTATGTAATGGTTCGATGACATAGACAACACTTGGGGCTTAAGGCAAAGTTTTGAAGAGGCAGCTGTGGTAACTAAGAACTCAAAGTAACTTTGTCTCTGCTGCATTCTAAAATTAGTGAAAATAGATCAGAGAAGAGATATCGGTTGACATAATTGTTTTTCTGTGCAGCCTGATTTTGTGCCTGAAGTTATTTGGCAATGCAAGAAGATGTTTTAGATTGGCTAGCTAACCTGTTTTTACTTGTTCTTCCCTCCCAAACCTCTCCTTTCTACTCTACCTCACCCAATCCCAAGTCTTACTTAGTCTTATTCAGTCTTATTTCAAGGTACTATGTCAAAATCACGAAATAAAATGTGATCACTCATTACAAAGTAAAGGTTTCGAGTGTGTTTCTGTGTGTTACTTGCCACAGGTGGTACAGAACTATAAGGAAAAATTATACATTTAATGACTTAAATTATTAAAAGAAAATATGAAGTAGTGAGATAAAAAGATTCAGAACAGAAGAAATAATTTGCAATGTATACAACTGACAAGTTGTATCTGTAAAGTATCTGTAATCTATCATGAAAATCTATACATTAAAAATGAGGATGATAAGCACAAAAGGTACAAGTTTAAAATATAGGAGATGAAAAACATCCATGTGACTAATATAAAATATGGAAACTATAATTAAAAGTACTGTAGTGCATACTTGAAATTTGCCGATAGGGTAGATCAAAAGTGTTGTAACAACCAAGTAGTAGCTCTATGAAGTTAGTTGATTGACTCGATTTGCATAATAATTTTTCATGATATACTCATGTCAGAACATCAAGCACCTTAAATGTATATACGTTTTGTTAATTATATTTCAATACAATCTTGGATAAAAGTAAGAAATCTAAAACAAAATGTAAAACTAAAAATGGACAGATCATTCATTAAAGCAAAAACACAAATTAATCATAATGTATTAAAGGATGTACAACTTTACTAGTAATCTTGGAAATGAAAGTGTAATATGATGCTATGTAACACCCATAAGGTTAGGGGCTTTAAAAGACTGACAATCCTAAGTGCTACTGAAAATGTGGAAAACTGGAAATTGGAATGAATGGATACTTTCCCAAACAATGCTAGGAGAGGTATTACCAAATTTTGGAATTTGGCCTGTATCATGATAGAAGAAATTTGTCCCAGCTTTTTAAGTAGGGATGTATAGTTTAAGATATATATTCAAAGCACTTGAAAGTCAAACTGAAGTTTCCATAGGAAGTTTTCCTCCCTTACTGAGCTCTTGAAGTATATGTACACAGGGATGGGATGAGAGGGAGGAAGCTCTGTCCTTTTCTTATAATTGTTGGGGGAGATGACTGCTAATAAGTATATTATCAGCACTTTCTCAATAAATACTCCCAAGATTTTTTGGGATTCTGTGTGTGTGTGTGTGTGTGTGTGTGTGTGCGTGCGTGTGTGCATGCACACATTGACAGCATTAGTTTGGGTAAGGATTTTTGACTAAATATCTTGAGATAGATTTGTTAGTATTATTTTTGTTGTAAATAGCAGAAGCAAACTGTTCTAATATAAGAGAGAAAAGTAAAATGTATCCTCATTACATTGTGGAACTTCTCTTGTTATAACAGAATGCCTGACAAACCACTTCAATGGAGGAGAGATATGCTTTGGCTCACAGTGTTAGAAGCTTCAGTCCATGTCACTTGGCCCTATTGATTCTAGGCCTCTAGTCAGGAAGGATGTTGTGTTTGGGAGAGTGTTTTAGAGCAAAGCTGCTAATCTTATGGTGGCCAGAAAGGAAGGGAAAAACAGAGGGAGAAAGAGAGACAAAGACAGAGAAGGTCAGGGGAGGGGAGGAGCGAACATGGTAGGGGAGGGGAGGGAGAGAGTACAAGAGGCCAGAGATAAGCAACACTCTTCAAGTACACTCTTCATGTTACCAATCAATTATTTCCTTCTGCCAGGTCCTGCCTCTTAAAGTTAGCCACAGTCTAACTTTAATGTTGCATTCAGGACCAAGTTTTCAATGCATGAAATTTTGAGGAACATTAAAATCAAAATCATAGTAATTACACATTTGTACTGGAGACGGTGACCAAGCAAATATGTGGTCAAGAACTGGAGCAGCTTACCCCCATTTTCCGTCATGGACCATTTTTGTGATTTGATGCCAATGGACGACTCAGACTTTGGGTCTCTCAATTCAAATCTCAGAAATGTTTCAGGCTTTTTTTTCCCCCTGTTAAATATGCTTTTATTGGATCTTTGTTTTGGACAAAACAATGACTGTTAATATTTCTAAATATATATATTCTTCATCTTTTCTCATAGTAAGAGAATATAAATGTTAGATAAGCACATATATATATAACACACAGAATTCATTGTATTTTCAAATTTCTATTGCCTTCCTGTGCTCACATTACTCAGTTCTGGCAAATGAGACGAAAGGAGAAATGGAGAAGTGGCCCACAGGTGCTTTCCTCAACTGGTAGCTCCTTCTGTACACTTCCTGGAATGTTGATACAACGTCTGGTGCTCTAGTAACACCTTGCACCATAAGGTCTCCACCCAAAAGAATGCAAAGGACTAAGGTGAAGGACACTGGGACTGGGGTTAATGAAAACTTTGTGTATTAGAGCTGCCACACGGCCCCAAAGTTCACATTTTTTATGTGTAAGAATAATATCTGTGTATAATATTTGACACCTTTTACTGTTAGTTTGGATTTTTTACTCACAAGTAAATGATATTTTAGTCCATACTCATGGCATTGTTATAGCTTAAAATATCCTGAAAGTTTCTTTTCCTTTATATATATATATATATATATTTCTTTTTCTTTCTTTGTTTTTCTGGAGATAATACCACATTCATTAGGTAAGTACTGAACCATTTGAACCAGCCTTCTAGCCCATTTGTGATTATTAATATTTTTTTAAATTTATTTATAGTCAGCATTACTGGAGTTTGAACTCAGGACCTTGTACTTGCTGAACAAGAACTCACTTGAGCATTGCTTCCAGTACTTGGAATTTTGATTTGAAGCAGGGCCTATGCTAATTTTACTGTGGCTGGCCTTGTCCTTGTAATCCTCCTTCCTCTGCCTCCTGAATAGCTGGGATTACAGGCATGCCCTCATCACTTTAGTTTACTTTATATTTTTAATTTCAAATGTATATTTTATAGTGTTTGGGGGTAATTTTTTAAAAAAGGCATTTAAATAGCATGTACTCTGCCTTTTTGAATTTTGGGAGGTTATCTGTACACTGTTTTCTCACTGATTGTTAGAACATGGAATAAAATGATTAGCTTTTAGTCTGTTATATAAACACACATGGTATTAATAATTGTCCTGCATACAATAATAACATATACAGCATTACATGCATATACTTGCAAACAAATTGATTAAAGCATGATATACTTAGGGAAGAAGTCCGATGGTATAACTCTTGAACAACTGATAAACAGTTTAACAAAATGAGTACCAGGAACCTGAAACATGTATGTGGGGGGAGTTTAGACCACATAAATGGAGAGAAGTAAGGTAATCAAATTCCCTGATTATATTCAATGCATATTATGTTATGAACTATGTAACTTCATGTAGTGATGATATGGGGAAAGATGAGGGAGAATGATTGAAGGGGTGACATTCATCAATTAGCGTGGTAGTCATAACCTGACTTCTGGAACTGAAACTCCTTTGTATAACTACTTAACAAAAGTACATAAATATTAATAAAAAGCAAACTGGGGAAAGCATTTTCAAGCATAATACATTTGTATATGTAAAGTCACGTATACACAAAAAAATTCAGGGACACTTTTCAATGCATTAATGAATTTGGTGAGAATGAGGAATACTGTGGACATAGAGTCCTATAGAAGATCAAATCTTCTGAAATTTGATCCTGTGTATACTAAAAAGTAATACGTTGTCTGGAAGCCCATTCTGAAACAATATATTTTAATCAGTATATAATATGGTGAGATTTGAGTTGGAAAACAACATATATTCTGCTATAACCTGTAAAGGACGTTGGTAGAGACTAAAGATGATGGCTGTAATAGGAGACAGCCAAGTTGATTCTAATCTCTGGCAGTAGAGAGAGGAGAGATATAATCAAAATAACATTGAGGCTTGAAAATCAAATTATATAACAAATATCAGATAAAGTTGATTATTTATTTTGGAAAAAATGAATTATAGAGAATAGCATAGATATGCTATGAATGGGTAAAATTGAGTATAAAGAAATGAAAATGTAGGGAAGGTATACAGAACAGTATATGTTGACAATGATAGTATTAGGACTTAATGAAGTACCAACAAGTAGCTTGACAAACACTCTCTGGTGTTTGTCAGGATTGTGAGATATTCTCTTACCTGGAATGTGAGTGTCAAGTGAGAAAGTTGGAACAACTTGTTCTGTTCTGATATTACAGAGGTGTGAAAGAGAATCGTGAGGAAACATTTGGTTCAATCTCAGAAACACTGAGATTATTCTGCTGAACGTTTTGTCTGTCCTGTTCCCTCAATAGGTTACTTTCAAAAAAAATAAAAAGGAATATCTCTTTTCTTTGTCTGGGGAGTTGTAGACTGGGGGTAGAGCAAGATCACACAGGCCCTTCCCACCCCTCACTTCTCTGTCCAACAAATACATATCAGGATCTGGAAATGAGGGGCAGGAAGGTGAAGTTGTTGGAAAATTTTACCTTGGTGATTTTAGTATGCTTTTTCTCACCTTCCTCTCCACAGTACATGTTGGGGGGAAAATGACTATTAACATTGGGAACAGTGTAAGAGCCACCCTAACCCCTCTGCTCTGAACAATGAATGCACACCGTTAAATCTTTAGGAATTTGTGTTTGAAGTGCTAGGCTGGAAAATGTTGTAGGTACATTGGAGCGTATACATCACCAACTTTCATTTGAGTAAGAGATACTTTAAACAGGGTATGCCCTTCTTTAGGAATACACCAAGTCCAAGGGCACATGCAAATGTTTTTTGTTGTCCTGGGCAACCTGTGTGTGTACTTTTGCCACAGCCACTTCAGTGCTGTGAGGCAGTGCAGGACTGGATATTTTGGATGCCAAACATCTTGGCTTGTTCAGTTAACTGAGATGTATTAGTGAGTCCCATACATTTGCGTTTGAGGACTTAGCCAGTAGTTTTAGATGCAAGCTGAAATTATGTTAGTATTTTCCCTTGTTCTATTCATTTTAGTTAATAAAATTCTCCCTTATAAGAATCCTTCTTGGCCCTGAGTATTTTTTCTTAAGTTAGAGTTCCATTTACCTTACGCATACATACTGAATGAAAGAAAGCCAGTTACTGGTATCTGTCTAGATTACTTAGCAAATGACTTTCAAACCTCTTGAATAGGGTTAAAAGAAGTAAAGAAATTATAGCGAAATAATTCTCTTGTTTCTACTATATTCATCAATTTAAATACTACTCTATGGTATTATAACTGTTTTAAAACCAAAATATTTTAGACTGTTTTCTTAAAGACAATGAGGAAGGAAGGGAGGATAAGGTTGCAGTGTCTCATCTTAGCTTAGGCGAGCTTATACTTCAGGGACAATACAACCCAGAACTCTCAATGTTCTGCAAATACAAAAAGACCTTCTGCTTCCCTGGAAAGTTGCCAGACAACTTACTACAAGCAATGATTGATGTCGACAGTGTCATCTCAACATTGGTTTCCTGCCTCCACTGAATCGTGACATAGAAATCTGTACAGGGCTCTTTAGCCTGGAAGTGACACACTTGGATATTATTCACAAATTTCTGATTAGTGTTATTGGGACATATAAACACAAATAATAAAAAAGAGCTACCTGGATAATACTGGTAGTAACTACTGTGACTTTCAGTTCTGTATTTCATATGTAGTAGGATTTTTATAGGGATTTTTTTTTTTTTGCATTAATGGGGTTTGAACTGACAACCTCCCTCTTGCTAGGTAGACTCTCTATTCCTTGAGCTAAGAACTTAGTCTTCTTTATAACCTTCTAATTTCTTGTTACAATTCATCTAGGTGATCAACATGCAAAAATGACATATATATATTTGAGATGTGATCTTGTTGGTGACGTGTGCCCCAAAGGTGACAAAATGTTCATTGGCACTTTCAGACACTATTAGCCAGAAAAAGGAAGTCATTTTTCAAAAATTTGATTGCAAGCAGGTTAATATTTCAAACTTATAAAAAGAGGTTAATAAGTGCTTACAATTTTTTTCCCATGTAGTAGCTATTTGCCTTATTTTAAATGAGAATATGTTACATTTGTATAAAAAACATAAAAATATAGTGGAACGTGGGAAAAAAGGATAAGACTGTTTCTATCACCCTAGTCATTACAGCAAACAATTCCGAGATGTTTACTAAACCTTTGTTTACACAAACTGTCTCTATTTATATACATATATATGTGTGTATATTATATTAATAGTCTATCTATTTTTCTATAACCAGATGCTTTCTGGGAAGCTGCCTTCCAAGATTTAGCCATCTAATTCACCTTTACTTATGATGTTATAATTTTCTACTGTATCATTTTGGGAATCCAAGGTAAGGTGGAGAACATAGTCATCACACAAACACTTTGTTTAAGTGCTGTGCTATATGTCCTGCACCATGTTCCTTCATATCATATGGACCCAAATTAATCACACTGCTCCATTGAGAGGAAACACGGCTTGGAAATTAGTCTTTCTCCAACACCATATTACACTGTGGAGAGTCAGGCTTTTTGGAAATCGGTGGTAGTTTCTGTTGCATCATGGTTTATGGGTATCTGCTAGACCCTGACCTTAAACTCACATACCTCTTTCAACAAAAGTAGTGTCATGCCATTTAGAAAGCATACCACACGTTCTGTGCATGAGCTAAGTAAATAGTTGTTAGAAATAAAATGTGCCTTATCAAGTTTAATGCTCCATTAAAATTTTACCTAAGGAAATGAATATGAAAGATTGATGTTACTAGGTAAACCAAACCAAACCAAACCAAAAAAAAAAAAAAAACAACCAACAACAATAACAACAACTCTAAGGTAGCCCTTTCTTTATAAAAAGTATGATAAACATGAAGAGATCGAACAGTTAATGCAGTTCTCAGGACATTTATTTCCTCTGGAATTTTATGCTTAGTTTTAGCCCATTTGTAAACTTCAAGTTACTTTGCTTGGTTACTGGTGACTTCACTATATCACATATACCAATCCATAAAGGAGAAAATAATTTAAGTCTCTTTGTCTGTCTGTCTGTCTGTCTGTCTGTCTGTTTCTCTGTCTCTGTCTCTTTTCTCACTGTCTCTGTGTGTATGTGTCTCTCTCTTTCTATGGCTCTGTCTGTAATACAAATCAGGAACTTCTTACATCACTTTCAGATTATGACTATAATCTGCCTTCCTCTTCTGTAGCTAGTGTTTGGTAAATTTTTAATAAAAGTTTGATATTTTTTGAGGACTCAGTTTGAAGTTAATTTTAGGTCTCCTGAGATTTTGGAAAGATAGGATAAAGAGTTATTGTATACCTTTCATCCTTCATCAACTAATGTGAACATCTGAACAGAAGCAGGATGTGTTTGTTAAAGCTGCACAATTATGGATATGGGTGTACTGCTATTAGCTAAACTACAGACGGTATTTGGATTTCACTAATTTTTCCACTAACATCTTTTTCCTTTCAATATTGAACCTGGACATCATATTGAATTTAATTGTTCTGCCTCTTTAGTCTCTTCCAATCTGGAACTTGGTCTTTTCCTTCCACTCATAATCTAGTATCATTTTATTTTTGTGCATGTTCTAGGCTTGGATTCAGGACCTGTGTGCTATTCCTAAGCTTTTTCTTCCAGGTCTAGCTGTTTACTACTTGAGGCACAGTTTCATTTCACACTTTCTTAGGTGATAGTTAATTGAAATAAGAGTCTCTTGGGCTTTCTTGCCAAGCTGACAGAGATCTTTGCCTTCTGAGAACTAGGATTACAAGCATGAGCCATTGGCTCCTCTCTCTCTTTTTAAAGTAGGCTTTTATTATTATTAAGGTGCTGTACAGAGGGGCCACCATTTCATAAGTCAGGTAAAGAATACATTTCTTTTTGAGCAATGCTATACCTTCCTATGCTTTCTCCCAGTGTCTTTCCAAGAGCTCTTGTCAAGCATTTTATGGAATGTCAATCATTTGGGATGTATCTGAAATTTTTATAACCACATCACAGATGTTTGTAAAATGAACACAGAATGTTGCTTTCTTCTCACTGCATAATTTCAAGGGACATAGGATGTTCATGTGACATCTTTAGTGATCTTAACCTGAATTAATCTTGATTAAGGGTATGGTTTTCTTGTATTAAATGAAACTGAAATACTTACCTAAATTAGTCTGTTTGATAGTTTATGTTCAGATCTAGTGGGACCATATCTAGAGACATAAATCTCAATGAGCTTGAACATGCAACTACCTCTTCCTCAAAGATATAGAAGCAGTTTTGTCACTTCATATGTGCTACCTCAAATATCCTATAAAGGAGAAAAAAGAAGGTTACAGACTTTGTATGAACTTTGGTACATTGAGTAGTGTGGAACCTCATGCAGGAAAGCAGATGTGAAAATGGGAGCATAAAGCCCAGCTAGAATAATTTGCATTGGCACAATACATTGATGCTGCTGAATATCAACACAGAGACCAGGGCTCACAGGCCTCATAGTGTCCCATTGCAGTGTCCCACTGCAAACAACTCCTGCATGTTAACTAACAGGGTACTTTAATCACCCCAAAGTAAGAAGGTTTCTGACATTTCGTATAGTGAGTCATTGATTTGGTGGTTCTGTGTGGTATTATAGAGATCACAATGAAGAGTAGGAAGTGATCATGTCCCCAATTAAGGAAAGGTCTCCCAGTTTGGGTGAGCATTCTAGGAAACTCACATATGCTTACATAAACTAATAATTTCATGATCAATGCATACATTTCAAAACGTGTAATGCCTTAGAAGTCATCTTATCTATCCTTTTGTTCATCAAACAAAATCACTACTCATTTTCTGCAGCAGAAAATTTATAATTTGATTTTTAATTGTAAAAAGAATTATAATTTAATTATAAAATATAATTTAAAATAAATTTTATAATTGGATTTTTATATTGCCTAACATATTTATAAGATGATTTCTTTGTGGCTCTTTATGTCCCTCCCCCACAGTATAACCCCTGTTTTCACTATATTTGATGTTGGTATACTTTGTGGAGGGGAAGGGAAAAAACAAATTGTTTAAATAAGGATACAGGTGGCCCTGCAACAATGAGATGTACAAGATGTTATGTCAGAAAACGAACTTTACAACTTTGGGGGAGGAGGAGGAGGCTGAGGGGGGGGGTTGGCATGGGATGGGAAGGGATGGGAAGGGGAAACAAAGGAGGAGGCAACAATGCTTGATAAGAAATGTACTCATTACCTTGCTCATGTAATTGTAACCCCTCTGTATGGTATTTTCACAATAAAAATGGATTTTTATAATCCCAGAAATTAACTTATGGTCATAAGTTCAGGCATGTATTATCTGTACATAAAAATTTCTTTTTCCATTTGACTTTTTTCCTGTAGGAAAATTTTATCCTTTTGATTTAAATGTAAGGTTATAGGAAGAAGTGTTTTGGAAGTTTCTTATGACATCTTTGGAGATTCAAACTGCTGTTATGTTGCATGGTTTCACCAGGCTTTCTTTCTGTTTTTGTTTTTAACTTTTTGTGAGACAAGGTCTTTTATGTAACTCAGATGGCCTGGAATTCATGACTATCCTGCCACAGCCTCACAAGTGCTGGGGTTAAACGTTGGGACATTACTCACAGCTTGACTGGGTTTGCAATGATGAATGTTTCAGTGTAGACATGATATTGTTGTTGCAGCTGATTAAAGTTTCTCTGCCTAGAGAATGTGTTCACACTGCTATGTGAAATGGCGAGTTTGTAGAAACAGATTGGCTGGTAACCTAAGTCACTAAAGTGTACCTATCTTGTCTGATAGGTAGGCAGCTGCTCAGAATGGGTGGGGAGAGGTTAAGTCTCTGTTCTCAGGGCCAGTCTGCGCTCTGACTCCCCAGTTCTCTAGCTCTGGTATCAGTATATAAGAAACAGATGCATAACAATATATTATGGGGTGGGGGAGGGGGAGAAGGGGAGGTTTAGGGGTAAAAACTGGGAGAAAACAGGGGAAGGAGTGAGGTGGTTCAAAAAGAAATATGCTTATTACATGACTTATGTCCCTGTAACTTCTCTGCACATCACCTTTACAATTTTTTTGAATTTTTTATTAATAAGTTTTTATTGTGAAAATGCCACATAGAGGGGTTACAATTACATGAGCAAGGTAATGAGTACATTTCTTATCAAGCATTGATGCCTCCTCCTTTGTTTTCCCCTTACCATCCCTGCCCTCTAATCCGCCCCCCCGCCTCCCCCTCCCCACAGACAAAGTTGTAAAGTTTGTTTTGTTGAAAAACATTTTTTAAGACCATATTACAGAGAACTTCTCCATGACTACTTCAGAAACTGATACAAGAAATAGAGAAACATGATTTTAGCATAGGTAAATGGGTAGACTACATTGTCTCTAATAGATTCTCAAGTATGTAAAGACCCAGAATGAGGACAGCCTTGTCTCTAATAGATCCTCATGTAAAGACCCAAGGGAGGGACAGCTAGTGACTTCACTATGGCCTGCAGCTTCCCACAGGTTCATGCCAGGAGCATTTCATAGGACTGGTTTAGAGGTGGTTCTTTGCCTGGTGCTGAGTGTCAGTGTGAGCAGCATCCAGAAACAAGACTAAGGAGGGGGGGCGGGATGTGAATGAATGGCAGAGTGCTTCCAGTAAAGGCCTTGATGAGCATGGAACTGAAGGCACTAAAGGCACTCTGATACTAGAATAGAGTACAACATAATACCACGGAGGGATAAAGTGGTTTCATTGACTGAAATGATTAATTGTAGATTTTTATGAGTCCTAATTGCCTTTGTATTAAATTTTGGTGGATACCCTAATATATTTCAGGTAGCTTACTTTTTGAATCTAAGTTTGTGGCAAAAAATATGATCTCATTTTAGGTATCTTCAGTTACTGAGAAAGACCAACTCTGGCAATAGGCTTTATTAAATCAGCTAATGACAGGAACACTAAAGACAAGAATATTTATAAGATAAATGGAAAGAATTAAATAAAAGAAAGAGGTTCTTCAGATTTTCTTATAGCAGTTACTTGTTAGTCCTTTCTCAAAAAGGGATAGCAGCTGGCCTACTATAACTTTAACGGAAACATATCTTCCCATGGTAAGGACAGAATTCCTGGATTATTGGAGGAATGAAGAAAATTAAGAATTATTAGCCAATTTAACAAAAAACTCAATTATTGCAATGTATTATATAAAAATTTCTGAATCACAAAATAATGACTATTCCCCAAATCTTTTTGTCCAACATTCCAGTACCATTCAGTATTTTCCTTTTTTTTTTTTACTTATTTATTTTTATTGTGAGAATACCATACAGAGGAGTTACAATTACACGGGCAAGATAACGAGTACATTTCTTATCAAGCATTGTTGCCTCCTCATTGCTTCCCCTTCCCATCCCTTCTGAAAGCATAAAAAGTCACAAGAGCAAACATTGAGATTTTTTAAAGCAAAATGCAACAGAAACTTTAGGGAAGCACTAAATAAATGGTCTGGGAATTGCCTCCTTTAGAGCAACTGACCCATTAAATACTTGAAAAAAATGTTTATTCTCAGTAAACATAGTGGTTTTTTCAATCCTTTTTAGTTCCCTACAAATGATAGATTCTGACATCATGAAGAATATGCGAAACAAAAACATTAGGGAAAAGAATCAAAACAATTTAGACAATCCTTGCATTCGGGAACTACAGAGGGAAGGAGGGAGGAAATGTGGTCACCAGCATATTCTACAATTTCATAAATCTGACAATTGTCAAACACATGGAAAGAAACAAGTCAGTGTTAGCAAGATCAGAGGACGTGTTTGACACTCCTGGTAAAAGAGTCAAGGAATCTCCATCCAAAACTGGGTGCTGGTGGCTCATGCCTACCTATGAACATAGCTACTAAAAAAGCTGAGATCTGAAGATTGAGGTTCAAAGGTAGCCACAGCAGGAATATCCATGAGCCTCTTGTCCCCAGTAAACTAACATAAAGCCACAAGTGGACATATGACTCAAGTGGAAGAGTATGAACTTTAAGAGGAAAAAGCTAAAGGACAATGCCCAGGCCCTGAGTTCAAGTCCCAGTATCAGCATGCAGGTGTGCACGCACATACACACACACACACACACACACATACAATCACACATTTCTTCATCTAATTGTATACAATGTGATACAGAATGTTTTGCATCCAGTAATTTTATTTAAAGATAGGGAGGAAAAGAAGCCCTGACTACATCTGGTATGTTGTTCTTATGTTGATATGTTTATAACATTGTGACCTATAATCAGCTCTGAAATTGTAATATAGGCAATACAGTTTAGAGTGATAATGAAATTCCTTGGAAAGTTATAATTTTTGTAATATTCAAATGTAGCCTGAATCTTTCCTGCGACAGTAATTGTCTAAATTACTCATTTTCGGGCTCATATCCAAGTTAGACTGAAACAAGTTGTTCAGTAGTTAGCATCGTCTATAATACTAGAAGGTAATAGGTGTGTTGAGTCTTGATAGGCAATTTATTACCTGAGAAAATTTACTTATATTTCTTAAGCCTCAAGTTTTCAATTCTCTGCTGATGATAAAATAGGTTGAATGTTAAAGTGTAAGAGAATAAAACACATTGAGAATGGTTCAGTGTGAATAGGATTCTGGAAAAGTGTGGAAATGGACAAACAAATGAATTAAACAATAATACCAAGTTTTTTAATTAAGCAATTGGAAGTAGTTGTTGTAAACAGATATAAAAACATTTGGAGAAAGAAAAGAAAAGGTTAGGGTTTGCTCAGTGTTAGTCACATTAGATATAATATACTTTTACATATTTATATGAACGTGCTGAATAGATAATAGGAAAAAATGTCTAGAAAGACATGTGTGGAAGAGATATTTAGGAATTTATATATATATATTTGTAAATACGATGTACCACTCAAAAAAAGCTTTAGTTCTTTTTGATCATTTTCAATTGCTTGGAAATAGCTATGTGATCATTTTATATCTGCTTCTTTTTCTCTTGCGATAATAAGCATGTTTCTTGAAGCCATTACTACTCTTCAGGTAGGAAGATGTGCATTGTCATCTGCAGCATGCTTGAGATTTCAAGCTGCTCTGCTGAATATTGTGCAGGGTTTTGCTTTATGTATATATGACAACAGAAAGTTCCTTTCCAACCACCATTTATGTCTTATATGATTTGTGAGGTTTTTCTCATTGAAGTCTTCTTCCTTTGTCCACCTGAAATAAGGAATAAAATGAGGCTAGACAGTTCCCTTGATGACAAGGCTCTCCTTTTTATTTTGAAATTGTGATGCATTATGAAAGAAATGTATTTGCTAAAAATTACACTTACTAACATTTGTTTTTTTTATTGTGAAAATACTGTACAGAGGGGTTACAATTACATGGGCAAGATAATGAGTACATTTCTTATCAAGCATTGTAGCCTCCTCCTTTGTTTCCCCTTCCCATCCCTTCCCATCCTCCCCCCAACCCCCAATCCTCCCCACCTCCCCACCAATATTGTAAAGTTCGTTTTCAACATAACGACTTGTACATCTCATTGTTGCAATGGGTCCACCTATATCCCTATTTAAATGATTTGTTTTTCCCCTTCCCCTCCACAAATTATACCAACATGAAATACAGTGAAAGCAGGGGTTATACTGTGGGGGAGGGACATACAAAGCAACAAAGAAATAATCTTATAAGTGTGTTACGCTTACTAACATTTGTAGTAACACTCTAGTGAATAGTTTCAATTACTGTTTCCTTTTCACAACTTAGACAAAATTGCATATAATAGAAATTTTAAGGAATATTATGCAATGTTTTCTTCTCATTGAGCAAATATTTTAAACTAAATCGTTCTGTAAGATAAACCCCTCCTGAGCATTTTCCTTTGTATAAGATAAGCCTTCATACTTCAACAAGGGCGTTCTCGTTTTCATTATTTCCAAGACCCTGTTATTTAGCTCATGAAACTCTTCCCCCCGAAAAGGCTCTACTGCCAGAAGATTTTGAAGAAGACATTTGTCTGTATCCGTCAAAACCTGTTTCATCACGTATATTATATAAATTAAATACAATTTATGATAGCCAACATTACATGGTTGTTAATCCTCAACAAACAGAATATTTCTAACCAAGGAAGGCTTTGAGGAAAGTGCTCCACTGGAATGCTTTTAAATCAATCAATATAGCTTTTGCCTACTGAAGAATGAGCACCTTGTTCTGCATTGGAGAATAGATCCTGCAACCTTTAAGCTGAGGATTCATTTTGAGTCATGAAGAAGCAATTAGAAATTGAAGCAAAGCTAGGTCAGGAACATGAAATAAGAATAGTTCATTTAAATGTCTGTCAGATCATCAAAAATAGGAAAGAATATCTAAAAGAATAACAAATGAGTCACAACTTAGGCTCAGGCTGAGTGATTATTAGTATCATTAGTCTACTGAAGCACACTAGTGCATTTAGCTCATTATGGAAAAAAAAACCAAAAACTTTATTTACTTTGTATAGGTGAAGACCAACAATCAGTGAATATCATATTTACTATAGTAAAGCAAAAAAATCTTTAAACACAATTTGAGGATATATTTTATTACACTTTAAATATACATAGATTTGTTTATGATACTTGTATATGCTATTTTCTGGTACATGCTAAGCAGCTCTCTTTGTTCATGCGGCAGTCAATCTTTTTAAAATACAGTTTTAAAGGCAATTTTATATAAATCTTGGGATGAATAAATTGCTTATTTCATTTATTCCATCATATTTACCTAATATTTATGACATGGCAGGAATTTTGTTATGTGCTATGATACAGGGATAAGCCAGCTAAATTCATTCTTGTGGTCAAAGAATGTAAATTGATGTGTCTGTGTTTTTACCTGCACTGTGAGAAATGCTGAAGGCTTCAGGGCATACTTAAAAGAGGAAATAGGTATTGAAAAATGGGGTGCAAGAAGATGTGCCTGAAATTCCTGTCTCATTTTTCCTCCAAACTTTAGTCATTTTGGTCTTCCTGTTTTACCTATGGATCTACATTAAAGTATTTCAGCTGTAGTAAAGACCGCTGTGCTAAACCAGCTCAAATTTCACACCTAATTAATGTAAACTGCTCCCCAAATTTTCCTTTCCCTGGTTTCTTGATTTTTACAGTAGTTTTCTCAACATTAGACATCATGTATTAGACTAAAGCTTATAATATATAATAAAGCCCACTTATTTTATTCAAGATATATTTATATGTATTGGTATTTATAATGATTTCAACTAACACACGATTAGAGTTACTGGGAGATGTTTACTGGGTTATAAATATTTAGTGAAGTCTTTCATATTTCTATAATTCTTACCGAATTAAAGAGCAAGCTCCCTGGGTATGCAGGATAGTTATGGACTACTTCCTGCCTCTCCAGTAAGTGACAGCTAACCTTTATGGTATACCACCTTTCCCACATACAAGACATGTCAGGGACTTACTGAGATTTGTCCATCAAGGTGAAGAACTGAAAAAAATTTCTAGGGATGAACAACCACCATTAGTATGAGTCATAACTCCACCTGTTTCCCACAGCTGATTGCAACAGGTCATTCATTGTTTCATGACAGCTAGGCTGAGTGATACCTGCTGCCCCACATTACATTCCCTCACACCCACTGAGCTTTCTTTATTACTCTTCTGTGCTGAGTAAATGTGTGTGGAACTGAGCTGAATAGAAACAATGTCCAGTCCTGTACATATCTTTAAGCTGTTAATAAAAGTGTGTGGAATGCAGTGATTGGTGATTAACCTTTATGGAAGCTCCATCAAGAGGAAATAATAAGATTCCTTTATCCTGGGTCAGAATTGACCTCTTTGGTAGAAGGATGAGATACGTGAGTGGTTTAATTTGAGAGAATTCTGTGGAAGAGCATTGGTCCTCAAATACCCTTTGATTTTCACTCAGCAGTTAAATATCTATCTTAATGTTACAACACTTTGTCTGAAATCATACCTATTAATTATAGATCTGTCAGTTCTAATACCATTCCACTAGTAACATATTTACTTAAATCTTATGAGTTTTATTTAGTCCATCTGATGGGGCTTTGTTATCTAAGAAGAAATTGAGAACTAGAACTGAATGAACAAAAGGTAGAAACATGGGCTAAGAGCAAGAGGTTCTCTGTGTTCATATTTTAGGACCTGATTTCGTCAGGAGGCTGACAGATTGATGAAGACATTAATCCCACTGGGATTAAAAACTTTTATATATGAAACATTTATTCTTACAACAATATCAGTTATATATGCAGGAAAATGCAGGACAGACAAGATCTTTGAGGATTTTTCATTTTTAGCACTAAAATTTTATGATAACAAGAACAGCTACCCAATTGCTTCTCAGCCTTTTGGCTAAGATCAAATGAAGAACTGTTACCAAGACCCCAAATTGTTTATTTGCGTACACCTCCCCATGTTTTAATTACTTATACCTCCCACAGACATAGAGGCTATGTTTTAACATGTTCCAGTCAATCAAATATTAAGATAAATATTTTACAACTCAAAATGAAGTGTATTGAGACCTGTGTTATATTTAAAATTATTCCTTTAAAAACCAGAATTTAAAAATAAAAACTTCCACTACTTTAAAAAATAATATCTCATGAAACATAAAATATATAGGAACTTTGGTATGTTCTAATTTTGGTATGTTCGTTCTGACTAAAGAAGCATAATATATCATTTGGCATACTATCTAATTAGGGAGATCTAATGAGTTGTTGGTTTGTAATCAGACTGATGTAATATTGAAGATCTTTTGTCAAGGCTGGACACACAGTTGACTCATTAAGCAATTCCTGTTTACTGTTGCACTCTTCTCCTCTACTTATAGACTTCAGCAGGCCAAACATGTTTAGTTGCTAGGTAAAAACAGATTAGTTACTACAATTTACATTGAAAGTCAGTGTCTAGATCTATCTGAGTATGGAATGTTATTGAGCAGAGCAGTCTGGTGTCTGCTTTAAATCTAAATCTGTTTCTTAAGTGGTCAATGATATACATTTTATTATCTTCAATTCCTTAGATAAGTTCTATAAATTTGTGGTGATGTTTTAAGTTGAAATGTAAAAATCAGCAACCCCTGTTTGTCCCTGTTGAGAATGAAAAGCAGATTGTTTAGTTTTTTATTCACATTGAGTCTTTTGCTCACATTGTCTTCTTTCTCTTTGACAATATTACAACATGGTAAACTGCAAGCCACATCTTCTACTCTCATTAACTTGGTTTGGCAAACATGATGTGTGTATCCTTCCTCTATTACTCCATCCCAATAGACTAATACCACCCAATTCATCTTTGCTCATTCATATCTTAACCATCTTCTAGTTGCCTTTGACGTACTTATTCATGCTTCCAGTTTCCTTTGACTGCTTTGTTCTATAGTATCTCCACTCCATTTCCAAGTTCTTATCTAGTTTGTATTACTCATTGCACATCAAATACCAGTAGACATTGTTCAAGCATTGTGGTAAGATCATTTCCTTATTGAATCATCAAATGTCATGAGAAATGTTCTATTATTTTCCTCATTTTGTATATGAGGAAACTTTTCATGGAAAAATTCCAGGCAATTCAAGTTCATATTAAATAATATTACCTCAAATTAACACATAAACTTTCATCTTGTTTAGTCTTCTGTCCCTTTGGTTTGAATTTTGGAGTGCTCTGGTTTATATTCTCTAATCTCTCATGTTGACATTCTTCTTTCCTACATAAGGTTTCTTTCTAGAAGGATTCTTTAGATTTGGTTTACTTGTAATATATGCTTATTCATTAAGTAATAGAACACAAATATATCAATTAATTTTTCTTAACTATAAGTTTCTATCTTCTTTCTTAACATTTTGGAAACATGCTTTTCTCTCTGGCAAGCAAATATTTACTAAGATACCATGGTAATTCAAGATATTCAGTGTATCACTGCCCCAGAAACTTTTCTATCTTTTGTAACCTCAAGCACTGAGAGTAAAAGACTGAAGGGACATACAAGTAGTATAAGATAATATAGGCTCTGTAGTAACATAATCATATGGTAAAATTCAAATGTACATAGAAAATACTTGGTAAAGTCTTCATCAATTGCCATTATCAGAGGTCAAAGTGGAAAAGAAAGAACAAATTAATTAATAAGACCCCAAACTAGAATGCCTGCACAATGGATGTATTGACAATACAAATCAATGTATAATTTTATGATTATTAGTACATTTTGCTATAAAATACAACCAATCAAAAATCCTTTCAATATCACTTTATCACAAAATCCATGATCACTTTAAACTCTTTTACTGTTCATTATTGTTGTAATAGAAAAGTGTTAAATAATCTAATTCATCATTTAGTATCAATGTTGAGCTAGTCTCTGACAGTTAAGATAGATATACCTATGTAACACTGATCTATTTTACAATGCCTGTCAGTATATTGTCATACATGATTAGTCATACCTTCTTTCTCCAGGGGTTTATGTGTTCAGGGGTAATTGCCAACAAAAAATTTTTTTTAAAAGAAACAGGAGAAAATGAGGGAGGGGGTAGCAATGTATAAAAAGAAATGTACACATTACCTTACTTTTGTAGCTGTAATCCCCTTGTTCATCACTTTTACAACAGATAAATAAAAAGTCACATATTATTGCCTTGTTAGATAAAATATTCTTCCCTGGAGGGCCTCATGTCACAAATGAGTAGGGTGGTTGTGATATGGATGAATGAGGATTGTACTTTCAAAATACATTTTTAGATGCTTAATGGTGGTTCATGCCTATAATCCTAGCTATTCAAGAGTCTGAGATCTGAGGATCACAGTTCAAAGCCAGCTGGGCAGTAAAGTCCATGAAACTCCTTTCTCCAATTAACTACAAGAAAATCAGAAGTGGCACTGTGGTTCAAAGTGGTAGAGTGCTAACCTTGAGAGAAAAAGCTCAAGGATACCATACAGGCCCTGAGCACCATGACCACAAAATTAAAAAAAAAAATAAAACAAAAATAAAAATACAGGCCACACACCAGTGGCTCGCGACTATAATCACAGCTACTCAGGAGGCCAAGATCTGAGGATCCAGGTTCAAAGCCATCATGGGCAAGAAAATCTGTGACACTCTTATCTCCAATAAGCTACTAGAAAACAGGAAGTGGCACTGTGGTTCAAGTGGTAGAGCACTAGACTTGAGCTAAAGAGCTCAGGGACAATGCCTAGGCCCGGAGTTCAAGCCCCATGACTGACAAAACGAACAGATATGTAGATGGATACATAGATAGATAGGTAGATGGATAGATAGATAGATAGATAGATAGATAGATAGATAGATAGATAGATAGATAGATAGATTATAAAAATACATTTTCAAACCAGAATTCATTCACTGTTCAACATGCTTTCAAAATATATGGGTGTCTCTTTGTGTGAAAAATCAGTGCATGGAGGCTACCATAGGAAGATTATTACACTCAAGTAAACATGATTAAATTCAGCCTCAAATTAAAATATTAAAAATTCTTTAAGACTCATATAACAACTGAAGTGGAAATATTTTCTATATCTAAGGCTGGTAACACTTGATAGCAATATACTCTCTATGGTTATACCATTAATTGACATAGTTTATAAACTCCATTCAAATACCAGTGCTTTTTGTTGAATTATATCTAGACTGTATGCATCATTGTTAATTATTACAGAAATATGAACTAGCCTCTCTTCTTGTTGGGTAAGACTTGTTATGAACTAAGCTGAAAAATTAATGTTAGTGAGAGATATAGGATAATTCTATGAACACAGATAGAGGCCTCATTTTATTGTCTGAAGATGCTTAAAATCAAAATTACATCCTGGTTTATGTTTTCTGTTTTCTCCATTTCATCACCAGACAGGAAATAGTTTTGTTTTCCTGCTGAGATCACTAGAAACATACTCATTGAGGACACTAGGGAAACTCCTTCGTTGATTATGGAAATGCCACATCACTTCCCTGGGTAGATATTAAAATAGAGCAAATATCCAGTAATTAAGAAATAAATGAAATCTGAGACATATTCTTGATACATATAACAGCTAAATTCATGTTTGTCCATAGTTCCTTTTGTTTTGGATAGGTGTGCCAAATTGTTTTACTGAATCCATTTGAAACTTGCATGAACGTTGTCTTTGAAATTCTACCCTAAGATAATTCAATAAAAACATGATACTCCTGAAGGACTGGGATTAAAGGCAAGATTTTACTTTTCACCTTTGGTAGGAATCATTTTCCCATATTTGGTAAGAACTAAAATAGCACACATTTTGAAGTTGTCTTTTGTGGACAAAAGAGAACTGTAGTTTAAAGAACTGCTTCTTATTCAAAGGCTACTTCCTGGAATGCTCAGTTATGGACCTTTTTTTCTGAAATATCCTCTGGGTATGGGTGGGTATCTTCTACTCAGGAATTGATGAAAGTCAACTAACTTACTAAGTTAGTTGACAGGAAAGTCAACTAACTTACTAAGTTAGTTGACAGGAAAGTCAACTAACTTACTAAGTTAGTTGACAAGAAAGAGGTTTTTTTTTTTTTAGAATTTATCTAGTGATTCAGTTAGTTTGAGGGTTTACTGTCAATTATTTACCTATGAATTGTGTAAACAATGTTTTAAATCTTTGTAAAACTCTGAATTTCTAAATTTATTTCCTTGATGTAATCCTTGAGAAGGATATAATGAATGCTAATTCTTGAAATAACAATAATAAGATATACATAATATATTTTATGGGCAGTCTTTTCTACTATATAGAATATATTTATTACTGAAAAACAAATTTGGCTGTAAATTGTACTTGATGATGAAATTTATTTCCATGAAGTAGGCCTATATGATTTTGTGATGAAAACTAGTATGATTTCCATGCTGACTCTTATATTTTAATCTGTGAAACATTTTCCCTATGGCATGTCTTCAAATGTGAGAAAAGTCAAGCCTCTGTTGATGACATTGTTGCCAGATTGGGGTTTGCGCTGCTTATCTTGGTACCTGAGGATATTTTCACATGAGACATTATCATGCCACAGATTTATTTAACTTTTGAGATACATTCTAATATTTTACTCTATTCATCAAATTTTTCTCCATTTCTCTTTTTACTTTGTGTGTTAGAGTCAGACTTTTCAGTGTCTATCTTGCATAGCAGTAAAATGTCAAATATGTCCAATACACAAATCAGAATCTACCAATAGACCCTGTGTTGGCCAGATAGTTGAGCTGGTGGATTATACTGTAGATTGGAAAAGGTTCTGAGAAATAAATACCCCCTCCACAGTAAAGCGAATTCTCTGTTATATCACAGTGTCTATGTCCCATGAGGTGACCAATTGCCTTCATCTGTAAGGATGACCTTCTACAGGAGTCTATAGGAGTCCTACTACATGAGTCCATAGTTGAGTTGAAGTTATTACTGGAAAGTAACAAGGCAATAATAAGGTGATAATAAGGCAATCATAATAAGAAGGTAAAAGAGATAAATTACCTGAAGTAATTATTTTTAAGATTCTTTTATGAATATTGAATTCAAAAGTTTTTAAATGGCTTAGGGAAAAATACACCAATATGTCTGTAGTTTCTGAAAACATTTCTGGATTAGTTTCTCAGACATTATATTTTCAAGAACAAAAGCTATGCTTGGGGAAGGCAGGAAATAAGGTGAAAATTGTCAAAGCAATTTCTACTAGTTCACAATTTAAGGAAACTTCTGTTGTATTGCCTTTGAAATGTCATGTCAGAAATTGTTATAGCTACTTTACAAAAGCCGGTGCTACTTTACTTGATAATAATGCCCTTATTGTTTTGGTTTGAGTTTACTAATAGTAAGGGATAAATATAGCAGATTGTTTTGAATGCTGTCTTTCATATTTTCTTGAAACTCATTATCCAAAGAGCTTAACCAATCCTTTCTGGATATGTGACAATTCCTTTCACGTCTTCCATGAGTTTTCTCTGTTATTTCCTTATTGGAAATCAAAGCATATTTTTATTCCAGAAATCATTTTCCTGACACAGTGTGGCTCATAAATTGAAGTGAAAGAGACAGAAGGGTGACTGCATCATTTGGTGGAATACATTGACAGAAACTGTTGCTATGTGAGCACCAAGGAAACAGGTACCCAAAACAAACTCTCCTGGGGAGTTTCTAATGCTTCAGGCTCCGGAATAAAGTATTCTTGGAAATCTAGATTTAGCAATCACCTTGAGATAGTTGTCACTGCTTATTGCTTCACTCATATAGATTACCACATCTTCCAAAAATTAATTTCATGCAGCTTTATTGCCTAAAATTGGCTTTCCCAAATGTGATTATGTTTATTCTTTAAAAGAAATCTATTGTTACATGACAATAATTCTTCTTTTGATTTTATGATTACTTGTAGATAGAATGACTCATGGTAAATAATGACATTTAAGTATCTATTAAAAACTCAATGTGTAAAATCTGGATACAAAACAAGTTAGAAAAGAACAGTAAAGTGAAAAATGGTAATGGTGTTGTGCTACTATGCTTTAAAGACTAGATTAGCCAGGTGCCTGTGGCTTACGCCTGTAATCCTAGCTACTGAGGAGGATGAGATCTGAGTATCAGGGTTCAAAGCCAGCCCAGGAAGAAAAGTCCATGAGATACTTATCTCCAGTTAACCACTAGAAAACCAGAAGTGATGCTGTGGCTCAAGTGGTAGCGCAGGGATAGCTCCCAGAGTTTAAACCTCACGGCCAACAACAACAAAAAATACTAGATTAAAAAGAATTATTTAAGGGGCTGGGAAGGTGGCTCAGTGGTAGAGCGCTTGCCTTGCATGAGGCCCTGGGTTCGATTCCTCAGCACCACATAAGCAGAAAAAGTTGGAAGTGGCTCTGTGGCTCAAGTAGTAGAGCACTAGCCTTGAACTGAAATGCTGAAGGACAGTGCCCAGGTGCCAAGTTCAGGTCCCATGACCTCCAAAAAAAAGAAAAAGAAAAAAGAATCATTTGTTACTTTGATGTTTTTTCTATATATTTTAATAATTTATTTTTAATTTTGTGAAAGCATATTGCATGAATTTAGAATAAAAACAAGTTTATAATAGTTCTATTGTTTCATATTTTATTTTATTTTTATTTTTTATTTTTTGGGTCCAGTCGTGGGGCCTGAACTCTGGGCCTGGGCGCTGTCCCTCAGCTCTTCAGCTCAAGGCTAGCGCTCTACCACTTGAGCCACAAGGCCACTTCTGGCTTTTTTCTTTTTGCTTATGTGGTCCTGAGGAATTGAACCCAGGGCCTCAGGCATGCAAAGCAAGCACTTTACCACTGAGCCGCCTTCCCAGCCCCTGTTTCATATTTTAAAACATGTCATTTATTAACCAGCATTTGATGTACATTTATAAACTGTGAAAACATTTAGAAGGACATGTCAGCTCAAATAATTCTCAATAATTATTAAATCCAGATCTTTCATTGTCTTAAAATGGTCTTGATTTTAATACTAATTTGGATTATGCTATAAAGATATCATTTTTATTTTTATCTATCTATCTATCTATCTATCTATCTATCTATCTATCTATCTATCTATCTATCTACCTATGTATCTCTCTAATAGTACTGGAATTTTAACTTGGGACCTCACAGTTGCTAAGTAAGCACTGTTACAGCTGAGCTTGAGCTTATCTTAGACTTAGTACTTCTGATCTTGCCTCTAAATTATGTTGAATTATAGACTTGAGACACTATACTCAGCCCAGATACCAGTTTTATAACAATTCTTGTTCAGGAAGAAATAGTCAATTATCATTATAGGACTGTACAAAGTATATGTGTGTATAGATATATACACATATATTCATATATACATGTATATATACACACATATATACATTTATATAAATATATATACAAGAACCAACTCTTGTTTAGTTGATTCTTTCTATATTCATATATATATGTATATATGTATATACATGTATATATATGTATATTTGCATATACATATATATATAAATATATCTTGGCTATAAAATTTATTATCAGTGTGACCTCTATTGGCTCTGTGGTAATGTTTTCTCATGCATAAACTGATTGGCAATGTGACCAGTTTATAGACTTTTTATGAGAACTAAATATAGTAATTATAATGAATGGATTTTAAAGTTTAAACACTATAATTATTGTTTGATTCCAAAAATGTTTTACCAAATAATGGTGGTGTCAGAGAGATCTGGATTTTATTTTTAAATTTAAGAAATCAACTAAACAAAAAAACAACATGTCTGATTCTTTGCATTATCCTAATAGGATTATTATAGTATATAACCTAGTTATTTTATGTAATTCTTATTTTTCCATCATTAGATGCATGCAAATGGTTCCACGTTAATAGCAGAGGTATAAAATATTTGAAGAAAACTATAGAGTACCAGATCAGAAAATTTTATGTGACAACACTGGTAAAGTACTAAAATGCAAACAGAAATCTGTTTAGAATTTTGAAATTGTGGCAGTAAAAATTTTCAGCTGTGACTTTGCAGATTGTGGCTCAACATTAACTCTAGTTCTCTTAGATGCCACTGTAGAAATTGACAGTGGAAATAAATGGGAATTTACCAGCCAATGATGCTGGGGGTAGGGAGAAAGACCACCTAAGTACTTTGCCTCAATACACTCAGACAAAGTAAGTTATAAATTTAGAGCAAATGCTCCTGAACTCCACAGGTGCTATGCAGAAAAGAGGCTTACCAATAAAAGCAAACAGTCAAGCTGGGCTCCAGTGGCTCTTGCCTGTAATCCTAGCTACTTAGGAGGCTGAGATCTGAGAATTGTGGTTCAAAGCCAGCCTGGAGAGAAAAGTCCATGAGATTCTTTTTTTTTTTTTGAGGGGGGGGTCTGGTCATGGGGCCTGAACTCTGGGCCTGGGCACTGTCCCTCAGCTCTTTAGCTCAAGGCTAGTAGTGCTCTACCACTTGAGCCACAGTACCACTTCCGGCTTTTTGCTTATGTGGTGCTGAGGAATCCAACCCAGGGCCTCAGGCATGCAAGGCAAGCTCTCTACCACTGAGCCACCTTCCCAGCCCCAAGTTCATGAGATTCTTATTTCCAATAAATCACTAGAAAACTGTAAGTGGTGCTATGGCTCAAGTGGTAGAGTTCTCCTTGAACTGAAGAGCAAAGGAATAGTGCCCAATCCCAGAGTTCAAGCCCCATGGAAGAAAAAAAAATACATTTAAAAATAAATCCTGAGCTCAGATTAGATAAGTGGTAGAGGAAAACGTATTATATGCAATTATGGCTATTAGATCCCTGGCACAAAATTAAAAAATATAATTAATTAAAAATTTAATTTTTTATCTATTATTTATTTTAAATATTTTATACCTCTAAGAAAAAATATTTTAACATAATATCTTCATAAATGTCACATTTAGCAAAATTAATACAATTGCTTTATATTATCTAATATTCAGTCCATATTTAAATTACCTTTTTCCCAAACAAGATCTAACTACTTTTTTTTGGGGGGGGGTCCGGTAGTGGGGCCTGAACTCTGGGCCTGGGCGCTGTCCCTCAGCAATTCAGCTCAAGGCTAGCGCTCTACCACTTGAGCCACAGTGCCACTTCCGGCTTTTTTCTTTTTGCTTATGTGGTGCTGAGGAACCGAACCCAGGGCCTCGAGCATGCAAGGCAAGCGCTCTACCACTGAACCACCTTCCCAGCCCCATAATTAACTACTATTTTTCTTTAGCTTCTGAAGTTGTTTTAGTCTATAGTCACTCTCCTTAACCAAATTTAAATATAGAACACCTACCTTCCCCTTTTCTTTTTGCCTTTATGTAACTTTTTAAGGTAACTAGTAGAATCAGAGGGATTTACTCTTTTAATTTATTAATTTATTACCTCTCTCAATTGAAGATGTCTTTTCTGAGATACTGTTTTATAGTTAACATTAGAATAAAAGCTACATCTATAAGAAAACACAGTGTCTTCTTTATGGAATATCAAGAATTATTGTGAAGAAATCATACTGCTTTAGTGATGAGAATAAAAATATATGAACAGGCCAGATACCAGTACCCCATGCCTGTAATTCTAGCTACTCAAGAAGCTGAGATCTGAGGATCACAGTTTGATGTCAGCTTATGCAGGAAAGGAGGAGGAGGAGGCAGAGGAAGAGGAGGAGGAGACGGCCCGAATGGAGATGTGGCTCAAGTAGTAGAGCACTAGCCTTGAGATAAAAAAGCTTAGGGACAGCCTCCAGACCCCCAATACAAACAAACAAACAAACCTCTTTCAGAGTTTATGATATGCAGCCATTACATTCAACTACAGTCTGTCTGAGTACCAGAAAGCATTAGGAAGTTGGAATGTTTTCTTTTGCTTCTGGAGTCTTACAGAGCGTGTGCAGTAAAGCACCTAGGAAAATAGCAATAGCAACAAAACTTGGTTAAGGAAATGTTTTATTTTAGTCTTTAAGTTATCAGCCTTTTCTATTAAAACCTGTCTGAAGGTGTTAGATGTGCCTAAAAATGTCCTGAGCCCTCAAGTCATCAGGCGCTGTTCCTTCCCTGAACACTGGGAACCAGCTCAGGAACAGACGCCAGCCCCATTTCCTGGAAGGATGTTAACAAATGCACTGAGAAAAGTAAGCCAGTCTCTCAACCCCTAGAATGTAAGATGCCTATCTTCTGACCTGTGACTCCTACTTTTCTAGACAGTTTCAGCTCCTCTATCTGTGGCTGTGAGGAAGGACCTGATTACATGGGGGCAGGTGGCCACACATAGCAAAATCAAGGACAAACAGTATATAGAAATGAGATTTTCATTAAAAAAATAGCATGAAGGGAAGGGAATTACAGAATAAATGCATAACATTTTGGAGTCCCTTTGATTAATCTTCAAAAAACAAGCCAGACATATTTCATTATAATATTGGATTTTATTCAGGTATTTCCATAACTTATCATTTGCCTCTGAATGTGTCATTTACCTTATCATTTGGAAGAATCTTTGAATGTATAAAATAGCCATAAAAGTCTAGAGAAAACTTAATAGTACAGATCAAGTTCAGAACACAATGATTACTGCTTTACACTCTTTAAGTGGAGCCAAGATCCGTTACTATTTAAACATTTGTTGATAGTCTGAAAAATGCTTCCAATCTTTATTTGTTCGGAAACAGAAGACATCTGGTGGTAGATTGTGTTGAAATCTTTGGCTGGGTCAAAAAAGAAAAATCATTCATTTAACAGCATGCCAGATGGCTGACAAAGAATAACTTCCTTAATTTGTGGGGCAATTTTTCTTAAGTATGGGGCTGCTTTTGACAACACCACGCTTAAATGAACAGAGAGCTTCAAACAAAATTATACTCATAGTTCAAGAACTTGATAGGCATTATCTAACTTCTTAGCTGTCAGTGAATTCACAGTGTAGGCTTTCTTGGTTCAGAAAGAGTAGACTATCTTGTAAATTGTATTGTTTCTAAATTAAAATCAATAAAACATTTCTAGTCTTCTCTTTCATTTGACAGGGGATATGATTTTAGGTTAAATCACACATGTACAAGATTCCATTGTCAGACAAACCCTCCTTCAGAAAAAATTTAAAGTTTTAGATCAATATATAATATGTCTAATAGTGAATGATATTATCCTTTTATTCACAGTGGATTGTTTAAAAGGGCAAGTCATTTCACAAAAAAGAAATTGGTATCTTCTGTGTTTAAACAGGCGTTAGAAAAGAGTACCTTTTTGCTCCTTTCAAAAACCTGAAATCTTCACTATGTCTTCTGGATTTCTAGCATATGTGTGTACGTGAGTATTTGTTATATGTATCTATCTATCTATATATACACATATATATAATACACTATATATACTATATGTAGTAATATTGCTGGAGAAAGCCCAGTTTTCCGTGGTGCCTTTTATGTGATGCTTGAACAGAATGGGAGGCTTTGGCACCAGAAGTAGGGTTTAAATTTTTCCAACCAGATTTGTGCACTGGGAAAACCACATGTTTTTTTATCTTCTAGATTTCAGTTTCTCATAAGAGTTTTGAGGGGGTTCTAAGTGAGAAAATGTCACATTAAATGTTAAATAATTGTTAATAATGATTAAATGTGTCATCTGCTTTAGTGACAAATATTTATCTTTCCTTCTCTGTTAAAGGGCACAGATATTTCTACCAGTAAACCTCTTATCTCTCCCATCTCAATCTTTCACAAACACAGATGTATAAACCTGTCCTGTCTTTGCCATTAAAACCTGTGTCTGTCTTAGTCAGCAGGCTGCCTTGATTAAAAAATCTCTTCCACTGGGTGGCTTAAGCAGAAGCTATTTCTTCTCATAGCTAATGAAGGTTGGAATTCTCCAGTGTCAAGGTACTGACATGGTCAGTTTCTGATATTTTAGGCTTTAAACAACCACTTTCTCTATCTTCACTTGGTAGAGAGAGAGAAAAGCCTGAGAGAAAGACAGTTCTCTGTTGTATCTTCTTATAAAGATGTTACAATTATCATGAGAACTCTATTCTCAACATATGATATGATTTTTATCACCTTCAAAGGCCTCAACTCCAGTTGCCATTATTTCCAGAGTTTAAACTTCCCGAGTTGTGGAGGAATGCATACTCATTCCATCACTGAATTTAGAGCACGATTTATCTTTGTAAATTCTTGGTACTCTAAGTCCTTCTCACAGAACAGGACTTCAAAACTTGACCAATGCCTTGGCAGTGCCCAGCTTAATCTTTGAAGTCTTTTGAATGACCCAGGACCTCTGCTAGACGGAGTGACAATCACTGAAGTCTGAAAAGTGCTAACATTCCCAGATCACCTGAGGAAATTGGAGACGACGCTGTTCCTATTTTCTCCAAATTTAGGGCAACTTCTGGTTTTGACTCCAGGTGAAATGATTTGAGGTATGCCCAAGTGATGCCATTCTTGGCACAGATGCCTTTGGCTTTGATTCCAACTCTGTCATGTTTGAATGATGTGACTTTGGCCCTCCATTTTTACCATCTGTATAAAAGAACTCATACTAGAAATTTCCTTATAAGGCTGCTGTCAAGTTTGATAGAAACTCATTCCCAGACACATGTATACAATGCTTAGAGATGTACCTGGCATATAGCCAGAGCTACATAAATACTAGCCTGCTATTATTATGCACCATGGGAAACACAACTGTGAGAATGTGTTCTTAAATCCAGTTAATCTCAGAGTAGATATTAGTCTAAAGTACTGAGGTCTGTCTGATTCCAGCTGATCAAATATGCCCCATCTTGAAGCACTGACTATCTTCCATTGTCTTTGGACAAATAAGAGACTATTCTGTAGGTCTAAATAAAGTAAGATTTTTCTGTTCTAGTTGTAAGTGAACTGCTGCATGGAACTACGTATATATGAACTGATCCATTATGTGTATGTTCCATATGTATGTTGCATACATATCATTTTTTTAACTTAACCAAGGAATAAACCTTTGATTTCAATTTACCCTACCATTACAAGCTTGCTTTTTTATTTCTACCATTCTAAGAAACTGTAGAGGTAGGAAAACTCTGGTTACTGACAAAAATACACCCTGTTATTTTATGTTATTAGCCAGCATTATGGTCATGCACTTTGAAATGGAAAATTTCAAAATTGGAAAGATTAGAAAGAGCTTGATCTGTACTTTTGTAAAAGTCTGTTCTGTACCGACCTCAGCTTTGACTTTTCGGTAACTATGTAGATGGTTAAAGAAAGTGGACATAAATCTGATCGCCATCTTCTGCAGTTATTTCTGTATTCAGTAAAGCAACTGCCTAACACACTATGTGATTATGTTTTGAATAGCGATAACTAAATCCCTTTGGCAGCACTCCTATTTATCAAGTGCAAGGCTTTTCTTCTATACTGTTTTTGAAAAAGACATTTTACGTTTTGCCAAAGATCATACTTAGGATATGTGGGACATACTTTTCTCTACTTCGCTGGTGCCTGTAAGACTACTACAGTGTTGAGTTGCTACCTGTGGAGGGGCATTGGAAGAAAGCTCCATTCTAGAATCTATCTGCATCGGTATGTTTATATTAGCTATAAGGAGCTTCTTCTTAGGGGAAAAATAAAACAACTTACTCTGACATCTTTCCCTTTAAAGCTTAAAGCAATTGTTTTTAGTGAACTCATTTACCCTTTACTTCAGCTGTGTTATAACAGTGCAAGTCCTATAAGTGAGCTCATCTCTACCAGTAGCTGCTACTATGGGTAAAATTCCACCTAGTGTCTCAGGTAGAAGGGAAGCTATGAGGCTGTGAAGTAGCTGGCCTTGTAATCACAGAACTAATCAAAACACTTGCCTGTGTTTTTCAGAAATATAATCACACAAAGAACCTAGGCCAGTTTTATCATGGATTGTTCATGCTGGAGCTCATCTTTAAGAGGAGCATGGCTCTTTAATCATTTCAACAGCCCGCAGGTATTGAATAAGTGTGAGACTTTGAGGCTTGCCTATAGGGAAAGTGATGATACCCATCTTCTGATTTAGGAACAGTGAAAAGGAGGCATCATCAAATAATCTCTCTTTAGTCTCATCTGAGTGTATAATGGGAAGAATAATAGAATTACACAGCATGAAGGTCACTTTGGGTTCTAAATGATCTCGATTCTGAATCCCCACATTTTCCTGTTACTCCTTCCTACCACCTTTCAGCTGATTATAAACCCCTCTTTCTGGTACTCAAGAATTGGCTTCCGTGGCCAACTGTGTTATTTCACACGTGATGAGAGAATTTGGTAATTTATACAAAACTCACTTGAGAAGGAGAATTTGGCACAGAAATTTTGAAGTCCTCTTTCATAAAGTACAGCACCCTATTTGTTTGATTTGCACCTGAAAAAGACAACCAACATCAACTTTGGGACATAAACAACCTGGTGATGGTGAGCTATAGAGAAAAAGGGACAGTAGAGTCAGGAGACATGAACATTCTTCTTCACTGAGCATGTAAGTGCTTAATATTTTATATTGAGTCATCAGATATGGAAACATTCTTTCTTTTTTTTTTTTTTTTTTTTGGGTCCGGTCATGGGGCCTGAACTCTGGGCCTGGGTGCTGTCCCTCAGCTACTCAGCTCAAGGCTAGCACTCTACCACTTGAGCCACAGCGCCACTTCCGGCTTTTTTCTTTTTGCTTATATGGTGCTGAGGAATCGAACCCAGGGCCTCAGGCATGCAAGGCAAGTGCTCTACCACTGAGCCACCTTCCCAGCCCGAAACATTATTTCTTGAGATTGGTAAAACTAGGCAGTTGAACTACATTTCTAACTGTATTAATTAAAAGTAAATGATTTTCAACTTACTTTATCTGTAAGAAACAGAGGAAACAGAGGTTAAACAAGGTAAAGTGACTTACTATTTGTTTTAAATAGCAAAGCCAGGCTTGAAATCAAGAACTCAAACCCAGGACTTGTTACCACACTGTCTGTTTATGTTGTTTCTCTGCACACATATACCTGATATGTTAGGAAAGAATTTTAAAAAATGATGGAGGAAAAAAATACATCCAAGTACTTGAGACAAATACTTGGTCCATTAAATAGTTATATTGGGCTATTTATACATTATCTCTTTCATGTTCTTGTGGAATAGATCTGTAATCATTATGTTGTTTTGCAGTCAGAACTCTAGTCATGTATCTATCTACATTGTATTTATGAGGAAAGACCATGATGTAAGTTAACACCAGCTCCACTACTGTTTTAAGCTTCAGAGGAATAAACCTGTGACTCAACATGTGCTCCAAGATGTAAGCAGAGGAATTTGATGGCTGTGAAACAACCTCTTACCTACAGGATAAAAACAGTATTAAGGCAGGTGCCAGTGGCTCAGACTTGTAATACTAGCTACTCAGGATGCTGGGATATGAGGATCACAGTTCAAAGCCAGCCCCAGCAGGAAAGTTCCCATAGGACTCATATCTCAAATGAAGTGGCACTATGGCTCAAAATTGTAGAGCATTAGCCTTGTGCAAAAGAGCTCAAGGACAGAGCCTAGGCCCTGAGTTCAAGCCCATGACACAAAAAGAAAGTATTAACAAAAATCTAGCACTGTTGTGAATAGGAGCTACATCATTCAGAGTAAAAGTGAAACTCAATTAATAGTTTAGGTCTCCTAATTTCAGACCATGGCTGATTTAGAAAACAGCTAGCCAGAGTTAAATCCATAGGCTGCTGCCATAACATGAGTGTTGTTGAGATCTGACCTTGAGGCACCTTTTTGTGAGATCCAAATACCTTCTTTGTTGACCACATGCAAAGGATAAACAATGTAGAATATGAGGTGCAGATACTCTGTTTTGACAAGTTCTTTGGGTCTTATAACATGTGAGGCAGAGATTCTGGTTGTGATTGTTTATAATAAAAAGTGCAGCCTGATTTGACTCTGGGAAGGATGCTTAGATATCACTCTACTATTTCTTGTTTTCTGAAAAAAAGATCACTTACTTGGAACATCTATTTAAATGTTATTGTCATTTCACTTTCCTTCAAAGGAAATAATTAAATTGCAGTCTATTTTTGGATCTGGAGTGTCAACTATAATTCATGAACATTCATAGGTTTTGGCAAGTATTCTCTTATGGTTAGGATTTTCCATTTACTTACTGCGTACTTTCCAACACAAGAAACACATGAAAGATCTAAAAATAAATAAGCTTGTTTTTGAACCATGTGGACAGCAACAAAATATCAATGAAACTTTTGTATAAATGCAGTTTTTAAGATTGTGTTTGATTTGGGTATTGGGTTTGACTTATGTAAAATATATAAATTATGAGACACTTTAAAGACTGAAAAGTACCAACAACTAACATTACTCAGGGCCCATTGTATTTAACCTCTTGCCAAATTTACCTTATAAATATGATTTTATAAAAAATTGAGAAGAAATGCTGAGTATTAAATCACAAGTCACTCTGTTTATAAAGCCTTGGGAATTATTTCACATCATTGATTTAGAACACTGATAGTGTTTAATTCAACATTTTTATAGTTATTTTAGCATCAATATCTTAAATTCAGTTCAGTATATTCAAAAATTACTTATAATGGATTCCAGGAAGCTGACAAGATCCCAATATCTACCTTATTGCTAGTCTCCAGTGTTGAATAATGGAATAACGTAGAGGTAGAAAGAAATGTGGAAAAGAAGTTGTAAACATATTAAAAAATGTGCTGGAAAGGTGGCTTAGTGATAGAGTGCTTGCCTTGCATGCATGAGGCTCTGGGTTAGATTCCTCAGACCGCATAAGCAGAACAAGCTGGAAGTGGTGCTGTGGCTCAAGTGGTAAAGTGCTAGCCTTGAGCTGAAGAACTGAGGGACAGCGCCCGGGCCCAGAGTTCAGGCCTCACAACAGACCAAAAAGTAAATAAATAAATAACTATAGTAGTCATCTGGTAAATATTTAATTGAAAATTATACAAAGTATTAATGAGATACATTAAAAAAAAAGATTTTACTGAATCACATTTTATATAATAGTAATAAAAGCCATAGGTAAGTTGAGCTTTGATAAGGTTCCATGATATGTATTCTGGGACAAATGTTTCACTAAAATATTAAAACTGCATAAATGGGCTGATTAAGATATTAAGTGCACTTTTCTGGCAAAGAATATGATAAAACTTTAGAACAACTAAATTATTTAACTTGCTTCTTTGGGTTTTTGGAATAAGTTAGATTTAACTTGGGGAGTATTGAATTTGCTTTATTATTTATTATAGAATCATTTGGGTATTAAGTCAAGCAGGTGAAAAAACAAGGTACAAAGAATAGAAGCTAATGTAGAAAATATATAAATAAAAGTTATTGTTAGACTATCAATTTTGTTCTTTATGAAGACATCTATGATAGTAGCATTCTCAATAACAATCTCCATAACTTTCTGTAAATATTCTTTTATTTTCATTATACTTTTTTTATTTGTGAAAATACCATACAGAGGAGTTACAATTACATGGGCAAGATAATGAGAGTACATTTCTTTTTTTTTTTTTTTTTTGGATCTGGTCGTGGGGCCTGAACTCTGGGCCTGGGCGCTGTCCCTCAGCTCTTCAGCTCAAGGCTAGCGCTCTACCACTTGAGCCACAGCACCACTTCCAACTTTTTCTTTTTGCTTAGGTAGTGCTGAGGAATCAAACCCAGGGCCTCAGGCATGCAAGGCAAGCGCTCTACCACTGAGCCACCTTCCCAGCCCCTGAAAGTGCATTTCTTATCAAACATTGTTGCCTCCTCCTTTTTTTCCCCTTCCCATCCCTTCCCATCTCTCCCCACCCAAAGTTGTAAAGTTCATTTTTTGACATAACATCTTGTACATCTCATTGTTGCAATGGGTCCACCTGTATCCCTATTTAAACAATTTGTTTTTCCCCTTCCCCTCCACCAAGTATACCAACATCAATTACAGTGAAATGGGTAAATAATAAGTTCTTATAATATGACTTGATGTTACCTCATAAACTTTCCAGCACTGGTAAATTAAAAATAAATTAGTATGTTTTGTAGAGCTGCAAAATAGCAAGAGAACTTTTAGATAAATGAAGTTTCATAACTGAGAAATAAGATCACAACTATAAGCAGAACATAAAAATGAATAAGAGTTTGGCATATGTGTATGGAAAGGAAATGACATAAAGAAACCTTTTTGTATAATTAGTGTAAGGTCTGCTCCTGGATGGTGAGCAGACCTTGCCCTTTTTGCAGCCTAGTCTCAGTCTAGGCAACTGGCACACCTGGAAGAGGTCACATGTGAATTTGATGTGGCCACACCTTTCTCCCTCCTGGTCCCACCTCTCTTTACCTGGCCACACCTTTCCCTGCCCCTACTCTAGATGCCCTACCCTAGATGCCCTTTCCCAGCCACATGGAATGCCAACATGGCCTAGTGCCAGCCAGAACAGTGAAGAAACCTACCTCTTACCTGAACACCATGTACGTGGTGGTGTTCTTGCTCGGAAGCCTCTTCTTTAAAAGCCTAACAGTACATATTAATAAAAATGTAAATATAAAATCACATGCCAAGCTTATAACTTGTTCTTATAGGTGAGCGCTCACAGGTGGAAGTCATAGGTATTTATTTTCCTTCAATTTTCTACTCAGACTTATGCCTCTCATTATTTTACCCCTCAAAATATTTTAAAAATGAGAAACATAAGTAGAGAAGAAAGAGGTGACAGAGGCCATAAACGACTACAGTAAAGTGCAATATTGAGAGGCTTAGCAGAGCAGCAAAGGCAAAATCATTGTAGCATACCACTAAATCAACCCACACATTAAATCTATAAAGGGCATCTATGTGTAGATCTGTAGATGGACATTGGGGAAGGAGAAAAAGCCTGAAATATTTTTTATCATATAGATATCTACTAAGAAATATCCACCACAGAAGAGACAGTAACAACCTCCTGGTAAAAATCAGTTATTCCAATGATATCAATTAACCTCTGTCACTGGCCACCACAGAAAATGGCTATGATTACAGGAAAGGAGACTGACATGAGACCAATGGTATGGACTGATATTTACCAAGGTGGTCAGTCACAGATATCTACTGTGAGCAAGAGAGACTAACACTGACAGGCCAACATTTCCTGAGAAGGCCAATTAGCTCCTTGATGACAAGTCAACTACATTTAGGTTTGGTCTATCCTTACTGAGACAAGAATGGACAAGAATGTCCTACCAAGAATGGACCTAGATAATGACTATATGTTTGAAATTATTACTCTGAGTGTCTTGAACAGTGCCTCTATGAAAAGATGTACACAGTGCTTGATTCGCCAGTAAAGAATCTCAAGTAACATTACATCAAACCAAGCACTCATTGTAGACCAAAAGAGGCCAGCAAATAGAATCATCACCATAGGATTCACTGATCTTGCATAACTGAGCACCTGAAAGTTACAGTATAAAAGCAGAAGAAAAGGATGGCGTGTGTCTGTTGAAGGCATAACCGAAGATCATATCAGAAACAGCACTTTCCAAGAATGTATAATAATCTTCTAGGAAATATTGTACTTCTTGGATCAAAAAACTTGGCCTATATCTGTGTTTCCAAAAGGAAAAACAAGGCATATATGCATTCAGGATCCAAGAACAAAAATAGAAACTGTTCTTACTAACACTCTGAGGGACATATTCAGGGGAATTTGTGCCTAATAACTTCACAACTTTGGGCTCTAATGTGTTAGAGCTCTTAACCTGCAAAGCAGAAACACTTTTGATAGGGAATACTGCAAAAAGCACTATTATAAATAGTGATGAATAGCAGTTGCTGTGTGAGCATCTGCTTTAGTTATCCTTATCATCAACTTGGACTTAATGTAGGAGGTGGTGGCTAGGATAATACCATTTCAGAGAGAGAGAGAGAGAGAGAGCTGTATTCATTACAGTCTGTGATGTCAGGTGATCAGACATTGCTTTCTATATGTGAGTTACTACTTTATATTATTTCATTATACTTTCTTTGTGGTAATTGCATATATCTCATGTCCTTTTCCCTTATGGCTCTACTACCAGATTTTCAAACACAGCATTCATGATGCTTTGTCATGGTTTGGCTCTTGAAGTTAAAAGATCTATTTTTTCAGGACAATTTTCTCCACTTATGTCTAAAGACAATTTACTTAGATCTTTATCTTTTTCATAGATGGCAACTAGTCACTATTTAAAAAAATTCAATTGATAGACTGTATGGGAATCTCAAGGCAATAAGGAAATGATTCAGAAATATATAATTTATATCAAATAACTCTCAATGTGCTTAACAAATATGAAGGGAAAGAAAAGAACTAAGAGTAGGATTAAGGGGTGACACTGATCAAGATATATTCATAAACTGACATGTTGAATTGAAACTGCTTTATGAAATACTTAAAAATGATGGTGATGTTAATAATAATGATTATGATGATAAAAAAGTGGGGAAGTATTCTCATTTTATGTAGCACACATTCAATATATACTATTTAAATAATTAAACAGGTTAAATATTTCTATAATATTTTAAGCCTTAGAAAAATTATATGTATGCACACACACATATATATATACACACGAGTATATATATATATAACAACTTTATTTTATTTTATTTATATTTTTATTGTGAAAATATGGTACAGAGGGGTTATAATTACATGGACAAGGTAATGAGTTCATTTCTTATCAAGCATTGTTGCCTCCTCCTTTGTTTACCCTTCCCAACCCTTCCTATGTCTTCCCATCCTCCCCTCTCGCCTCTTCCCACCCCCGGCCAAAATTGTGAAGTTCATTTTTCGACATAACGTCTTGTACATCTCATTGTTGCAATGGGTCCACCTGTATCCCTATCTAAACAATTTGTTTTTTCCCTTCCCCTCCACAAATTATACCAACATCAAATACAATGAAAACAGGGGTTATACCGTGGGGGAGGGACATATAAAGCAACAAAGAAATAGTCTTATAAATATGTTAGAAACAATCGCAAGAAAGAAAAAACATACATTTGATTCACATCATGGGGTTCATTTTGCCTAACAGCTACTTATTTGACCATTTCTGCTTGTCTCAGACATATACTAGTAATTGAAAATAAGGGAAACCATGGGACCTATGTTTCTTTGGGCCTGGCTTACTTCACTTAATATATTTTTTTCCAAGTCTTTCCATTTCCTAACAAATGGGGCAATGTCATTCTGATGGAATCATAGAATTCCATTGTGTGTATATATATATATATATATGTATATATATATATATATATATATATCACATTTTATTGATCCTTTCATCTACTGAGGGGCATCTGGGTTGGTTCCATATCTTAGTTATGGTAAATAATACTGCAATAAACATAGTTGTGCTGGTAACTTTAGTATGGGCTTGTTTGTGATCATTTGGGGAAATGCCCAAAAGTGGGATTGCTTGGTCATAGGGGAGCTCTATATGGAGTCTTTGGAGGAACATTCATACTGCTTTCCAAAGCGGTTGAACAAGTTTACACCCCCACCAACAATGCAGTAGAGTTCGTTTCTGTCCACATCCCCTCCAGCACCTGTTGTTATTAGAGTTCTTGATTATATTCATTCTAACTGGGGTGAGGTGGTATCTCAATGTTGTTTTGATTTGCATTTCTTTTATGGCTAGGGAGTTTGAGCGTTTCTTCATGTGTTTATTGGCCATCCTTCTTTTCTCTTCAGAGAAGTTTCTCTTGAAGTCTTTAGCCCACTTATTTATTGAAACACAAAAAAAATCAAAGAAAGGTTGGACAAATGGGACTGCATGAAAGTGCAGAGCTTCTGCATGGCAAAGCCCACAGATTGGGAGAAGATCTTCACTAGCCATACAATGGACAAGGGTCTCATATCTAAAATATACCTGGAACTCAAAAAATTAATCCCCGAACAACAAATTCTCAAAGAAACAACTTTATTTTAATGCCCAGCAATTATAATAGAACTTTTTATTTCATTTTATTTAAACACCATAAATAACAGTTTTATTGTATGTATATATGTAGTTACTTATTTTTGCCAGTCGTGGGGCTTGAACTCTAGGCTTGGGCACTGTCCCTATGCTCTTCAGCTCAAGGCGAGCACTCTCCCGCTTGAGCCACAGTGACATTTCTGGTTTTCTATTGGATTATTGGAGATAAGCTAATAAGTTTTATTTAACAGACAGATACTGCAGGATCTCTGTTTGAAGCTGTTACATCTATTACCCGTATATTTCCTTGTATTTTCTTTTGTGTCTATATATAGGAAAAAGAAACTAGGAAAAGTTTTGACAGAGCTTTAGCAACATATATATGTATATATCTGTGTGTGTATATATATATATATATATACAAATGTCTATATGTGCATCTGTATATGTGTGCATATGTAGATCCACAGATGATTATTGATGCAGATTACTAGTTCCTTGTGTATTTCAAACTGAAGAGAATAGTAGTGTAATAATTGTTTTGTGGTAACAAAGTCAGAAAAACCTGAAGAATAAAAGAATAAGAAATGTATTTTATACTTGAAATATTCCCTATGAAAAAAATAAATTAAGGTCCTGCTTCACAGCATTCAATGGTATTATGAATAAAAATAAATTAAGATGAACTGGTATGTTTTTTGGTAGAGTGCTTACCTATCATGCAAAAGGCCTTATGTTCAATCTCTAGCATTATAACAAGAAAATAGTATTACATATAAAAATTCATATCATAGTATATCATATCAAAAATTTAGATTTTCTATGGGATAAAAATGTTTCTAAAAGTCTAATTTTACTAGTAATCCATCCTTACATGCTTTGAGGCATAGAGCAGATGCCCAAATGATATCCTTTGCACACACAAAGGAACTACATCACATTTTTTACTTTTCTCCATCATAGCAAATTTACTAAGAAAGAGTTGTAAATTCTTCTTTTTAAATTTTATTTTATTGTAAAGATGCTGCACAGAGGGATTAAAGTTACATGAGTAAGGTAATGAGTATATTCCTTGTTGAGAATTGGTATCCCCTCCTTTGTTTTGCTTCTCCTATCCCTTCCCTCTCCCTGGCTCCCCCAGAAGTTGTAAAGTTCCTTTCCGACATAGCTTCTTGTGAGTATCATTATTGCAATGGGTCATCCTGTGTCCTTGTTTAAGCATTTTGTTATTCCCTTTCCCTTCCCCAAATTAGATACATGTGTATACAAGATGCAATGTACCAAAATCAAATACAGTGACAACATGAGATATATCATAGGGGGAAGAATATACAAAAGAAACAAAAAGGGTTGGGAAGGTGGCTCAGTGGTAGAGTGCTTGCCTTGCATGCATGAGGCCCTGAGTTCAATTCCTCAGCACCACATAAGCACAAAAAAGCCGGAAGTGGCGCTGTGGCTTAAGTGGTGGGGCGCTAGACTTGAGCCGAAGAGCTGAGGGACAGCGCCCAGGTCCAAAGTACAGGCCCCTAGACCGATCAAAAAAAAAAAAAAGAAACAAAAAAAATCACATTGTACATTAAAAACAACAACAAAGCAAAATCTCTTGTGTCCATATCTTGTGGTTCATTTCACTTTGCATTATCTTATATAGTCATATGTACATAACTTTTGAGCTTTTCTGTTTATCTGGTAAGATTAATCTAAACACATACTAATTATTACAAATAAGGGGAACCAGGGGACTTATATTTCTTTCGGTCTGGCTTACTTCACTTAATAAGTCTTTTTTTTTCTAAATCTTTCCATTTCCTTGTTGGTGGGAGTGTAAACTTGTTCAAGCACTCTGGAAAGCAGTATAGAGGTTGTGCAAGACTCCACAAGAGCTCCCCTATGACCCAGCAATCCCACTTCTAGGTATTTACCAAATGATCACAAACAAGGATATATTAAAGCACAACTGTGTTTGTTGCAGCATTATTCACCATAGCTAAGGTATGGAACTAACCCAGATGCCCCTCAATCAATGAATGAATCAACAAAATGTGTTGCACACACACACACACACACACACACACACACACACAAAATGTAATTTTATGCTTCCATCAGAATGAGTTGTAAATTTTTTTTTAATCATCTTTAAGTAATTGTACAAAGAAGTTCCCACTCTACAAAACAAAAGTTCCCACTCTACAAAACAGTATATGAGTACAAAGTGTCTGACAAGATTGTCACCCAACTCTCTTAACCCATCCCTTCTCTCACTTTTTTTTCTTTAATTGAGATTAGGTAATTACATAAATTTCACATATTTCACAGTATTGTGGAATAGTGATAGTTAGAGTCACAAACACATTTTAATTTTCACAGGGTACATTGTCATTATCATGGTCTATACAGTTTGTGAATTCTATTAGTTTTGACAAATTATTTTGGATTGTTGAACATGAACACCTTAAAAGAGAATTTTGAAATAAGTACTGGCTGAACAAGAAATCATCTCTATTTGCTTCCTTTCTGAAATATCACTTCAAAAAAACCTGTCTAGTGCCCAATTGCCCCATAGTTGTAATTCTTAATCCTAAAGTTTTTACTCATGGGTTTGTTGTAAGGTAAATCATCCCAGAAGTCATATGTTAAAATATAAAATATTGGAGTCTTTAATATACAGTTAACAGGCTGCAGGCCGCCAGTTGTTACAAAAGCCTGCAGCTCACAAATACACAAAACACAGCTAGGAAACAGGCTAAAGAGGAAAGAAATAACAAGAACAATAGCAACAAGCCAATTCAGCTCTAATGAAGAGATGAATTACGATGCCATGATGACTGGAGATGAGCCAGGAACCAGGACACAGGACAGGATCACAGTGACACATGTGGCATGGGCCTAAATAGGTCAGCACAGGGGGCAGATCCTCAGGAAATTCCCCCCAGGCAATGGACTGACAGATTCAGTAACCTATCAGCCAAGTGCCTGCTCCTGCCTCCAGGGGTCCCAGCATGCCCATCACCTGGGAGGCAGGTGATGGGAGGGGAGGGGTTCCTTCTCCAGCATGAAAACAAGATGCCAGACCTATAATCCACCATGTGGCCAATTTGGCCCCAGCCAGACCTGACCTCCTTACTTCACATTGGACCTCATCTTAGAGAGACTTGGTAGAAGGAAGATAGTATCAGCAATCTAATACTGCACTACTTTACTTTGCTCAGATATTTGGAATATTATCTTGTGGTAAAATAATAAAAAATGTAAAATGAAAGTGTTTTCTTATCCTTAATTATTTACTAACCTTGAGATAATTATATTCCTTACTGATATGTATTATTGGAAAATTCATTGCACTTCTACAAATCTATGAAATCAAATGCTACAGCTTGAAATTTATAAAGTATTTGCAATGTACAATTTATTCTTTGTAGAAGGATAGTCATTTTTTTTAACAGTTCAAATCATGTTCAAAAGAATCTGCAAGTTAAATTAGTTCGTGAGTCACAATCTACTTAGATATTTGTTAGAGTGGATCCTAAGACTGTGTGGAATTTTTAGCGTCATTTGGTTAAAAAAAGAAGAGGCTGCCCCAGGCTTGTGAATGTTAGGTTTTCAAAAAGAGGTAGCTGAGTAAGCACCACACCACGCATGGGGTATTCAGGTAAGGGGTAGGTTTATTCATCATTCCGGTTGACACCAGGCCATGTTGGCCCTCCACACAGCTGGGAAAGACCTGGAAAAGACCTGGGAAAGAGAGCATCTGTGCCTAATGGGTTAGGCCTTATCTAGGGTATGGGCGGAGAAAGGTCACATGTGACCTCAGCAGATGCAGATGCGACCTCTTCCAGGTGTGCCAGTTGCCTAGATAATGCAGGTACTGGGTGGAGACTTTGCTGCAAGGTGGGTGAAGTCTGCCCGACATCCAGGCGCAGACCTTACAGTGAAGATAAAGGGGTTTCTTTTTGGTTGTTGTTGTTGTTGTTGGGGGTCCGGTCATGGGGCCTGAACTCTGGGCCTAGGCGCTGTCCCTCAGCTCTTCAGCTCAAGGTGAGCACTCTACCACTTGAGCCACAGGGCCACTTCCGGCTTTTTTCTTTTTGCTTATGTGGTGCTGAGGAATTTAACCCAGGGCCTCAGGCATGCAAGGCAAGTGCTCTACCACTGAGCCACCTTCCCAGCCCGATAAAGCGTTTCTTTGTGTGAGTTGTTTAAGGGCACCACTGGTCTCCTACAGGCCTGTAAACACACTGCCTGCAAACACACTGCCTTGGCTCACCCTTCTCCATACTAGGACTTGGTTTCATGGCTATGTGCAAAGAACAACCAGTAGAGTCCCTTCCAATGACCTGGATGAGGGATTTCAATTAGAAATGAAGAAAGTTGTATCCGATTTTTCTCTCTATTCACTGATGATTAACCCAACTGTCACCATATAGAACAAACTTTTCTAACCATGATTTATTTACTTATTTTATTTGTTATTGTGAAAATACTCTACAGAGGGGTTACAATTACATGAGCAAGGTAATGAGTACATTTCTTATCAAGCATTGTTGCCTCCTCCTTTGTTTCCCCTTCCCATCTCCCTAGCCCTCCTCCCCAATGCCAAAGTTGTAAAGTTTGTTTTTCGACATAAAGTCCTGTATATCTCATTGTTGCAATGGGTCCACCTGTATCCCTACTTAAACCATGATTCATTTGTACTGTTTTGATGTTTATGGTGGATCAATGACATGGTAATTCAATCAGTCATTTTATGATCAGCCCTTATAATTTGGAAAGTGGTTTAACAGTCAAGCCAGTAGTACTAGCTAGATTGTTTTGTGTTGCATATCCATTTTTTGTTGTTATTAAGAATTTTTTAAATTATATTTTTGTAAAGATGCTGCACAGAGGGATTACAGTTACATGAGTAAGTTAACGAGTACATTTGTTTTTGAGCATTTTTCCCCCTCCTTTGTTTATCTCCTACTATCTATTCCCTTCCCCACCCCACCCCCGACAGTTGTAAAGTCCATTTCTAACATAGTATCTTGTGAGTATTATTGTGGCAATAGGTCATCCTGTGTCCTTGTTTCAGCATTTTGTTATTCCTCTTCCCTTCCCCAAATTATATAAATGTTTATACAAGATGCAAGGTACCAGAATCAAATACAGTGACAATAGGGATAGACCAGAGGAATGGAATTCTATGCTTCTAAAGTGGACCTTGAGATGGGGCCCAAGCTGATATGATTCCATTTTGAGCTTTGCCTTTGTTTTAGACTTGATTTTAGACCTGATGGGTCTAGTTCCTGGAATGAAAAAAAGAATGCATCTGGTCCCCCTCCCCTGAACAACATAACCAACCCTTGATTGTTGAGCTAAAGACTGACCAATAAAACGGCTTGTAATCTGGCTCAACTGGGCCGAAGCTCTTCAGCTCACAGCTAGAGCTCTGCCACTTGAGCTTCTGTGCCACACTTCTGGTTTTCTGAGTGGTTTGTTGGAGATTGGAGGTGAGGGAGAGATGGGAAGGGATAGTAAAGGGAAACAAAGGAGGAGGCAACAATACTTGATAAGAGATGTACTCATTATCTTGCCAATTGTAACCCCTCTGTACAGTATTTACACAATAAAAAAAAATCTGGCTCAAACTGGCAACACCACTTGCTTACAGTAAACCCTGCCTTTTGCACATGCTTACGGTAAACTCCGCCTTTTGCCCACCAAAAGGTAGACTTTGCCTTACCCACTAAATTTGTGTGCCATTTTAAACCAAAGTGATAGGCTGGTTTAAACAGCCATTACAGACAAACTGTAACCTCATTGGCCACCTGTGTGTGGTCTGGTATGTCTGTACAATCCTTTGTGTGTGTTACCATCCCATTGGTCAACTGTGCATGACTGGGCTCAAATTCATGGATTTTGTCTTTAAAAACCAAAGAATGGGGGCTGCTCTGGGTAGCAGTATCAGCTCCTGAGCCTGTGCTGCGGCCCTGACCAGGCAGTGTAGGAATCTTCTCAATAAAGTTGCTTCTTTGTTAACAAATTTGTTGCGATGGACTCTGTCTCTCCAGACAACTAGGTGGGCTTGCCTGCCTGAGTAGGGGTCTTCCTACTACACTTCCATTAGAAAAAAAGGACACCACCCCATTTGTTAGGGAATGGAAACACTTGGAAAAAGTCATATTAAGTGTAGTAAGCCAGACCCAAAGAAACAGAGGTCCCATGGTTTCCCTTATTTGCAATAACTACTATATGTCTGAGACAAGCAGAAAAGGGCAGATAAGTTGATGTTAGGTGAAATGAACCCCAAGATAAGTATTTGGCTATGAAAAATCTCATCCATCACAGCATTAATTTTTGCTTTACCTTGTATAGACCTAACACAAATCCAATGAATGTGCTTATTTTTTACAGTTTTTATATAGCTATGACTCACACAGGAACTTTATTTTCTTTATTTCTGGAGTCTAGCAACAAGAGAGCAAGGTGTTGGCTGGTTTGGTTTCTTGTAAGGCAGGTTTCTTTCCATCTCTTGCAGGTGGCCACCATTTTCCTATGCCTTACAAGGTCTTCTTCCTGTGTGCATGCATCTCTGGTGTCTCTGCATGTCCAGATTTCCATTGTTTATAAGTTCATTAATTGAGCTGAATTTAGTTCTGCTTCAAGGACCTCTAAATATATCACCTGTTTATTGACCTTGTCTTCAAATATAGTCACTTTTTGAGGTACTGAATGTTAGGCCTCAGATATACACACCTTTTGTAAGATGTAGAAAATATACCTTAATAGATTTTTTGTGGTATTTTAGAGAATTCCACTTAACTTTTTGTGACTTATGCAAGTATATGTGTATGTGAATATGTGTATATCAGAGATGAGGAAAAAAGACTTGGCAATGACTTACTTTATTTAAAGGCTTCACAGTACTTGTTTGTATCTTGTTTAATGATACAAAATCTGCCTGCTATTTTTTTAATGTTTAGACTATTAATTTTTTAAGACAGACACTGACTCATTTTGGTGTTTTTTTTTCTAGAACTGGACAGCTGCAGATGAGGCCCTCAGTAAATATTTATTGGATTGGAATGATCCTAATAATAATTTAAAGGAGAATGTGAAAGGTATGATGCAGATGAAATTCAATGAAGAGAACAGAAGGAAGATAATCATTCTTACTTAAGGAATTTAAGAGGGCTTCTTAGAGGATATTATAGGTTGGTAATAGTTCAAGATATAAACAAAATCAGGAGATAATAATTATATCTACATATGTGTACACATATATAAACATATACATATGTATTATATGTCTCCTATTAGTTCTGATTTTATAAATAGCCTCAACATATATAATCCCTAATTTCAAACCCACATGTCTAGATTTCAGCTAAGCCCCATAACAAATGTTACCAGAAGCAGAGTAAATGCTTTGTGCTCAGAATGAAAAGTCTTATCTTCCTTCTAAACCTGGTCTTCCTCTGTGCACCAAACTTTATTTTATGGCATCAATTTACTTTAAATTGCACATATTCTGAAATCTCAAAAGTTTAAGTTGTCTCTTCTCTCCTTCTGTTGATCCTTTTCAGCTCATTCATTCCCAGCCCAATCACTCCCATTCCACATTAAGGAAACTGGTATTCTCTGTGTAATATATTACTCCTGGTATTAATTTTCTCACTTATCCCCATGTTCAGCCTTCTAGGGCATTCTTTACAGTTCTTCCTGCACTTCACCAAGGTTCCTACTAGCCATCCTGCCATAAATTTACAGTTCTTCCCCATTGCTTCTTCCTTCATAATATAGCTGCTACTTTCCCCAAATTTGGAATTAGCCTTTCACCCCTCCAGTATTTTCAAACTTATAAAGGTTGTTTAGCTTTCTCTATATAGATCCAAATTAAAATTTCAGCTTAAGCATATAATTCACAGATTACCCTGGCTTCTACTATGATCTAATCATTATTTCAGTAATGTAATTGCAAACTACTCATTGTCATTTTCAGACTATTTAATTCATCTTTCAAGATGAATTTTCTCCCTTTTCCATGTAGATAACCATGCTCCAGTGTATGCATAGCTATTATATATATATGTGTGTGTGTATAAGATGTAAATTGATATTTATATGTAAACTGATATTCATTACAATTAGAAATCTTTTTTTGGAACCCAAAGAAGCCTTCAAGGTGCAGATTCAGGAACGTTAGGTATATAAATTATGGTCTGAATATGATGACCTGTGAACCAGAAGCACTGACAGTGTAAATTTCATTCCAAGGTCAGGAACAACAATGTCTTAGTTCATAATTAAGGCAGAGAGTGAATACTCTACCTTTTTCTTTTTGGTTTATTAAATTGAATCATGAGTGGATTGGATGATTCTCTCATATTAAGGAAGGCCATCTGCTTCACTGAGTCATTACCAATCAAATACTCATCTCTTACTATAACATGGCCTCTGACACACCAAAAAAATGTTTAACTAGATAGCTGGCCATCCCAAGACATAGTTAAGTTGATATATAAACTTAGCCATTCTACAGAATAACAGATGCAAATATAAAAGAGGACTGCAAAGACATAAGTACTACAGATTAACTTACTAGTCCATTTGTCTGTGTTTCATAGTAACAATATCCAGGTATCATTAGTTAAAACTTGGTTAGGTCCAAATAGCTCCAGGAATCCTTGTATAATATCTAAATTCTTTTATGTCACCTTCATAAAATAAACATTCAGTTAGACTCTTATCTTTATTTATTGATAGATTTAGATGTCTTGTTATGGTTGCTATCAAAATATATTCATACATGGAAGGAATAGACTATGTGTATATTTGAAAATGTTTTGCGTATGAACACAACTATTTTTGAGACATTTAGGCTAGTCATCATCATTTTACTTGTTTAGCCAATGGCTATTACTCCCTAAGTACATACCACCAACTATAAGTGGCCTATGATTTTGTTGAGACTATTGCAAAATTATTATTAGGCTATTAGATAGTTATGCATGATCATTTCAGTAAGACATCCTGGCAAATGGAAATAATCTTCTTTTATAAAACAATGAAACAATCATCAGATATAATACTGCATGTGTATTCTTTAAAATATAATTGTGCTCCTGTGACTTATCCTCATTATTGAGTAATAATTTATCTTGGTTTTATATGTAATTCCTGCTTTAGAAAAATCATGATTCTGTGTAATTTCAGATGAGGATAATTCTCAGGAAACACTTTAACTCTTTGAATTATTCATTGAATATATATAATGATAGATAACTATATTTGAACAATGTAAGGTTTTAGGGTATCATTAAGTAGTAGAGATGTATATGCAATAGGCAATTAAAGTTAATATTTTGAAATTTAAATGAGACTACTTGTTTTCTTTTAAAGTGGAACACTCTGATTTTATATGTTTCATCTTGTTTTGTTACACTATGGGTTCACCTTTTAGTTTCAGAATCAATATATCTCGTCTTTATCAAGTTGTAGAAAATTACAGTGATTTGGAATGAAGAAAACATGTAGAAAGATGATTACAAAACATCTATAAGGTGACGTACAGGAAGTGTAGAATTTTGAAATGCTAACAATTGACTGGTTGTGGTGCAAAGTTGCTATCAGTCTGTTTATATTGGTATGATTTAATCTCAATTAAGATTAGCAGTTTTTTCTACTCTGGAGGGACTTTAGAACATTTCATTGACTCAGCCTATTTTAAAAATAAGATACTAGTACTTCATGTTCTAAAATTTCTCTTAGGACAGAAATCTTTGCAGGTAGAGGAAACATTATCTATGAATAGTAGATGAATTCATCCCTAGATAAGTATGTGAATTTTGGCTAAACACACCCACACGTCTGTTAAAAGTTTTATCATGAGAGATCTCTGACATGTTACTTCTAGCATAATGATTTTATAAATATTTGGCGGAGGGTGGAAATTTGACTCAATATCCATGGAGAAACTTTCCACTGCCAAACAAATTTTTCTTCTGTACAAACTTCAAAACTATATTAAATTAAACAAACCAAACTTAATCTATGATAATTCCTATAGGGGTATACATTGCTTCAAATACCAGAGTGTGGTGCTGGTTTTGGCTCAGTATCAAGAAAATTTGAGTTTATGAGTTTGAGTTTAACTAGACCATTTAGCTTCCTAGCATTCCAGAATCATGATTTTACAAGTCTCTGCCATTTCTCTGTGCAGATAAAGGGTAAGATAGAGATATTTGAACAAAATATTCCATTTTCCTCTTTCTCAGGAAACTCAATGTAGAATATTGAAAGGAAATTGTCTATACATGATCAGAAAATTTTCAATATGTCAACTCGTAGCATTTCCAATTACAGTCTTTAACCAGCACTTCACTCACCTTTGTCTCTTAAATATCTACCCACTTCATCTTTTCAGTGAAATTGAGTTCTGTGTAAGCTGACCGATTTTGTTTATGTAGCTGAGATTATTTTACAGTATTTACAAAGGTGGTATTTTCTAAACAAGTTGAATAATATAGTTAAATATATAAATTGTATGAAAATATAAATGGACAACCTGATAATTAGTAAAATATAAATTCCATTTAAATTGAATTAACTCAGAATATCTTCTGAGAAATAGGGGACATTTAATTCTATGGTGTAGAATGTTTGCCTGATAGGTGATTGATTGTTAAGCATTAACTTGAAAGTTTTAGATTTCTTATTGAAAAGAAAGCTAGCTGTCTTTCCTCCAAAGAGAACTGAGCAAAGCTTATTATTCTCCTTCCTTTGGCACAGACAGGAATCATCCTATCCAGAACTTAAAATGACACATAAATAGAGGAAGAGAGCATGCCTAATTTAGCATGCAAAGCATGCAGCTGACACTTTGGAATGCTTATCATTGGAGAAATATTCCCACCATTGTACACTGCAAAGATATTGGAATTACAAAGTTCTGCTTCTGAAATAAGTCCACCATTTCTCAAAAGTGTGATAATATAACCCACCAAACAATTATAAGCCTCAGTTTCTTCAATGGCAAATTGAATATAAAAATACCTGTCTGACAATGTCATACATACAATATATGATGATAATTATAACATATTGTTTGAAACTATTGGGTAACGACAGAGAATAACTATTCATAGAGTGCAATGACAGGTCTCACACTTTCAACATGTGAAAAACTGGCTGTTGAAAATAAGATTCTGAACCCAATTCATATTCTTCTCAGTAGCCCACAGAACATTCTCCAAGATTGATCATAAGATGCACAAAAACCTAATCAAAGACAAAAGGATTCAGATAAATCCTTACATCTTATCACAATGGAATCAAACTAGTTCTCAAAAACAAAATGTATTACAGAAATCACACAAACACATGAAGCAAAACTGAATAACAACTACTGAATAACACCTGGGTCATAGAAGAAATTAAGGAAGAAATTAGAAAGTTCTTACAGTTCAATGACAATGAAAACATATCACAACAGAACCTCTGGGATACAGTGAAAGTTTATAGCTCACATACACATAAAGAAAACAGAAACAACACAAGATAATAATCTTATAAAGCAACTAAACGTGCTAGAAAAACAAGAACAAATCAAACCCCAAACTAGTAGATGGAGAGAGACAACAAAGGTTATGGCAGAAATTAATAAAATAAAGACAAAATAACTATACATAAAATAAATAAAATGAAAAGCCATAAAAGAAATCTGATAGCCCGCTGGTGATATTGATGAATAAAAGAAGATGAGATTCAAATAATAAAATCAGAGATGCCACAGGAAACATTACAACAAACATCCAAGAAATTTAAAGGATTATAAAGGCCTGCTTTCATAACCTATACTTATAAAAAGAAGGAAGACCTAGAGGAAATGGATGAATTTCTGGAGACATACAAACTGCCTAGCCTGAACCAAGAAGACATAAAAGAGTTAAACAGGCCAATAACACACAACAAGATTGTGGAAAAAATCAGAAGTCTTCCAGCAAGCAAAAATCCAGGCCCAGAGGGATTTACCACTGAATTCTATAAGACTTAAAAGTGAACTAATATCACTATTTCTCAAGCTTTTCTGTGAAATAGAAGCAGAGGGAGCAATCTCAAACTCATTCTATGAAGCCAATAGCACACTCATCCCCAAACCAGATAAGGATCCAACAACAACAAAAAATAAATAAATAACAGAACTACAGACCAAATTCTTTGATGAAAACAGATACAAAGTTCTTCAATAAAATACTAGCCAACAGAATCCAGAAACACTTGAAAAAAATCAAATTATGACCAAGTAGGCTTCATTCCACAGATACAAAGCTGGTTTAACATACACAAATTAATAAATGTAATTCATCCATCAACAGAGCCAAAGAACCACATGATCATCCCAATAAATACAGAAAAGCCTTTGACAACATACAACGTCCATTCCTATTAAAAGCTTTGGAGAAGCTAGCAATAGAGGAACATTCCTTAAACAATAAAGGCTATTTATGACAAAAGCCAACATTATACTGAATGAAGAAATCTAAAATGATTTCCCCTAAAATCAGGAACAAAGCAAGGATGTCCACTCTTTCCACTCCCCTTCAATAACACACACACAAAAAAAAACATAAAAGGATTCACATAGGGAAAAAAGGAACCAAACTATCCCTGTTTGCAGATGACATGATCTTTTTTTTTTTTTTTTTGGGGGGGTCCGGTCGTGGGGCCTGAAATCTGGCCCTGGGTTCTGTCCCTCAGCTCTTCAGCTAAAGGCTAGCACTCTACCACTTGAGCCACAGCACCACTTCCCGCTTTTTTCTTTTTTTTTTTTTTGCTTATGTGGTGCTGAGGAATCGAACCCAAGGCCTCATGCATGCAAAACAAGCACTCTACCACTGAGCCACCTTCCCAGCCCAGAAGACATGATCTTATACTTAAACAACACCAAAAATTCCATCCTCAAGCTCTAAGAGCTGATCAACCACTTTGTGAAAGTAACAGGGTACAAAATTAACCCCTTAAATCATCAGCCTTTCTGTGCACCAACAATGTACAAGCAGAAGTGGAAATCATGAAAATAACTCAATTTGCAATAGCTTCGACAAAACAAACGAACAAACAATTTTTCTAACTTGGGGAGGGGAAAGGAAATAACAAAATGCTGAAATAAGGATATAGGTTGACCCATTATAACAATGAGATGTACCAGACACTATGCTGAAAATGAACAACTTGGAAAGTGGGGAGGAGTTGGGGAGGTGGGGAAGGAAGGGATGGTACAGGAAAAACAAAGGAGGAGGTAACAATGCTCGATAGGAAATGTACTCATTACCTTACTCATGTGAATATAACACATCTGCACAGTCTTTTTACAATAAAAATATATGCAAAAATAACTAAGAATTAACCTAACCAAAGACAAAAAAAAATCTTTTTAGTGACGATTATTAAAAAAAAAAAAAAACTAAAGAAAAAAATCGAAGAGGATACCAGGAAATGGAAAGACCTTCTATGTTCATGGATAGGTAGAATTAATATTGTGAAAATGTCTACTGCCAAAAAATATTCAAATTCAAGACCATCCCTCTCAAAATCCCAATGATGCTTTTTCCTGAGATAGAGAAAACAATCCAAAAACTTGCATGGAACAACAAAAGACCTACAATAGCCAAAGCAATTCTAGGCACAAAAAGCAATGTGGGTGGTATTACAATACCAGACCTCAAACTCTACTACAGAGTCATAATAACAAAAATAGACCCAAGGATCAATGGAGTAGATTAGAAGATGCAGAAAGAAAACCATAGACTTAAAGTTATCTGATATTTGATGAGGGGACAAAGACGTATGTCTAACCTCTTCAACAATTGGTGTTGGGAAAACTGGACAGTCGTATACAGAAAACTAAAAGTGGATCTTTATCACCCTGCACTATTATCAATTCAAAGTAGATCAAAGACTTTAAGATCAGACCAAGAACTTTGGAACTACTGCAACAGAGAATAGTAGAAGTATTAGAACTTATAAGTATAGATAGAAACTTCATGAATAGAGTCCTAGGGGCATAACACCACAGAGACTTGACAAGAGGGACTATATCAAAATAAAATGTTTCTGCACAGCTAAGGACATAGTTATTAAACTAGAAAGACAGTCACCAAACTGAGAAAAGATCTTTATCAGCAATATGTCAGACAAAGGCATATGCAATATAGACAATGCTCAAGAACCTAATCCCTTCCAAATTTAATAAACCAATCAGTTATTGGGGAAGGGAGCTAAGGAGAAACTTCTCAGAAGAAGAGGTAAGAATAGCAAAGAAACACATGAGAAAATGCTCACCATCCCTGGCCATAAAGGAAATGAAAATCAAAACAACTCTGAGATTCCATCTCACCCCAGTAAGGTTGGCCAACATTGTGAATTTGAACAACAACAAATGTTGGTGGGGATATGGGGAAAAGGAATCCTATGCAATGTAAACTAAGACAACCACTCTGGACAGCAGTCTGGAGGTTCCTCAAAAAACTAAACATTGGGCTAGGAATGTGGCTTAGAGGTAGAGTGCTTGTCTAGCATGCATGAAGCCCTGGGTTCAATTCCTCAATACCACATAAACAGAAAAAGCCAGAAGTGGCGCTATGTTTAGTTGTAGAGAGTGCTAGCTAGCCTTGAATAAAAGAAGCTCAAGGACAGTGAGGCCCTGAGTTTGAGCCTCAGCACTGGCAAAATAAAGCAACACAAAACCTTCACTTAGACCTTTCCTACAACCCTCTACTAGGCATTAGCTCTGAACCTCATGAGTCAGGTTATCAAGACACCTGCATATACATATTCATTCCTGCACTATTTACAGTAGCCAAAATATGGAAATAGCCCGGATACCCCACAATAGATGAGTGGATCCAAAAACGGTGGTACCTATACACAATGGAATTTTATACAGCCACTAGAAAGAATAAAATAATGTCATTTTAAGAGAAATGGATGAAACTAGAACCAATCATGTTATGTGAGCTAAGCCAAGTGCAGAGACCAAAAAATGCATGCTATCTTTGATATGCATAAGTCTAAAATGCACTGGGATATGAAAAATTATACAGGATTCTAAATACACACAGTGAAACCAAAAGAGATTGCTCTTAGGAGAGAAACACAAAGGTGCAATGCCTATTTATATTTATATAAAATATTCTACATACTAAAACATACTCCAAGATATGGAAACAGAAGACATTTTCTTTTTTTTCTTTCTTTCTTTCTTTTTTTTTAGTTTTTCATGATTCTGTCTTCTTTACACGTTATGTATGGTGTGTTCACATGCCTATCTGTTCAGGATGGTGGGAGGGAGGGCATAGAACTGGAGGGAAACAAGGTGAAAAGTACAACAGTGGAGCTCCCTGAACACTGATGAAAGTGAACTGTATAACTCATGGATGGAGACTGGAGGGAGGGACTGGGAGAGAGTGAGGAAAGGGAAGACACTATGTATGAAAAGAAACGTATGCATTTCCTGACTCACATAATTGTAATCCTTCTGCATATCACCTCTATAATAACAATAAAGCAAATTAACTGTGAAAAAATAAGATTTTGACACTGAAGGAATCATTATTTGTTATAGATTGATTAAAAAACAATTTGGTAACTGTTAAAGCAAGTGTTTTTTTTTTTTTTATAAATAACAAAGGAGGAAAAGCAATTCTCTTATTCACACTAGCTGACAAAAGCGTAACATTTACTTAGACCCTCTTTTTATCTACTGAATACTTAACATAAATGCCATGTTTGTAGGAATCCTTCACCACCATCCCTTAAGACCACGTGGAGGCATGCAGGCACAGAAGAAAGATTATCATAAGGTTTATTAGAGGGTCATATATCCCTGGGAGAGGGAGCAGGGGTGTCTGACTCTCCAAGCTGAGGAAGTGAGGTGGAGGAATGCCTGGGTGGAGAGAGGGAGTGGCTAGCTGTAAGGCCTGAGCTCTAGGGCAGGGAGGAGCTCGGGCTTGGGTAGGGCTGAGGACCAGAGGTGCGAATAATACTGATAGTTACGATATTTCTATTTATTTGTTGTATCTATTCTCAAAACACTATACTCATTCATTTGTATCTTCATATTCTAGTTTATTCTTTTTTTTGCATTTTTCATTAAAGTATCATTTATCACATGAAATATTGAAAATGATACCAGAATAATGTGGGCATGATTATATAGAAGGCTGTGAGCAAAGTGGGCATCATTATCATCAATATTTTTCTGCTAAGGTTGAGAAGATCCAGGAACAACATGATTTTACAAAAATACAGTTCACACACACACACACACACACACACACACACACACACATACACACACACACATATATATTTAAAGTAATTGTTTTATTTTGGGCTCTGGTATAATTAAAACAATTATGAAAGTAAATTGAATTAAAACAATTATGAAAGTAAAAAAAAATGAAGAAAATGTTACCAAGTTATTAGTTCATCAATATTTTAGAGAAAACAAAAATCTTTTATATGCATTAAAATCTTTCATTTATGTTACACATTGATTCAGGTAAAATCTCCTTTAGACTACCTTCATAATACATGCAGATAACATTTCTGTGTTTCCCCAGAACTTAGTTAATTATCTATTAGCTGTTGAGCTTAGTGTGTTTATTAAGCCTCGGTGAGAACAGCCACTGTCCCTCTGACTTTATATTTTGTCAACGTTTAGTTCATGATGTTCTTGATAAAATACAGGTTATTTTTAGAAACTTACAGAATTTTTTTAGAGTGAAGAAACATGAATATGATCAAAATGATAAACCTATATGGAAATAGAATGATGAAACCGGTTTAAATTGTTTTAAGAGAGGGATAAGAAATGAGAGGATGAAATTGATCAAAGTAAATGAAGCACATGTATAGAAATACAAAAATAAAACACCTCAGTACAGGATATTTGCAAATAAAAACAAATATGACAAAAACTCCAGATAATAGGTTGCAAAAGAAAAAGATTATGTGTTTACATAATGGAGCAACTTTTTGTGTTTCTCTGCATTTGCTTTCATTCATGACTGTTTTCAATAGCCTCTGAGAAATTCAGGATAGCTGAGCACTGGTGGCCTGGGACTGAAATCCTAGGTAACCCTAGCTAATCAGGATAGGTTTTACTCCATATTGAACTCTGTCCCAAATGACCTCAAACTACCATGGTAATTCAGCTTCCTAAGTAGCTAGGATTGTAGTCAATGGCCTTGGTAGCCAGCTGCCTTGATACTGTAAGTCTGATTCCTGTGCTGTGCTTGAGGGTGGGGTGAAGACAATATAATACCTTGTCTTGACTGACTCTGGTTGGGGCAGACCTGAACTTTGGATGAATTCGTCTCATTAGCATCTATAGGAAATATGTGATATAGTTATGCCTGGATACATGTTATTAGAAAGTGATGAAGAAAAAAGAATCTAGTGAATTTATTGTCAAAAGCATGGTATTGTGATGGTGAGGTTAAAGTGATTCTTGGGAAGACACATAAGAGAAAAAACTTCCCAGAACTAGTTTTTTTGCCATAATGTAGCTTGCTGGCTTTCTTTTTTTCTTTCTTTTCTTCTTCCTTCCTTCCTTCCTTCCTTCTTTCTTTCTTTTTTTCTTTCTTTCTTTCTTTTTCTTCCTTCCTTCTTTCTTCCTTCCTTCCTTCCTTCCTCTCTCTCTCTCTTTCTTTCTTTCTTTCTTTCCTTTCTTTCTTTCTTTCTTTCTTTCTTTCTTTCTTTCTTTCTTTCTTTCTTTCTTTCTTTCTTTCTTTCTTTCTTTCTTTCTTTCTTTCTTTCTTTCTTTCTTTCTTTCTTTCTTTCTTGTCGGTCTGGGGCCTGAACTCTGGGCCTGGGAACTGTCCCTGAGCTCTTTAGCTCAAGGTGAGCACTCTACCACTTGAGCCACAGAGCCACTTACGGGTTTTTCTGCTTATGTGGTGCTAAGGAATCAAACCCAGGGTCTCATGCATGCAAGGCAAGCATCCTACCACTAAGCCACCTTCCCAGCCAAGCTGAGATTTCTTAGTGTCTTCATAGGTGTAGCTCTCTATAATACTGAAAGGAGAGAGGGGTCAATATTTGAGGGACAGAAGAGTTTGAAACTTCAGGCATCTCATTTGACTTGAGGATGCTATAGGACTTCTAATTGAAAATTTACTTGAAAAAGAGTTTTTCTTGAGTCTAGCAGCATTTTGGCAGACTGAAGAGAAGCTATAAATGAGACAAGTCATTAGAGAGCACGGTTTCCTTGTCCTAGAAAAATAGCAAGCACCAATATTTACTGTTCTCCATATCATTACAAGATGTACCAGTCACAATTAATCAATCACATCCTCTGGAGAGAGCAAATCATTAACACATCTCATTACATCTTTCATCCTCTCTGCTGACAGGAGACTTGATTATTCACGGTACGTGTGACATGACCATTTAGTATTTAATTTGAATCATAATCCAAAAAACTAAGTGAGTCTTAAAACATTAGATATCAAAAGACATTTGGCTGAGCTTATTGACACAGCCCTTGCTTATTTCTCTCTAAATAATTATTCTCCAGGAAATATTAGAAGTTTTATAAATAGAAGTTTTTATAAATAATAAATGTAGACTCAACTAATATCCTGAAAATGTGTCCATTAAACACTTTGTGACATTGTATAGGTGTGACATAGAAGAGAGCATCTGTATGTGGGTCTTTATGAGATTATTTTGCTTACATTAGATTACCTCAGGTATAGATGAATACCTGAATTTATTACCTTATTTAAAATACAAACAAACAGAACGATGCTTGCCTCTCTTGCTAACTAACCATTATTATCTTTCATCCTTTCCAGATTGTAATATCAAATAACTTTTTACTAGGTTACCCTATATTTCCATTTACAGAACACAGAATGACAATAGGAGAAATAAAATTATGTGCTTGTGGAGATTTATTGAAGGATGACCTGTAACAAAATATAGGATACAAGCCCTGAACTGGTGACTCACACCTTTAATCCTAGCTACTCAGGAAGTTGAGGTATGGTTTAAAGTCAACCCAGGCAGGAAAGTCCATGAGACTGTTACTTCCAATTAGTCACAGAAAAAGCCACAAATGGGGCTGTGGCTCATGTGCTGCAGCATTAGCCTTGAGCAAAAGGAAGGTTCAGAGTTCAAACTCTGGGATCAGCAAAAACAAACAAATAACAACAGCAATGACAACAAACAATCAGGATACAAATAACTTGAAGGAGGAAGGATTTGTTTGGCTTGTGATTTCAGAGGTTTGCATATGTAGGCTTGTATTGAGGTAGAGCATCATGGTGGTGAATGGATGGTACAGTAAGATTGCACACATAGTGGCCAGGGAACAGACAAATAGGAAGACACCAGATACCACATATACCCTGCAAAAGCTTGAGCCCAGTGACTTATTTCTACAACTATGCTCTACTTTTTAATACAACCTTCAATTATGAATTAATGGATTAATGCACTGTTAAAATTAGAGCCCCCAGGATCCAAGATCCCATTGCCTGGTATTGAGGTCTTTAACACATGAGCCTTCAAGAGACATTTTAGGTTTAAACCATAACACACATGTGATTGGAAATGATTTCAACTTTGTAGCAACTTCGAGAAGTAATGTTCATCCACCACACTGCAGTTATTTCCGTATTTTCCTCCATCAGCTTATTTTGCTTATCATCATCCTTTAGGTTCTGTCCATAATGAAATGAAGGGTCACATATTGATTTTCTTAAATTTGGAAAACGTAAGCAGTGATTCATTCCATGCGTTAGTGAAATCATACAGTTTTTCTTTCTTTCTATGTCTGATTTGTATTTCTGAGCACGTGTTTATTTTTTAAAGTCCCAAATCAGGGACTGGATGTGATAAGTCCTGCTTTTAATTCCAGCTACTTGGGATAGACATCAGGAGGACAATGGTTCAAGGACAACCTAGGAAAAAAACAGAACACCTCTCAACCAATAAGATAGACATGGTACATTCTGTAATTCTAGCTGGCTACAAAGCACAGGCAGGAGATTTCGGTCTAAGCTGGCTCCAGGCCCAAAGTGTGAGACCTTATCTGAAAAATAACATAAAAGGTCTGAACTGAGGGTTTAGTGGTAGAGCATCTGACTACCAAGTACAAAGTTCTAAGTCAAATTCCAGTTATCATAAAGAAGGCCTAAATAAGCAAAGACAAGAATAAAATACTGGCTGAAATGGAAGAGGTGATATAATTCAGAAGATACAAAGTAGCAGACATGTAGGATGAACATCTCTACAGAATTCTATAGTTAAACTATGTTACATTGGGATTTCTGTGAGAGAAATAGGTGTTACCTGCTCTTGCTTCTGGCTGAGTTCCTGTATCTGACAAACTGATGATGGCTGAATACGTGAACTGGCTTTACCACAGCAATATATTAAGTCTGTGTTCCATAGCAAATACATTTATAGGAAAATATTCAATTCAGTTAAAATTTATTTTTATTTTCCCCTTGGCATTACTTGAATTTGAACTCACGGTCTTGTACCTGTGAGGTAGGTAGGGTACCATGTGAGTGACATGCCCAGGTAGGATCTGGCATCTTTGCCTTGACTAACCTTACATCATACTTCACCTACCTATGCATCCCAAAGCTGTGATTAGAAGCAAAACCCAGCATGCCTAGTTTATCTGTTGAGATGGAAATCTCACTAATGTGTTCTTTAAATTCATCCCAAACCAAGGTTCTGCTCATCACAGTCTTCTGGGTGGCTTGGATTACAAGTGTGAGTCTCCATGTTTTGCCAAAAAAGTATCTGTTCAGTTTATAGGGTATTCCTGTATTTAAGACACTAAGGTACTTTTTAAATGTACTCTTAGTTGGTTATTTTGCACACTTCTTAACAACCCCCTTCATTTTGGAAGAGTTTTCATCTAATAGGCTTGGCAAAGTAATTATATATGCTAAGGTAACTTTCAAAAGTTAATGGAAAAAAAGTGGCCGTGGAAACTTCAGATTACATGGGTTGGTCAGAGAAGCCCTGCTTAGTTCACTGACACAGAGAAAGAAACAGAGTATTCCAGGCACAGGGTAAGGAAGTGCATATGCCTGCCCTGTGGTAGGCTAGGAGGAGAAGAATGAGGAGTTTATGGTAGAGCCAGAAGGTCTCAGTGGAGAGATAAGTTGTTAGTGTGTGAGGCAATTAGACAGTATTATAATGGAGTTTTAGTGATCTAGTAGCCTATATAAGGACTTTAGATTTTTTTTAACTTAAGTGAGATGGAACTTTGAAGAGTGATGAAATAAACACATTTTTCAAAGTGTATGTGTGTGTGTGTGTGTGTGTGTGTGTGTGTGTGTATCTGTGATGATACAATATTGAGGAGGGAGATGAGGGGTGAAGCACCATGTAGACGCCTATTGTGATATTCTTGGGAGAAGGTGATGGTGTCCTGGCAGGGTCAAAACTATGAAATGATGATTAGTGATAAGATACATGATATATTTCAGAGGAAGAGATGAAAAGATTAATTGTATAATTAATTATTAATTGCCTGTGAGATGGGACCTAGAGAGAGAGAGGAAGAGAGAGAGATTTGCTTCAGGAAGAGTATAAGATTGGGGCTTACATACTGGTTCAATGATATTTGCCAGGAAGAGAAAATCGGTGAAGGGAGAGGATTTTGAGAAGATGAAATTCATCTTCGGTTATGTTCTGTTGGATACCTTAACTAGTCACAGTTCCTCAAACACTTCATGTAGCCCTTATTTGTAAGGGATCTTTGTGGCTGAGAATCAAAGAACCAAGAACAAATCGTACTGCACTGAGAGTACTTTATAATCCCCTTGTCCTTACTTTTATTATTTGTGATTCATGTGAAGATGATTTTCCAATTCCAAATTCTATTAGGACTTCTTTTTTCCAGAAACACTTCACTCTGTCTTAATGATTTAGTTGGGAGTAATTCTTTCCTTCCACGTTGTACTTTTTAGCCACTCATTGTTCTTCATGATTATTACTAGCTTTGGTATTCTGAAATCAGTGCCTGATTTTTGTGAAATCATCATCATTTATCACAATATTCTGGTGCATTATTATTTCTCTAAGTGTGATTTAGTTTTGCCATAACTTATTTCTTTATTAAAGCTATGAGTCAACTTTATAACATCATCTACTTTTACTTTATGGGATCTATGCCAGAGATCTTTGTTCTTGGCTAACACAGCTACTTGAATGGACATTTGTTACTGACAAAGAATACATTTTCTAAAACAACCAAATCAAGAAACCAGTGATACAATTTATTTCCTTGACAAAGTAGTAGATATAGATTCCCATAAGTAGAAATTTAACTCAGAAGCTAAAACTAAATTGGGAATTTTCTACCTGTAGGTCTCAAATGAAGTACTTAATAATCCTAAATTTCAGATTTCATCTATAGAATAAAATATAGTACTATTCTTGAGTGATATTTTTAAAAATAGTGTGACAATGTAGTTCATATTGGGGCTTTTGGCTACAGTCCCAGCACTCAGGAAGCTGGGACAGGAGAAGCACAAGTTCAAACCCTGCCTGAGCTACATCCAGATACCCTTTTTCAAAAGAAAAAAAAAGTATATTATGTACTTCATGTAAGGTCCATTCCTGGATGGTGAGCAGACCCAGCCCAGTACCTGAGTTACCTAGGCAACCGGGACACCTGGAAGAGGTCACATCTGCATCCGCTGAGGTCACATCTGAATCTGATGTGGCCACACCTTTCTCCCACCTGGTCCCACCTCTTACCTGGTCCCACTTCCCTTTACCTGGACACACCTTTCCCTGCCCCTACCCTATATAAGGCCTAACTCAGGGCCAGATGCCCTGGAGTGTCAACCTTGCCTGGTCCCAGCAGGTCTACTAAATAAACCTACCCCTTACCTGAATACCACGTGCGTGGTACTGTTCTTACTCGGCTACCTCTTTTTAAAAACCTAACATAAATGGTGCCGAGACCCAGGAAGGGCTTAAAGTCAGGATAAGTGGGATTCTTCTCTGTTTCTTTTTTTTTTTTCAGGTAACCTAACACTTCATACATGAGATAAATTATAGCAGAATAGCTCAAGAATTGTATCTCTGGCATTACACTGATAATGGTTGCTATAGGCATTCAGAAATGAGAGATAACACGTTATCTAGTCCAGGACAGGCATAGAGATCTTAGTGAGAACACTGGGATTTGAACTTAATATTGAGGAGAAAAGATGAATGGCAGAAATTTCAAGCAGATAAAAATCAAAGGAAAAAACATCTTTACAGAACTGAGGAGAGTTCATAAGAGTATTTTCTGGCATGCTATGACTTTTGTCATATGAAACAAACTTTTCTGATGAAATTTTTTCCAAAATTATCTTGGAAAATAAAGTATACAGCTAAGAAAGACAAGTGACCATGTATGTAATTTCTCATTTGAAAAATTTTGAAAAAAACTGTAGGGTGCTTATGGTAATATCTTACAGATCTTTTGGTTTGTTGATTTTCCTAATGGCTTGGATTTTCAATAAAATCCTATCAAAATATAGAAATAGCCAGGCACCAGTGGCTCACGCCTGTAATCCTAGCTACACAGGAGGCTGAGATCTGAGAATCATAGTTCAAAGCCAGCCTGGGCAGGAAAGTCCATGAGACTCTTATTTCCAATAAACCACTAGAAAACCAGAAGTGACATTTTGGTTCAAGTGGGAGAGCACTTGCCTTAAGCTGAAGAGCTGAGGGACAGCACCCAGGTCCAGAGTTCAAGCCCCATGACAGAAAATATATATATATATATATATATATATATATATATATATATATATATATATATATATATATACACAACATATATATATGGAGAGAGATATCTTTTAGCAATTTTATAAGTTTTAAGAGTTTATTTTGAAATCAAAGAAGTTTAGATTGATTATTTATCTGGTGCTACCTTTAGACATACTTTAACATACTTTAATTGAACTATTTTTTGCTACTGGCAAAGTGAAAATACAAGAAAAAACATTCTGGTTAACATCTCATATGTTTTTCTATACTACCTAAATACCTATAAGTGTCATATAAAATAAAAAAACAATAGATAAGACAAAATACTAGGTAATATTTGGAATATGAATCCAGATGATTATAAATTTTGCTTTGGAGAGCAAATATTTGAAAACTTTACACTAAGGCAATGACTAACCATGTAATTAGGAAACTACAAAGCTGATAAACAAGAAGGATGTCATGTGGAGAAAATAGTATAGTTGAGTATAAGTGTAAAGATTTAAAGGGCTTGCAAATTCTGTGTGTGTGTGTGTGTATGTGTATGAGAGAGAGAGAAAGAGAGAGGAACTCAAGAGAGGAATCAATGATAAGCAGGGTGTGAAAAAGATTGTCACTGTTGTTTTTTATGTACTATCTGAGTTTTTGTTTCTTTTGTATGTTCTTCCCCCATGGTATAACCCCTGTTTTCACTATATTTGATTCAGATGCCCTACATCTTGTATCTACATTTTGTTTCTAATTTGGAGATGGGATGGGAAATAACAAAATGCTAAAAAAATGATACAGGTTTATCCATTGCAACAATGAGATGTACAAGATACTATGTTGAAAACAAACTTAACAACTTGTTGTGGGGGTGAGGAAAGAAGGGATGGTAGGGAAAAATCAAAGGAGGAAGTAACAATACTCTACAGGAAATGTACTCATTACCTTATTCATGTAACTATAACCCCTCTGTACAGTATCTTTACAATAAAAATATATTTGAAAAGACTTTGGGGTGGCTCAGTAGTAGAGTGCTTGTCTTGTATGCATGAGGCCCTGGGTTCGATTCCTCAGCACACATAAACAGAAAAAGCCTAAAGTGGCTCTGTGGCTCAAGTAGTAGAGCGCTAGCCTTGAGATGAAGGCTTGAGATGAAGCCTTGAGGGACAGCGCCCAGGCCCAGAGTTCAGGCCCTGCAACTGACAAAAATATAAAAAAAGACTATGATCTCTGAAGACATTTACCTATCATGCTAGAGGTAATGAGGAAAAAGTGAAAAAATTTTGCTGTGTTGTATTTAATTGGCAATGCCATGAAGGTGAACTACCTTGATAGAAGATCTTTCTGTCTTTCAGTGGAATGGACAGAACACAGTCCCAAAGTTTGCTCAGTGTCCTGGATAAGTCCATGTGTTACAGCTGTGGTCACTAGGGAGACACATGTGGGAGGCAAAGTAGATATTAATAGGTGGGCCTTTAAAGGAGAGACTTTGGTCATGAGTGCACAGGAATACACACCTTTGAAAGGGATTACTGGTTTCCTTTTCCTCCTCCTCCTCTTCCTTACCCTCCTCCTCCCCCTCCTCCCCCTCCTCCTATTCCTCTACTCCCACCGCTACTCCCACTTCCTTGTTCTTTCTCTGTGGCAGTCTTTCTCTGCCTCTCTGGGCAAGGCAGAATCATTGATTTGGGAACAATTTCTCTATTAAGTGTATTTTAAACTACTTTTCAGGTTACCTGATAGGTTCAGGGCAAACTCTAGTAAAAGAGCCTTTTTGAAGGGAGGCAGTAGTGGGGCTTAATCTCAAGGCCAGAGCTTGGGCATTATGCCTTGTTTTTCCATTCAAGGCTGATTCTCTATGGCTTGAGCCTCAGCTTCACTTCTTATAACAGTGATTTTAATGGAAGGGATAGTCACATGGACATACAATTTTATCACCCTTGATAACTATTGTCTTTCATTCTAGTAAATAATACAGGATGAAAAGAAAGCAGGTACAGAAAGTGAGGAAAGTAATGTTTAGTTCCATATATGAAAAATAATTAAGAAAGCTGCAGAATCACACATGTGTATTGGGTAGATCTAAGAGAAAGTGAGAGTTGGGGCCATGACTTGGCCTGGACATGAATAGCTGCCTGACTCCATCACTTGTGTGATGAGTAATAATTCCATCACCTAAAAAATGTGAGCTACTTTCAGAGTTATAGGGGATAAAGAGATTATAATAGATTACAGAGCAGTGCTACTTCAGAGAGTGAGAGACTATCATGAGAAACTCACGGAGCAAGAGATTCTGGGATAATTTCTAAGCATCTCATTCCCTAAGTGACAACAATAATTTTTCATAAAAATTCTACATCTCTTAAACTTGATCTTTATGATTTTATTGGATTGCACATGTTAATAATTGTTTACACAGAAGTAATTTTCTAACTTTTATGTCTTTAAGATAATCGCTGCAATGATCAAGAAATCATTGAAAGTTGATGACATATTTTAATATTTCATAAAAGATGATAAATCCTTTGTCACACAAGTATCCCTCATATTAGAAACTTTTCTCCATTTCACAGAACTGAGTAAAAGCTCAATATTGAATAAGAAAAACATTCTTTGATTGATGGGAAAGCATAGGTTTTAAATCACAAATTTCTTAGATATAGCCTTGACTTGATTCCCACATCTTCGTGTGAGTTTGGACAAGTTTTGTTTTTTTTGTTTTTGGTTTGGTTGTTTTAATCCCTCTGAACCTCAGTGTTCCCAAAGTTAAAATGTATTTAATAATACTTCAGTTACTGTGAGAGTTATCAGAGATAAAGGAACAAACTGATCATCCATAGCGCCCTGTACATGGTAGTTTCCAAGGCTTTTCCTGGAAGTAAATGCTCAGTATATTAGATTCCCATCTTCTCTCCTCAAAGAACAAGTGCTCACCACACAGCTTTCAGCTAATAATACAATCTTGGTGGCAGCTCCAGAAACAGACTGCCAAATTGAGACATGAAAGCTGCTAGCACATTATCTCCAATTTTAGATTGAGTGTCTTGCGATGAAACTTGCATATGAATTACTCTGAGGCTGGGTACCATCAACCTAAGACAGACTATATTTACCTTAAATGTCTTCTTTTTCTTCTCACTTGCAGAGTCCTGTGAGAAAGAAGTCTATGACAAGTGCTGTCAGAGCAACATATCTAACCATTTATTAACACAGAAAAATACATCATCAATTAGATGCATCAAGATGTGTTGTAATGTTGCTAAGAAATCAAATTGCCCAGTTTACTTTCTTGCTTTGTTTTCATGTAAATCCTTCCTTCAAAAGGATAAATTTCAAGATAAAATGTGTTTATAGACCTGGCATGTCTTTTTCTTATGTTGAAAAGTTTCCTTTCCTTGTTAGGAATGGAAAAGTCTCTAATGAAGGATGGTTGTCATTATAAGCAAGGCTTATCTACCACCATACTTTCTCTAAATTGTGATTGTCTACTCACTTATCTTTCCTTTCTCCTGACATCTAAGCATCTGGAAGGTTTGGAGTAAATTTTATTTGCCTACTGAAGACTGCCTACAACCATCCTAGAACTCATACTTATTAAGCATTTAAACAATACTAGTAGCTGGGTACTGATAGCTTACTTACCCCTGAGACAGAAATCTGAAGATTGCAGCAAAAAGTAGGAACTGGCAGTGTCACTCAAGTAGCAGAGTGCCAACCTTGAACAAAATAGCCACGTGAGAGCATGAGACCCTGAGTTCAAGCCTTAATGCATGCAAAATAAATTAAAGAAAAACTGAATAATAAAATAAACACTACTAAAGTAATGAGTACATTTAGCTTAATCAATCAAGATATAACCATCCTCTACATACTATCTGATTCTTGAGACTGATCTTTCCTTTCAGTTTGTTTGTACACCCTCTTCTCTTTCCCTTTTTACATTTCTTTTTTTCTTTTCCCTCTTGAATCTTAACCCTTTTCTTCATTATTTTGATTCCTGTAAGTTACAGCTTTCTGAAACCATGGGCTATTTTTAAATAAGTATGAGTTCAGGATCTCAGTTATCTGCCAGGTGTGGACATGCAAGTCCTTGAACTCTTCATTTGTGCCCAACCTGTAAGGCAAGTTCAATTTTCATTCTGAGGCCAGATCTTTGGTAGTTGCTGTTTGTTCTTCCTTGAATCTCACCACGCCAGTGTAGGCTCATGGAACTCCAAAACTCTGCTTGTAGAATTTCTCTAATCTTGTTCTCTGCACTACAGATAAAAATGAATTGTGTTGCTGGGTCTCTGTTAAGAAAATTTCAAAGCTGGGCGCCAGTGGCTCACACCTGTAATCCTAGCTACTCAGGAGGCTGAGATCTGAGGATCGTGGTTTAAAGACAGCCTGGGCAAGAAAGACCGTGAGACTCTGATCTCTAATAAACCACTAGAAAACCGGAAGTGGTACTGTGGCTCAAGAGGTAGAGCACTCGACTTGAGCTGAAGAGTGCAGGGACAGCCCCCAGGCCCAGAGTTCAAGCCCCAGGACAGACAAAAACAGCAACAACAACATCAAAAGAAAATTTCAGCCTGTGCCAAGGAGACATAGGGTTTCTCCTATTCCTTCCTGTAATGTTTTCAGCACGTCTGCTTTGACTCCGAGGTGTTTGATCCATTTGGAGTTGATTCTAGTGCAGGGTAATATATAAGGGTCTAGCTTTAGTTTTCTACAAGTGATTAACCAATTTTGCCAGCACCATTTTACTGAAGAGGCTGTCTTTCTTCCATCCTTTGATTGATATTTCTTGCCATTGACCAATACCTTTTCCTTTGGGATCTGAAAATAAAGATGCACCCAGTTGTTGCTTGTTGATCATGCCTATAACCATCTCTGACTCTGACCCATGATCCCCGCTGTTCACTTTTCTTTTTGAGTACATTACTTGTTTATCATTGTTATCCCTTTTCTTCGTTGTTGTTTTCCCAGTGCCCCTTCCCTTCCCCACTTCCCAGACTCCTACCCCCCTCCTCCCCACCCATCCCTCGCTGCCCGAAGTAAAGTTCGATCCCAATATACTGTCCTGTGGGTATCCTTGTTGCAATGGGTCATCCTGTGTCCTTGTTTTAGTGTTTTGTTATTCCCCTTCCCATCCCTAGATTAGACAAATGTATATACAAGATGCAGGGTATCAAAATCGAGCACAGTGACAACAGGGGATATGCACTGTTCACATTTCATTCAAGGAAGTAGTGCCATTTTTGGATGCTTCGTGGAGAGAACAATGGCTTTTAGCTTCCTGACAGGCTGGTATCTTGGTACCTGTATTTTGTTTTCTCATTTTACGTTGTATTTTCTGAGTGCCCATTGCAGGTTTTAGCTTCATCAATATATTTTTAATTAAAGGGAAATAATTTCATTTTAGGACTGGAATTTAAAGATCAGTACTCAATTACCTGGTAATAACTATTTCTAGAGGAAAGGTGAAGAACATAAAAATATATAGACAGCACCTAACAGCCATTTTCACTTCTGTACCTTTGCTTGCTAAAAACTCTGCTTAAACATTGAGGAGTGAAGTGAAAGAGGCAGAAAACTGGACTGCCCTCATCAAAGTAGGCAAGCACCCCTGAATGACTTTATTTAAAGGTATGGAGTAACATTAATGCTTAATGTAATAGAAATTAGAAGTTATGAATACTAACCACTCATTTTTGCTTCTGTGCGAATTGCTTTGTGCTAGATGATTTTATGGTTTTTGTATGATTTTAACTGTGACTGGTTTTAGTTCCTCAGTAGTGGAATGTCAGCCTGGGAGCCTAGAGTTGCTTAGTAAAAGACTTCAAAGACTTTACGCAAAGTCCTCAGAATCATCCCCAAAGCTGCAACGCCCTACCCAGAGGCCGGAGCAGTAAGGCCCTAAGATCTAAAATATACTTGGAACTCAAAAAATTAAACCCCCCAACAACAAATCCTCAAAGAAACAACTGCCCAATAAATAAGTGGGTGAAAGACTTAAAGAGAAACTTCTCTGAAGAAGAAAGAAGGATGGCCAATAGACACATGAAGAAATGCTCAACATCCCTAGCCATAAAAGAAATGCAAATCAAAACAACATTGGGAAGAAATATAATGTTTTAAGAAACCTAAGCAACTCCATTTTTGTTTAACACTCCATCTCAGTTCTGCGACTTGACTCGTGATCCACTTTAGCCCCAATGCTAGGAATTTATGACAGAAAGCCATGCACAATCTTGGAGCCATAGATGGCATTTGCTAAAGGCAGGTGTTAGCCCCCAAATGGTGTTGCCGCCCCCCCCCCCCCCAGCCACCTAGGACTAAGAGTTTCTAACCAACCAGTTCTTCAGAGCCCGGGGCAAGACATGCCATGCATTCTGTTGGTCTGGGTGTGACTTGTAATGGTCAAGCTATGGACCAAGGACATTTTGCTGTAAAGGTCAACCAATCATTATTTGCCCAGCTTAGCTTGCTTTAAATGTAAATGTTAACCAATCATGTAATTTTTTTATGTAAAAGTTCCTTAAAGTTGTTTGTTCAATACTATAAAAACTGTGCTGATTCTATGCTCAAGGCCTCTTAGCGTCACCAGTTACCATGGGTGCGGAGGACCAAGCTCGAGCTTGCAATAAACTGGCTCTTTGTTGCTTACATTGATCTTGGTCTCTGGTGGTCTTCTGGGGGTCCCCGAATTTCAGTATAACAAAGGTAAGCATCTATAATATTCTAAACCAATTGGCAGGAATTTATTAGCAGCAGTAAGGATGGTTACACATAATAGTCAAAGCCATAAAATATACATATTTGATCATGGTCATTTTGCACTCTGTTCATCTTGCTTGTGGATGGCAGTGTTTTTAATGGTTATGGTGTATTAGAATAACATCAAAAGTCTTGGTTCTAATAAAAAAGTATTGAAAGTCATTATTCATGTATTTAGCCCATTTTTCAATTAAGTTAGTAGAGTTTGTCTGATACTGAGTTGCAAGAATGACTGATGTGCTGTGAACATTAATACTTCAGTAGATGTTTGCCTATAATTCCTCCTATTTTGTCAGTTGCTTTACTATGCATTGTTTGCTTCCCACAGTTCTTAGCTCACCGTAGGCCTGTTGCTTTTGTTACGTGTGTAATGTCCATGAGTCTAGTGTCAGTACCATTGTTATGACTTTTCCCTTACAGTTTCTCATTTGGGATTTACAGTGTTGAGTCTTACCTCCATTTTTAGTTAGTCATACAATCATTTACATGTGGTTTTCTTGTGAGTTATTAAGAATAGTTATATATTTCCTGTTAAGTTTTTAAAAAGAGGTAGCTGAGTAAGAACCACACCATGCACGTGGTATTCAGGTAAGGGGTAGGTTTATTCATTGTTCTGGCTGGCACCAGATCATCTTGGCCCTCTATGCAGCTGAGAAAGGCCTGGGAAAGACCTGGGAAAGAGCTGGGGAAAGAGCTAGGAAAGAGAGAGCTGGGAAAGAGAGCTGGGAAAGAGCATCTGGGCCTGGGCTAGGCCTTATGGGTGGAGAAAGGTGTGGCCACATCAAATTCAGATGTGACCTCAGTGGATGCAGTTGTGACCTCTTCCAGGTGTGCCAGTTGCCTAGGTAACTCAGGTACTGGACAGAGTCTTTGCTGCAAGGAGGGTGGGGTAGGGTGGGGTCTGCTTGCCGTCTCCGAGCCAAACTTACATTCCAACCTTTTAATAATCATGAAGTAGGGCGTGGATTCTCTCTGGCTACTTCCTGCTGACAAGGGGTGTCGACAATAGGGATAAAAGGCTGGAATTTGGTCCCCTCCCAGAGAAGGCAGCAAGCAGCAGCTGTCCCTTGGTGGCCTTAGTCCTTAGATGAAGTCTTGAGAAGTCTCATGAGGCATTGAGGGGCTGAAAATACTAGAGAGCAAATAAACGGCAAGAGAAAGGACTTGGGGCTGAAAAATGTTGGTAGAAATGTCCCTAGCTACTTCTGACATCTGGTGACTAGGTAGGAGAAGTCAGGTAACAAAGGCAAGAATATAAATTCCTGTCCAGTTAATAGGTAGAAAGATACAGACACTAGATGGGCAGGCTTCTTACTTCTATTGACCGCCCGGTTCTGGTTAATTTTGAAAGGACAGAAACAAAGTTGCTGATGTGACATCATCTCCTCTTGCTCCTCTCCATGGTCCCTTGTTCCCCAGACTGGCTGAGTCTAGGTGCTTGTTGCTGGATGGTTTGTCCCAGTTGGTATTCAAGGAGGATTGAACTCAAGGCCTGGGCACTGTCCCTGAGCACCTCTGCTCAAGGCCACTGAACCACTTTGAGTTACAATACCACTTGCAGTGTTTTCTGGTTCGAGTCTTGAGCCGTGCTTCCAGCCTGGCTCTTTGCAAGTTAGGTGAGAGATGGAGTCTTAGGGATTTTTCAGCCCAGGCTGGCTTTGAACTGCAATCTTTGCCACAAAAGCTCTTTATTATTTCCAATTAAAGCAACAAGGAGAACAAATAGAATAGAGTTTAACTGGTCCTTATCAAGAATTGACAAACAAATATTCTGCAATGACAAAACTTGTTAGTGTAAGGTCCGCCCCTGGATGGCTAGCAGACTCCACCCTCCTCGCAGCAAAGTCTCCACCCATTACCTGCGTTACCTAGGCAACTGGGACACCTGGAAGAGGTCACATCTGCATCCGCTGAGGTCACATCTGAATTTGATGTGGCCACACCTTTCCCCGCCCTTACCCTACATAAGGCCTAGCCCAGGCCCAGACGCTCTCTTGCTCTTCTTTTCTAGCTCTCTCTGCTCTCTCTGCTCTAGCTCTTTCCTCTCTCTTTCCCAGCCATGTGGAGTGCCAACCTTGCCTGGTCCCAGCAGGTCTACTGAATAAACCTACCCCTTACCTGAATACCACGTGCATGCTGGTGCTGTTCTTACTCGGCTACCTCTTTTTAAAAACCTAACATAAATGGTGCCGAAACCCAGGATAAAGGCTGAAAGTCAGGATAGCTGGGATTTCTCTGTTTTTTTCCTCTTTTTTCTTTTTTTGTTCTTCCCTTTTTGCTCTGAGGAATACCCACAGTTCTGACGGCCTTTTGCGAACCAGTCTGTCTGTGGCGGAATCAGCGCATCGATACCATTGCTGCCTTCACATCCATGTCCACACCACTTCTCTACTCTGGTGAGTGAAACTACTCTACGGCTCTCTGTTGCTCAGTCTCTGTCCAGACGTGGCGCCACGCCAGAGAGCTCCTATGGCCTTTAGCTGAAAGGCCGGTCACCTCTGAAGCTGAGGACCCTTGGTTATGGGGGCTTGGCCATTTCTCTCTAAAGGGCTCTGGGGGAAGTTGGGACGCCGCTTCTGCCTGGTCAGCTCTCCTTCACTCACCAGACTGACTCTACTCATTTAATGGGGTGCTACGAATCACGCCTGAGCTGTGAAACCCCTTTGAAATGCCTCCTGCGCTCCCTGGAAAGCCAGAGAACCTAATTTTATGCCGTTCTCAGAAGTACACAGTTTTTGCTACTGCAATGGTAAATGGTCAGAAGTTTGTTTAATTTCAGGCTCTCTTTGCTCTCTTTCTGCCATTCATGTCCAACTTTCTACCCTTTTTTCTACAACTTTTTGGCTTGTGCCTTGAAGAGTGCGTCACAGGCTGGGTCCCAGGGACCCCCCTCTAGGTTCCCTCTCAAAGGCTAGCCAATGTAGGCTTGGTCTATTTTTTCAGGCTTTCTTTGCATTCTTTCAGAAATTCGCCATCTTGAATTCGCCATCTTGGCCAAGTGGTGGATTAAGGGTTTGGCCCCATCTGACCCTTAACCTTCCACTAAATTTACTACTCCATCTATTCTAAGGTGCCTTGCTAACAAGTTGCTCTTTTCACAGGCCCTGGTAATGGAGGCCCAACCATCTGATATGCTTTGTTAGCAAAGATGTCTAAATGTTGTCGAAATTTTAGGTTTTGAGTTTTGCCTTTTTTGTTTTGTTTTGTATATTCTACTACTGACTACATGGTTCTAAAATACTGGGCATATCTATGCTAAAATTCTCATCACATCTAATGAGTTTTGTTATTGCAGGATATTTGTTGGTCAGTTCTTGATAAGGAGCAGGTAAGCTCTACTTATTCTACTTGATCTCCTTGTTGCTTTAATTGGAAATAATAAAGGGCTTTTGTGGCAAAGATTTCAATTCAAAGCCAGCCCAGGCTGAAAAATCCCTAAGACTCCATCTCCCAACTAACCTGCAGAGCCAGGCTGGAAGCATGGCTCAAGACTCTTATCTCTAACCAGCCAAATACTGGAAGTGCTATTGTAACTCAATGTGATAGAGCACTAGCCTTGAGCAGAAGTGCTCAGGGACAGTGCCCAGGCCTTGAGTTCAAATCTTGAATACCAACTGGGACAAGCCATCCCAGCAACGAGCACCTAGACTCAGCCAGTCTGGGGAACAAGGGAACATGGAGAAGAGTAAGAGGAGATGATGTCACATCAGCTACTTTGTGCCTGCCCTTTCAAAATTAACCAGAGCCGGGAGGTCAGTGGAAGTAAGAAGCCTACCCAGCCAATGTCTATACCTGTCTACCTATTAACTGAACAGGAATTTATATTCTTGCCTTTGTCACCTGACTTCTCTACCTAGTCGCCAGATGTCAGAAGTAGCTAAGGACATTTCTACCAACATTTTCAGCCCCAAGTCCTTCCTCTTGCCATTTATTTGCTGTTTAGTATTTTTTTCCAGCCCCTCAATGCTCATGAGACTTCTCCAGACTTCACCTAAGGACTCAATCCACCAAGGGACAGCTGCTGCTCACTGCCTTCTCTGGGAGGAGACCAAATTCCAGCCTTTTACCCCTATTGTCAATGCCCCTTGTCAGCAGGAAGTAGCCAGAGAGAATCCTCGCCCTATTTCATGATTATTAAAAGGCTGGAATGTAAGGTCCGCCCCTGGATGGCTAGCAGACTCCACCCTCCTCGCAGCAAAGTCTCCACCCATTACCTGCGTTACCTAGGCAACTGGGACACCTGGAAGAGGTCACATCTGCATCTGCTGAGGTCACATCTGAATTTGATGTGGCCACACCTTTCCCTGCCCTTACCCTACATAAGGCCTAGCCCAGGCCCAGACGCTCTCTTGCTCTTCTTTTCTAGCTCTCTCTGCTCTAGCTCTTTCCTCTCTCTTTGCCAGCCACGTGGAGTGCCAACCTTGCCTGGTCCCAGCAGGTCTTCTGAATACCTGAATACCACGTGAGTGCTACTGTTCTCTCTCTGCTCTAGCTCTTTCCTCTCTCTTTCCCAGCCACATGGAGTGCCAACCTTGCCTGGTCCCAGCAGGTCTACTGAATAAACCTACCCCTTACCTGAATACCACGTGCGTGCTGGTGCTGTTCTTACTCGGCTACCTCTTTTTAAAAACCTAACAGTTAGATGTGATGAGAATTTTAGCACAGATAGGCCCAGAATTTTAGAACCACATAGTCAGTAGTAGAATATACAACACAAAACAAAAAAGGCAAAACTCAAAACCTAAAATTTTTGACAACAAAATGTAGACATCTTTCCTAATAAAGCACATCAGATGGTTGGGCCTCACTTACCTGGACCTATGAAAAGAGCAACCTGTTAGCAAGGCACCTTAGAATAAATGGATGGAGTTGTAAGCTTGGTGGAAGGTTAAGGGTCAGATGGGGCCAAACTCTTAACCCACCATGTGGCCAAGATGATGAACTCAAGATGGTGAATTTCTGAAGGAATGCAAAGAAACAAATAGATCAAGCCTACATTGGCTAGCCTTTGAGAGGGAACCTGGAGGGGGGTTCCCGGAACCCAGCCTGCATCACACTTTTCAGGGCACAAGCCAAAATGTTGTAGAAAAGAGAAAGGGAGAGAGGGAAAGTTGTACATGAATGGCAGAGAAAGCAAAGAGAGCCTGAAAGCAAACAGACTTCTGCCCATTGCAGTAGCAAAAACTGTCTACATCTGAGAATGGCATAAAATTAGGTGCTATGGCTTTCCAGGGAGCACAGTAGGCATTTCAAAGGGGTTTCACGGCTCAGGCATGACTGGCAGCACCCCATTAATAGGGTAGGGGTGGGGAAAGGTGTGTCCAGGTAAAGGGAAGTGGGACCAGGTGGGAGAAAGGAGTGGCCACATCAGATTCAGAAGTGACCTCAGCAGATGCAGATGTGACCTCTTCCAGGTATCCCAGTTGCCTAGATAACTCAGGTACTGGGCGAGATCTGCTCACCATCCATGAATGGTCCTTACATTCCAGCCCTTTGATAATTATGAAAAAGGGCGAAGATTCTCTCTGGCTCCTTCTGGCTGGCAAAGGGCATTGACAGTAGGGGTAAAAGGCTGAGATGTGGTCCACTCTGGGAGAAGGCAGCAGGCAGCAGTTGTCACTTGGGTGTTGAGTCCTTAGATGAAGTCTGGAGGAGGCAAGTCTCTTGGATGAAGTCTGGAGAAGTCTCATAAGGCATTGTCGGAAACCTGAACAAATGGAAACTCTGACAATTTTCAAACCTAGAATGGCTAGCCTTTGAGAAGGAATCGGGGGGTGGGGGGAGGGTATTCCTGGGACCCAGCCTGTGTCTCACTCTTCAGGGCACAAGCCAAAATGTTTTACAAAAGAGAAAGGGAGTAGGTAGGATAACAGGCATGAGCCACTGGTGTCCGGCCTCACACTTCTTAATTAGTAGGATATCCATTGGATTCTTGACTGTATTGTCCTCATCTCTTCATTTGTTTGTTGCTTTTCCCTTGACCCTCACTCCACTCCTTTTGAGTACCAACTTTCTCTGTTCTATTTTGAACTTTGATTCTGTTTTTCTTAGGAATTACACTATTTGAATTCTCCCTTGAATCTACTGTATTTCATACCACCCAACCTATTTATTTGTATTTTCCCACCTATGAGAGAATACATGTGAGATCTGCCATTTGGTGATTAGTTTATTTAGCTTCATATCATATCTTCCTGTTCCATCCATTTTCCTGCCAATGACAAGACTTCATTCTTCTTGTTTTATAATGCTCCATTGTGTGTCTTCATATACATTGTATATTTATTTATACATTTAGATAACATAAGGTATAAGATTTCCATATTATAAGCACAATTACAGATTCAGATGACTGATTTTCAATTCAGTTGCCCTTTTCTATTTTTAGAAACAGCAGGAGATTTTTATAAGTAAGACCTTTCTATTTTTACACTTTGAGCACACCCAGGTTACCAAGGTCTCTCTAGTATGTGGTGACTATTGTTTCGCTAATATCCCTGTTCACTTGATATCTTTAGTTTCCCCTCCTATTTTGTACGCTGATTATATTTTTTCAAGCTTTTATTTTTTTCTACTAGGGAATAGCTGAACTGTTAGCACTACTGAATTACTTCTTACTTAAAATGTGAATGTAAATGTGAATTTTTACCTCTAACAAGTAATGGGAATTTCAGTCACTTGATAGGTGGAAGATGTGTTAAAGCAGGGGTCTTAAAATTTTCTTCACTTTACAACTGTTTATGTCTTTGAAGTAAGGTTTACATATCTCCTTTCCATAGTCATTCTTCCAAACTTTCTGTTTATGGTACTGCGGTGAGGCTGATGGAGCAGAAATAGGAAGATGTTCATATCTTCCAAGATGCTTACTCTTTGAGCTGCACAAATCTTTATCATCATCTTATTTTAGAAAAGATAATATTTTATTTATATGAAGAGTCAATGAAAGCTTGTTTCACACATTCCTAGTTTGAAAATATATAAGTTAAATATCAAAAATCAGTCATGTTTATATTCAGGTTTTGAATTCAAAAGCCATTGTGTTTGTTGTTGTTGTTTTTAATTTCAACCTACCAAGGATAAATTCAATATCCAGTCAAAAGACGTTTACATGAAAAACTATGTTGTAATCATTTGGTAAGTGCTACATTTTGGATTTATTTTGAAAGACAAAAATATTAATTTTTAAAGCCTCCTGAGAAAAATGGACAATATTTAGAATATTAAATAAAAATGACCTGAAGACGTTTTTAGTTATAAGCAGGTAAAATGAAGAACATACATGTGTAGAGAATTCTTGGATAGAGAACATTTTGATTAAGTAGAAACTAAATTTCAATTTGTAATCACTGTGCTCAAGTAAAATATTTCAAAATCCTACCTACACTAGCAAAACTACTAGTTCCTTTTCTACTTCCTCATGAGGTATTTAATTTTGAGGAAATTATTCTACACCATGAGTTTAAGGCAGTTATAAGAAAGAAAATGGGATGTGATAACAGCTTCATGGCATGTGGTGTACTGGATCATGTAGTTCCACTTTATTTGGGGACAAACTTAAGTCTAATTAACCAAAGGATCAAGGACACAAGGTGAAGTCTAATGGCATCAATCCAATGTCTTGTACCCTCAGCCCAAACCTGAGGTACCTGGAACATTGTTTATCAAACATGAAGTGAAAGTGCTGACAAATTCAAATACAAGGCTGTATTTTGGAGGTTAAAGCAAAGTGTAAGCAAGACTGAAGATTTCAGTCTTTATTTTAGACAATGAATATCCATTCAAAGGGAGAAATATGTATAAAATCCTAAATATTCTGATTCTACTTAGTAGTTATATCACTAATTGGTAGATATAGTATAATGTTGTTGGTGAGTCTAGGCTAGATCTCAAGGCCATTTTTACCAGGCCTTACTTATTAAACAGATGCTCTTAGCAGTAGAACCACACTTCTAGACTATTTTGCTTTATTTATTTTTCAGAAAAAGTATCCCACTTTTGCTAATCATGGCTTCTATCAGAAGGGTAGAAGCTACTTTTTGAGTGGCTGGGGCCACACATGTGTGTCACTATGCTGTAATTTGAATAAGAAGTGCTAAGGGGTTCTGTGTATAACATTTCACTTGTAAATACAGTAAGAAAAGAGGACTACTTGAATTATGGGTACATTGTTATTGCTTATAGTGTGTAAGTGTCATCACATAGATATATCTGAGACTTCAGTCCTATATTAATATAATAGTATTTTACATATAAAGCACATACACACACACACACACACACACACACATATATATATATATATATTGTACACACACACATATATACATCAGCCCTACTCATCCATTCAAGTAACTTGGCTCCTTTTTCACATATGTACGTTGAGTATCATGAATGTGTTCACCTACCCTTCCTCTTTCCATCTTTCTGCACCATCTCCCCTCAAGCCCCACTCGCCACAGACAAAGCAAGTTTTCAGCTTACTTGTTTCATTTTGTTAATCTGATAGTTAACCCTTGAAAGGAGTTACATCGCTGCAATCTCTTTCTTCATAAGAATTTATGTTAAAGTTAATTTTTATATCGTAGGGCATAGAGCTAAGTGCACTTTAAATTAGTAATGCCTCAACAGTCAAATTTGAAACAAAAGAAACAATTTCATGGTAAAACTAAATATCTTGAACAAAATTTTATTAGGATTACTTGTGATAATAACACTGAATATTTTAGTTGTTCTATTCTTATTAATAGCATAGGAAAAATTCTGTTTGTATGGACATTTATCCTGGAGTAGTTGCTGAATAAAGAAAGTAAAAAAGCCTGAGTACTCTCTTTTAATGTTCATCCATTCAAATTAACTTATTGATATTGGTAAGGAAGACGATAGAGTTTTAGGGTTGAAAGAAGGAATGCAGTGTTTTAAATCAAGAAAAAATATCTGTGTTATAGAAATAATTAGTTTAGATCGATTACTGTTCCATTGGAAGGTTAGTGAGATTTGCTTTCCCTTCCCCAGCCAACCATACATATGGAACTTACAAAGTTTTCCCTCTTAGCTGGCTTGAAATTCCATGCAACCCTCTCCTTGTCATAAATATTTAATAAACTGACACTTCTGTTTGCCAAGGCTTTTTGTGCATTGGGTAGAGGATTTTTATAAACTGTTCAAGTCACAATACTTTAATTTTGTGCATGTGTATTATTCCAAAATTTGTTTTATGTGCCAATTAGGCATTGATTTTTAAAATTGCTTATATTCTCTATGTAAGCAAGAAGTAGATTTTATATTATAGTACAAAGAAGATAGGAAACTAGATGTATTTAATGTGCATTAGTGACTAAATGATTCATTTACTGATTCATTCATCTTTATCTTTTGGAATATGTGTTCCATGTGCTCAATGTGCATATATAGTAGAATACTATATGGCTAATTTTGAAGAAATTTATATTCTCTTGTTATTGTCTGAGCTCCCTTACTATGAACAATACTATTGCATGCTTCAACTGTCTGAAAAATAGTCCTCTTGCTTGAGTCAATATAAATCTTGTACTTTATATTGCTTTATACATATTATCACCAACACTTAAGCAAACATATTGTCAAAATGTTTATATTTTATTCTTCATTTTTATTAGACTGACAAAAAGTGCAATCTGTGTTTTAAGCAGTCTTATTAAGATATTGAAAAACCATCTATGTGGAAGGGAGGAATAGTAAAATGGAGATTCAAGGCCAACCTAGACAAAGCAGTTAATGAAAGGCTGAAGAATTATATACACATATAAAATATCTGTATATTCATAGTTACATATATAGCCAGGTACTTGTGGCTCATACCTGATTCAGGAGGCTGAGATCTAATGATCACAACTCATAGCCAGCTTGGGCACAAAAGTCCATGAAACTAGAATCTCCAATTAACTACCAAAAAAAAGCCAAGACTGGAGGTATGGTTCAAATGGTAGAGAGTTGCCATTGAGCATAAAAGCTCTTAAACAGCAGCTAAGCCCTGAGATCAATCTTCAGGATGAGTGCACACACACACACACACACACACACACACACACACACACACACACACACACACACAAAACAAAACACATATTAATGCATACATACAATTTGAAGCTTTGATATACATTGTGAAATGATCAGTACAGCACAGTTCAGGTGGTTAATTTAGCTAGCATCTCTACATGGTTGTCCTTTGTATGAGAGTTCAAGGTAAGGATATTAATCCTCTTGGCAAATTTCAAGTATATAGTTTTATTAGCTGTTTTATTTATTTTTTGCAAAGTTGTAAACTATTTCCCTTAATCCTTGAGTGACTTTCTTGAATCTGGAACACAAGTTTCAAGGCCCATTGAAGTCCAAAGACATGGAATAAGTAGCTGCTTTGTGTGGATGATTGATCATGACTTACAAATATCTGAGCACATGTGACCTTAGAAAAGTGCTTCTGAGGGCTGGGAAGGTGGCTCAGTGGTAGAGCACTTGACTTGCATGCCTGAGGCCCTGGGTTCGATTCCTCAGCACCACATAAGCAAAAAGAAAAAAGCTGGAAGTGGCGCTGTGGCTCAAGTGGTAGAGCACTAGCACTAGCTGAAGAGCTGAGGGACAGCGCCCAAGCCCAGAGTTCAGGCCACACAACTGGACCAAAAAAAAAAAAGAAAAGAAAAAAGAAAAAGAAAAGCGCTTCTGAGGAACTCTTCTTGAGTTTGAAGTATATCACACTATTAAATATACAAAATCAGATAAATACTAGTTATTGCAAATGAGGAAAACCATGAGACCCAGAAAAGGTCAGATAAGATGATGCTAAACTAAATGAACCCCAAGATAAGGACATAAGTAGTTTTTATTTCTTTCTTGGTATTGTTTCTAATGTATTAATAAGGTACCTTGTGATTTTTTTGTTGCTTAGTATGTCCCTCCCCCATGGTATAACACCTGTTTTCACTGTATTTGATGTTGGTATAATTTGTGGAGGGGAAGGGAAAAAAAAAAACCACAATTGTTTAAATAGAGATACAGGTGGACAGATTGAAACAAAGACATTATGTCGTAAAACTAACTTTAAAACTTTGGCGGGGGGGGGGGGGGGGGAGGGGGAGGGGGGGAGGGGAACAGGGGAGAGGGGGGTGGTAGAGATGAGAAGGGAAAACAAAGGAGGAGGCAACAATGCTTGATAAGAAATGTACTCATTACCTTGCTCATGTAATTGTAACCCCTCTGTACGGTATTTTTCACAATTAAAATATGTATTAAAATAAATAAATGAATAAATATACAAAATCAAAGGATCGATAATAGAATTTCATAAACTCCTTCAGCTGTTGAAAGACCGGTAACTATAAAATATTGAAAGTAATTGGAAGTTTGAAGCTAAAAAGAATCTAAGGTATACATTATCTATGGTATACATAACTATACATAAGTTATACATAACTATAATTATCTATAACTAAGGTATACATACATAATCAGAAAGATGAAGAACAGAAGTAATAAGAATGTTTAAAACTTATTTCCTACAGTTTACCTAGAACTAAATAAATTCATACAGCTAAAACCTGGCAAATCTAGTACTGTAACCCAAGTTTCTTATGAACAAATTTATCATTCTTTGCACTGTGTGAAATCCAAGTCCTATTCTTACCATGTCAGTAGTTTTGTTGTTGTTGTTTCTCCTATTCATGTTTTTCTTTATTTTTCTGAACATACTTAGTTTCAGAGCTGCAAGCAGGGGAGCTTAGGCACCCGGACCTTTGCAGTACCTGAGTAAGTTATGGTTGGCTAGGCAGGCATTCACACGTACCGTTACAAAGTTGAGAACATTACTGACAAAATGCCTGGAAGTTTGTGAACCACAAAATATCCTGACTGACCAAACTGATTCCTTTAATTACAATTAAATGCAATGATTTGAGGAATAAATAATGCAGTGATATTATAATTAATGAATCACTTGGAACGAGGGTGAATAGAAATGAGAATATTTAAAAAATAACTAGAAAATGTAGTATACACACACCACACACACACACACAATGGAATTCTATGCCTCCATCAGAAAGAATGACATTGCCCCATTTGTTAGGAAATGGAAAGACTTGGAAAGAATTATATTAAGTGAAGTAAGCCAGAACCAAAGAAACAAAGGTCCCATGGTATCCCTTATTTACAAAAAATAGTACATATGTAGGACAAGTAGAAAAGGTCAAAAGCTGTGTACTTATGACCACATAATATGATGTTAAGTTAAATGAACTCCAAGATAGGGACACAATTTTTTTTCTTTCTTACTATTGTTTCTAACGTATTTATAATGTGCCATGTGATTTTTTTTTGTTGTTTCTTTGTTATGTTCCTCCCCCACAGTATAACTCCTGTTTTCACTGTATTCTATGTCGGTGACCTGCAACTTACATATACACTTCTTTAACTCAGGGAGGGGAAGGGAAAAAAACCCAAAATGCTTAAATAGAGATACAGGTTGACCCATTGTAAAAATGAGATGTATAAGACACTATGTTGAAAAAGAACTTTAAAACTTTGGTGTGGGGGGAGTAGTTGTGGAAGTGAGAGGGAAGGGATGGTATGGGAAAACAAAGGAGGAGGCAACAATGCTTGATAGGAAATGTACTCATTATCTTGCTCATGTAACTGTAACCCCTCTGTACAGTATTTTTATAATAAAGAATGTACAAAAAAACCTTCACAAGACAATGTGATGGAAATGAACTTTACAACTTGATGGGGCTGGAGGGGGAGAGAAAGTTAGAGAAAAATGAGAAAGGGAGTAACAATGTTTGACAAGAAATATACTCATTATCGTAACCTCTCTGTACATCACATGGCAATAAAATTAAATTAATAAAATGAATTTTTAATGTTTCCTTTTAGTAAAGTATCATCAAGTGAATTTTACATTTGGTGAAAATTATGAAATGTAAAAATATTATGTATTTGTATTGCTATACTATACCAACTTAGGCCTTTACATATACTAGAATAATCTATTTATTGTTCCTTTGAAGATACATGTAATTATAATTTTAATTTAGACTTACATGTACAAATTACCAAGACCACAATAAACTTATATTAAGAGGAAAGAAAATCACAAGATATTGGACACAAAATTTTCGACTTTCCCATTAGTAGAAGTACAAAGCTCCATTTAAAATTTCACAGATATTTTAAGATCATGAAATCATTGCATTTTTCATCCATACAGTCTATGAGATATAGATAGATAGTTAGATAGGAACATACTACAAACTAAAATATATCTCAAGAACATAAGGTTTCAGTATTGCTTATGATAAAGTTCATTGGTTGTTCTGTGAGAACCAAGTTTGTTTTATTCAAGTACTAAGGTCTTTCTGTTTGTAAAACACATTTACAATAGAGACATAGTTCACAAGCTACAGTTTTAAAGAAGTAATTTGTGAATTTGATGCAAACATTTCATGAATAAGAAGGTAATCATTAGTGTATTATTATAGTAAAGATGTTATAATATTTATATCATGAAGAAAAGTCCTCTCTTTTCTCATTTGTTAATAGAGCTATGTGGTATGCTATAAAGTGTGTTATGTATGTCCTATGAACTCTAAAGTTCATTCCTTTTAGAATCGATTTCTCTTTAGAAACCAGAAATCAATTTATAGCTTGATTTCTGTCATGCCCCTATTTATTTCCCATTTTGTGATTTGTTCTCTTTACTTAGAAAAAACAAAGATGGTTCTGGTAATACATCACCTTCAATTTAAACTTCTGGGATATTCAAGAATTGTTGGACTGAATCGTTTTTAAAAGTTTCTCATACATTTCTGATTTCAGAAACCTGGGATAGGAATCCATTTCCATATGCCTATACACTATTTTTTGAGCCTCTTCAAAACATGATTCAGTAGGTTCCTGAATGTTCCTGGAGATAGTTTCTCTTGTTGAACTGTCGATGTTAATCTGAAAAAGTAAAATTATATGTAAAGCCATATTAAGTAAGCATAGTCAAAGGGAAAGATTTAAATTATGCCCCTTCTTCAGTTTAACAGGGTAGCTTTATTACAGGCATGAGCCATTGGCTCCCAGCAACAATTGCTTTTAATAGGCCCCACTCTTGGATCCTATAGTTTGTTTAATCTCCTAGTATTTTATGGAAGGTGGATATTTACTTTTAAGAAAGTAAAATGTTTACTTCTTATAATTCTTTTTGTATCCTCTGAATAAAGCTACTCAGGAGGTTGAGATCTGAGCATCGCAGTTCAAAGCCAGCCCGGGCAGGAAAAGTCCATGAGACTGTTACCTCCAATAAACCACTAGAAAACCCGAAGTGGCACTGTGGCTCAAATGGTAGAGTGCTAGCCTTGAGCTGAAGAGCTGAGGGACAGCGCTTAGGCCCAGATTTCAAGCCCCACGACCAAAAAAAGAAAAAAAAAAAAAGAAAAAAAGCAATTGTTTTGGAGAATGTAAAAGAATTGTTTGGCACTCTGTAAGTGAGGAAGTTTATAAAATTGAAGTCTCTTTTTAGGTAAAAAGGAAGTTAGTGGTCATTTGAAGTTTTATTTCCTTAATAGCAACAAATGTTGCTTTAACTATGTCCTGAAATGGGAAGACAGTGAGGAGAAGTAGGAAAGGAGAGGGGAGAAGTGGTTATTTGGGTAAACTAAAAATTTCCAGACAAGAGACTTGGGGGAATAAGTAATTAATGCAGGACTCTTTCTGCATAATAGAAGCATTACATTCCACCCTTGAGCCATTCCTCCTGAAAAGTACATTTTACTCCTGAGTCAATACTTTGCTCAAGCAGTTGTAAGTCAGTGGAAGTAAATCAATGTGGATGAATATTTGGTTTGCTAGTTTTTTTTACTGAGGTTGGCAATCACAGACTGACCAGTACCACTGGAGATGGGAATAGTTGTAGCATCTTCTAGCAAGGAAATTTTTTCTAAGGATTGTCTTTTTGTTTTCTTTTTTCTTTTCTGGGAATTATTTAGATCATTTAGTGGATAAAGACCTCAGATGTCACAGCCTAATTTTAAATCCTAATTTACCTCTGAAGAAGTGTGCAATACTGGACTGATTACTTAAAGTCTTGGATTTCTAGATCTTTTCTCCGTGAAACTTAGAACAATACTGAATGTGTGACCTGTGAGAAGGTACTCATATGCCAAAAGCCTGGCATGTGTGGATGCACGGATAGTCATCAGCACCCCCCAAGGGATGTGCCAACCTCGACTACCCATTATTACCTCTCTAGGAGACTGTGGCTGGATATAGATCTTATAAAGCTTCTTGGCCTTAGAAATTCTGCTTGATCGTGAGGCAATTTTCTTATAGGTTTCACATGCCATCCAGAATTTTATATTCTCTTCACTGTGCTCCATTTTTAAATATGCAGCATAGACTACCGGACCATCTAAAATAGTAAAGAAATCATTTTATTTTCATAGATCAACATTATCGTAAACTCTGAGGTATATTCAATGCTTAAATCAGACTTCTGAATAAAAGATTCCAAGTTATGTATCAAGTACTTTATACCGATAGCAACCACAGTGATGTGGATGTATCTGAAACGCCTTTGGCAATGTGGCTAACTGCTGAGGTCATCCCTCTGAGTCACTCGGTGGAAGCTGTTCACCAGTGTAGATGACAGATTGACTGGGATTGCCACAAAGACTCAGAAAATAGGACTTCTGCTGGTCTGGTAGTCTGAATTCTCTCTGGTTATGAATTGACATAGCACACTTAACTCCTCACACCATACCTGTGGATAAGATCAGGTTTTCAAATCTAAATAGGCAAGTCAAGGTTGGAAGGAAAGTATCCAAGCTATGGAAGAGTGATACGCTGTTCCGTTTGTATGTCCTGATGTGTTCTCATTATCCAATAGCAGGAATGCAGATAAAGGTGAAAACAGGAACTTTATGTTCATAATAAATGAGAAATAATGACCAGGCAAAAAAGTAGAATTCAGAACAGATGTTTCTGAATCCAGTACAGAGTAGTGGCAGACATGGCATTACCATTGATTGGCTCAGATGCTAAGAAGTTGTTAAACTGAATTTCTCATGAGAGAAAACAATGACACAGATGGGAGGAGTTTGGGGGATTTTCTGACTGAGATACTATTTCTTTTCAGCTCATACTTGAAGATTTTGTGAGATCTCACAAATCTAACACATTACTCAGAATCTTCAGGATGTTCAAGTATTTCTAAAACTCAAGATGAACACTTTGAGATAAAAAATGTCTTTTATTAATTACAAAGTCTCTTGGTATATCTGAGAGATCCAGTTGCTCAGTGATAAAACAGCAAACTAATTTTCAATTGAGGCTAATAGATACATTTGTGGATTTGGCTTTGACTATCAACTCAACTCTGAGACCCATTAGAGACAATTAACGTAGGTTTATTTTTTAATATAAAAATCTTATATAATTTAATGTATATAGTGTGTTTGTATATTAGAACATACAAGTGTGCAACTGTCACCACAAGCAATGCTTTGAGTATATCCATCAACTCTACAGAGTAAGTTTTAGATTATCAGAGTATTGCTGTGTATCATTAACTTACTTGAATTAAGATAACCAGACCAAATGGAAATGATGAGAAAAGTCATATTTTCCTGGTTTATCACATCAAAGATTGGATCAAGTTCTGTAGGATTAGAAAGCCGAGCTTCTTGACTCCTTGGTTTCTATTGACTGGCAGCAGCAATAGAGGAATAAAGGCAATGATTAAAGGATTTTATGTGTAAGAGAAATAACATAGATAAAGGTAGCTTGCTTCTGAGAAAGAATTAAATATGGGGAAAGCTGGTATCTGCAAAAACTCTGACATCCAGGAAAACACAATCTTAGATCATGACTTCCTATTATCATGTGAGTAAGTATAGCTTTCAGATCATTCAGGAGTAGCTGTGACAGACAAATCACCTGGGACAAGAAAATGGATAAGGCTGGGCTAGAATATGTATAATTCAGCATAGGAAACCATGTAGATTAGATAACACTACCCACTGGAGACATATGCTTTATCTTAGACTTCTTATTTTCAAAAGGAATGATAAAATGTACCTTGCCACACTGTAAGCACAGAAAGCTGAGGGCAGAAAATAGCTGAATGGGTCAGCAAAACCAGATGTAAAACAAAAAGTACTTTCTGGTTTAAAAGATCAAATTGAAAGGCAATTTGTTATATGCTGAAGGTAAAAATAATGATAAAATGAAGAAATTGATATAATTGCTCTTTAGAGGAATTTTGACTGGATATTTTATTTGGAAAAGAAAATGTAAGAGTTGGGGTTAAAAAATGAGCAATCAAACAGAAAGTAATAGATACCTGGTAAAATCCACAGATACCATGGAATGAGATAGCCATAAAGGCTATTTGGATTGGTAAGTGGATTAGTGGATGGGTTAGGAAGGCAATCAGGAAACTAGTGTTAAGATTCTAAATTGTAGCACTGGGATGCCAGTGGCTGTAATCCTAGCTACTCAGAAGGCTGAGATCTGAAGATTACGGTTCAAAGCCAGCCTGGGCAGGAAAAGTCCATGAGACTCTTACCCTAATAAACCACTAGAAAACTGGAAGTGGCGTAGTGGCTCAAGTGCTAGAGTGCTAACCCTTGAGCTGGAGAGCTGAGGGACAGCACCCCAGCTCAGAGTTCAAGCCCCATAACAAAAAAAAAAAAGATTCTAAATTGTAGCATTCTGAATTTATATCTGTGTTTGATGTTTAACCTAATTATATATGAAATTGTTTATAGATGCTGTTTTCAGAACCTGATGGACATCTATTCTTGCTTTCTTTAACTTCTTTCCTGATAGAGGATGAGTGTCTCTATATTGTTGCAAGCTGGACTAATTGTTCATGATTCTATTTTATTATTATTATTATTATTTTCTGGTCATGGGGATTGAACTCTACTCTAGTCCTGGGCTCTGTCCACTTGAGCCCCAGGGCCACTTCTAGGTGTTTCTGTGATTAATTAGCTATAAGAGTCTCATTCCTGCCCAGGAATGAGAGTGAAACTGATGTTCACAAAAACTGATGTATACTTCTTGAACCTGTGTGATGTTTCAGCTATTTGTCTAGCATACAGACTAAAGAGATTTATGTGATTGGAATGTTTACAGAACTCTATATATTCGGCTAATGTTTGTGCATGCTGCAAGTTACCCACACAGGCCATTGAAACTGCACAGGTTTCAGGATTCTTAGTATATAATCAAAATTAAAATTGAATTACTCAGTTTAGAATTTCTATTGACTCATGTAACAAGGGACTAAACAAGTCAAAAAAGTATTTTACAAATCAGGCAATTGAATCAAAGGTGCCCATTCTGAAATTTTAAATGATACTCATTTCTAAGCATGGTGCTCAAAACACTACACTTCTGCTTGAGGAAAAGGAAGGAAGCATGAGCAACAGAGTTGCTCATTTGAGAATATGGAAGGCAAAGCTTTAAGTCATATGTTACGTTTTCCTGTTCCATGAAGAATGAGAATGTTGCCCTTAGTCATATCTAGCTTATGAAGATAGATTCCAGCACCCCTGGTAGAGAAGAAAGACATGACATTTCTTTGCTCTCAGTCAGAGAAGTGCCACATCTATCTCTTGATTCTATTTCTTATGTAGTGGCAGACTTTACACCCTTGCATTAAATTTAAAGGTGAAAAACAGCCATGAGTATACTTTAGAAATGTGTTTAAACCAACTTTAAATTCTTTTTGTTTTCAGTCAGTGCCACAAAAAAAATAACTTCTATTACCATAATGTGTATGAAATTCTGTGTTCTACTAAAATTTTCTGACTTGCCTGCTCAGGTAGTTATCATTTTTAATTTTTCTGCTACTGTTCTTTTGCTGTAGCCTTAGGAAGGTAACTTAAAGTAATGTGTATTGTTATTAATACTAAAAACATCTAATAAAGTAAATAACCACTATTAAAAATTTGTTGTATTTCTTTTTATTCTTTAATCATATATAGTCATGAATCTAGCTATTATTCATGCATCTGTACCAGAGAAGCACATGTTATTTTTAATATAATGTGGGGAGCATTTTTGTATCACAATGGCTCTTTCATACTTAATAATGTATGTTTTACTTTAGATGATGATATAATGCTACAATTAATCTGTATTATTATTTGGTATGCTTTAAACCATCTCTGGATAGTAATAATTCCCAGTGCAATATAATGTTAATATACAGCTGTTATACTATGTTGTCAGGGAATAATGACAAGTAAATAGCCTATAGTATGAACAAATATTTCTATCCATATATTTTTGATCTGCATTTGCTTTATCTCACCTGTATAGAACTGTGGATACAGAGAGCTGCCTGTAAAGTTAACAACACACTGGTATTAAACATTTAGATTTCTCTTTTCTATCATAATTTATCCAACATTGAAGATTTTGGTAAATAAATCCTTGCAACTCTTTGCTCTTAGAACATAATGAGAAGGAATAGTTTCTAGGTTGAAAAAGGAGATGTATCTCTAAAGCTTCTTTGGCCTAGAAATCCAAGGTAATTTTCTGATTCTTTCATGAACCTGGGAAATATTTTTAGTTTGAGGGCCCTCTGTATCTATGTATTTTAATAAAACATATATATATGTATATACACACATATGTATACACACATTGATAGATAGATTAATAAGTGATAGATTTCTTTTAGAAAGATTGCATTATATTTCATTGTCAATAGTGATATCCAGTAATATTGACTCCGTCTTGTTTGTTTATGGGGTAATGCCAGTGATACCTTTTTTCTTGGTTAGGTCAAATGTACTTAATTTATATTTATTCATTTATTTTTATTGTCTTTAAGTGTTTTGATTATAAACATTTCAATTCAACGATTCAGTTTGTGAGTACAATGCACCCCTTCCATCATTCTTCCTCAATTTTGCAAATGTCATCCGTCCCCTCAAGTTACATGGGACTTGTTTTTGTTTATTTTTATTTTTTGCTATATTTGTAGATCATCTACTATAACAAAGTTTCAGTTCATTATCTGGTATTACTTTTGGTCATTTACTAGGGCAGGAATACTCTCAATCCTCAGGCCTCTGTTGTATTCCCCCCACACACATTTTTTATTTTTTCTGGTCCTGAGGCTTGAACTTTGGGTCTGGGTCCTGTCCCTAAGATACTTTTGCTCAAGGCCAGCACTCTACTACTTGGGCCACTGCACCACTAACAGCTTTTTCTGTGATTTAATTGGAGATAAGAGTCTCACAGGGTTTTCTGGCCAGGCTAGGTCTGAACGGTGCTCCTCAGATGTCAGTCTCCTGAGTAGATACGATTACAGGCATGAGCCACCACTGCCTGGCTCCCCTGTTATAGCCTATCAACAAGTTTCCACTACCCAAAAGGAAAAGCCAGGGTCTCCTAGCCATGGTGGCAGGGGTCACTAACGTGGAACTCTCCATCTCTTCCGTCCTTCCCTTGTCACTCTTGGGTCATTCTGAGTGTTGTTTACCACCCATTCTGGAACCACTATTCCAGAGGTGAGACACATCTATGCTTTATCGTTCTCAATTCCTGGAAAAATACCTCTGAATCCCTTTGTACTTTGTACTGGTGGCTAGATAGAACATAGTACTCATGTATTTTAATTATTCTTGCATGTGCCCTCTCTCCCTCCCTGCTTACTGTGTGTATGTGTGTGTATGTATGTATATATATATATATATATATATATAAATAATTATATATATATAATAATTATTGCTTTCCTTCTTATATCCTCCCCCTCACCTGAGAAACATTGAAAATTAGGATTTTAGTACATTTATCTTTATATATTACATTTATCTTTATTTATTACATTTATCTTTATATTATTACATTTATCTTTATATATTACATTTATAATCCAGTACTGGATTAACATTATTTTTATTTGTCTTTTGTATTCTTCATGCTTCTGCTCTTTAAAGAGCTTCTCAATAGGTCTTAAATAGAATAAGCTGTAATCACTCCTTGTCCAAAAAAAGGAGCATAAGATTGCACCTAGCATGCTATTAATTTTGCATTTTCTGAGAGTGAGGTTCTGACTGCAGAGCAATACCTATAAAAGGCTAGGTTTTCTCCTTCCTGCAATGTGAAGAAAAATAAGGAAGATTGAAGAAGAAAAAAGGTGTTGCGTGGAAAAGGCTGAGACACGGCGATGCCCATATAAGGATTGAGGCAGATAACCATGGAAACCACAGTGGTTAACAGGAATTAGAATTAATGATCCTGGAAGAAGCTGCCAGTACAGAAAGAGCAGAAGACAAAGAAAGCTGAAATAATGGCTCAGCATCTGAGATCTGGATTCCCAATACCCATCAGTACCTTCCAATGTCCGTTCCGTGACATATACCAGTTAAAATGTCCCAGAGCTGTGGCAATCACACACTATTCAACTAAGCACTTCTGATGTTGTCTATAGGTAATTATGATAATTCCGAAGTTGAGGGAAATAAATAGTACACTGAAAGATGACTTTGACTAAGATTAAATGATTGATGCAAACTCAGTGATTCAGAACCCTTGCTAGTCCACATGACCTAACAGTATCTGTGCTCTGCATCTGAACTGGATTAACCAAGTAATACACACCAGAAAAATATACATGAGCACACTGACTTTAAATCACACTGCATTTTGACTTTAAATCTACAGTGCCCAACAATCAACTGGCCCTTTCCCAATAGCCTGGCTCTGTAAATCACCAGAAACTGCTTTATCCTTTTGCTCTTTTTGTGATGCCAACGTAGCCTCTCCTAAGCAATCTGCAGTTTGATCTTGCTTTGAACTTCACTGAGAACTTATATAAACAGATGGTGATAGCCTGTCCTCAAATCAGCCAAACTTCCTCCAACTGTACTTAACTTTTCAGTTTCCCTTCTGAGAACAAATTGCCCCTGTTCTTTTTGTACTGAAAACTTCTTTTTCTAGTTTTTTTCCTTCATTACTTTGATTTTTTTTTTTTTTTTGAAGAGCTTTGCTCTTACAATCATCATTACTTTCTCCTAGGCCTTTGTTCTCTGCTCTATCTATCATGGAGAAGATTGCCTCCCTATTGTTTTCCAGAATAACTAAATTCTCATCAATCACATGAGTGAGTTCTCCTTTCTTTTCAGGTTCACAGATCTTGTTATCTTTTTGTCATTTTATTAATAAACATTTTTATTGAGGTGATATGATGGCTTATTATGGTTTTGATTTATATTTCCCTGATAATTAGTAAGGCTAAATATATCTCACATCTTTATTGTTGAGAAGAATCAGTCTAGCATATTTTCCCCGTAAAAATGCAGCATATTATTATTATTATTATTAGCTATTAGTTATTGTTGAGTTATTTAAGTGCCTCATGTATTCCCTTTGTGGATAAATAGTTTGTAAATATTTTCACCCATTCTTTAAGTTGTCTTTTGACTTTGCTATCAAGAAGACTTTTAGTTTGATGTAATCCCATTTTTGACTTCTTGGGTTTAGTACTCAAGCTTTTGTTGTTATATGGAAAAGTCTTTCCAGCAGGGTGCCAGTGACTTATGCCTGTTATCCCCTAGCTACTCAGGAGGTTGATATTGAGGACTGAAGTTCAAGTCCAGCTTGGGTAGAAAAGTCCCTGAGACTTTTTCTTTTAATGTTATAAAGAAAAGCATTTATTGTTTTTTTTTAATAGTGTAAAAATACCGTACAGAGGGGTTACAATTACATGTGCAAAGTAATGAGTACATTTCTTTTTTTTGGGGGGGGAAGGGGTCCGGTCATGGGGCCTGAACTCTGGGCCTGGGCGCTGTCCCTCAGCTCTTCAGCTCAAGGCTAGCGCTCTACTACTTGAGCCATAGCACCAGTTCTGGCTTTTATTTCTGCTTATGTGGTGCTGAGGAATCGAACCCAAGGCCTCATGCATGCAAGGCAAGCGCTCTACCACTGAGCCACCTTCCCAGCCCAGTACATTTCTTATCAAGCATTGTTGCCTCCTCCTTTGTTTCCGCTCCCCCCCCCCCCCCCCCCCCCCCCCCGCCCCTGCAATTAGTCTATTTGAGTGTTGTTGTCCTTATGACTCAACTTTGGTGGGTTACATATCTCTAGTAATTTATCATTTCCTTCTAGGTCTTCTCATTAGATGATATCTAGGTTGCTTAAATAATTTCCATTGACCCTTCCAATTTCTTAATCTTTTTCAATATGGATTTCATTTATTTCTTCTCTCATTCTTTGCCCCCTCGCCCAGTTGATCTGCGATCAGCAAAGTTCTCTTCATTATCATTTTGCCTTGAGATTCTGCTGCAAACACCTCCATGAAATAGCTACTGTTCTTTGATTCTCTCTCCTGTCTGGAAGCTCACCAGGCTTCTAGTCAGATGCACTCTCAGTGGTTGGCTGTTTCTCACCATTCAGATCCTTGCTTCATTTTTCACCTCGTGTCGCTGGTCCTTAGATTGCTCCATTGACTTCTACTCTTGTACCTGACTTTTACGGTCATGCCAGTTGATCTTCAAAGCTTTTACCACTTTCTGGAATTAATTGTTCATGGATTTATTTGCTTGTTAGTCTCTTCCCTCTAGAAGGAACATATAAGCAGAGCACAGTGACCTTGTACATGTCTTTTGTCCAAATGTCTTCAGTCCTTACATGATCTGCGAGACACATGCAAGGACTCGGTGAATCATACATGAGGTAACTGAGGAATGAACCTCTTTTTGTTTGCATGAAACATGATTTACTTGATTTTCAATGAGGAGTGCATTCTCATCTTCAGAGAATCACTTAATTGTAGTATCTAATTTCTGCTTTTATCTAGCATTATAGCTTCATCTGTTATACTTTCCAGTTTAAGAGTCCTTGGATTTTAGTTGACTGTAGGTCTTTGTCATTTAAGTCATTTCTTGTGTCTTTTCAAGTTTCATCATATGTCAGTTAAAATTAGCCACCAGAAATACCATTGAATTTCATTTTTAATTTGTATTAAGTAATGACTAATCCTTTGAGAGCACTTTTGGTGTCAGTGCCAAATCTCAGGTAATTTTATGGGAAGATAAACTTTTCTTGACAACTTGTTAAATCTTGTCATTACTCATATTGATATGGTGGAGGAACGAAGGATGGAAAATAATATTTGACTTGGATTGTGTAAGATGGATAATGAATGATTTTAAGATATAAATGTCACCATGCTTTCTGTGTATAAGCCTTCACTGGTAACTAACTAGCTATTTTAGCTTCTGTAACTTTGTTTCTGCTGTTTTCTGAACAATGTGTGCCATAACCAAACTGAGCCATCACAGCCTTCGGTTCTTTTCCCTCACTCCCTGCCCAATCTGAGGCAACTCCCAGCCCTGGAGGGAAACTGAGGACTTCCTCAGGCAGGAAGTTTAAACTTAAGAACTGATTAGTTGGAAAGCACAAACAGCCTTAGGGCCCTAGGACATATGATTGTACCTCGCCCTCTCCTCCCCTTTCCCCACCCCAGTCAGATAAGGCTTAAAGGCCAAAGTAGGCTGGCACTCACATTTGTTCCCTAGGATCCCAAACTCAAGAATGCACCTGGCATGTCAGTATTTTCTCGCTCAATAACATCTTGCACATTTCTAATCGGGGAAAGTGTGGTCTCACTGCCAGCCGATTTTTGAACCCCACTACATTTTCTGGGGGCTCGTCCAGGATCGACAGTGTGATGGTCTCCCGGGTGAGGTATCCCGTAAGGAGACCCTGGCCTCCCGTGAGGGTCACTGGCCCCACCATGGCCGAGCTGCCTTTTTGCAAGTTTGAAGGCACTTGCCTCCTTGTTCCCAGACTATATTTTTGATCGTGGACTGTGTGGTTTCATTGCCCATGGATTTCTCGGATCCCACTACAATATGTCCATTAAGATGGTATTTTCTCCCCTAAAAGCTTGGATTTTCAGAAATTAATATTCAGATTCTAATATTTGTAGACTGGAACATTTTACAGATTCTTCTACTTAATTTAATATACAGGATTTTTTAAAAACTGCTGTTAGGTTATATGTCAAATCCTGTTGAATTTTATAAAGCAGATTTCTTTATTAAGTGCTATTGCTACTTATCTATACTAGGCTCACTTCCAAAATAGTTGCCTCTCTGTAAAATATTGCCAAATAACCCATTATGTAGCTTTAGTAAAAAAAAATTGTAATATTAATTTTTAAAAATATGTGTTGCTCTTGCTTTTGCAAAGATATTCAAGGTTCTTCTAAAACTTACTTTAATAAACATTTTCTATTTCACAGTTTTGTTCTTTTCTAGACTTTCAGTTGTTTTTGGAAAAAAGAGTATTTTTCCTTTGTGTTTTATGTGTTCCATAGCATATCATTTTTTTGGTATTGTTTTGTTTCAAGCACATTGCCTGAGACTTACTAATATAAGAATTGCCTACCATCTTTACTGACTAAATTTGAGCTAAGGCACATATTATTTAATCAATATCTTTGATGTTTTAAAAAACTTGTTTTTCAACTATGTGTCTTTGGATACTGTCTAAACTTTATCTAGAATACTATTAATTTCTAACAGCATCTCTATTTTCCCATAGTTTTCTTCTCAAATTGTGTTCTACATCTTCCTTCCCACAAAATTCTTGAATTTTTCTCCATCTATTGAGACTCAGACTAATGAATTCCCTTTGAATGTGAATTCTTTGAGATGTGTAATCATAGAGACAGTGTTTTAACCTCTGTAAACACAGCCATTTGTAGATGAATACCTTAGACTAGTGGATGCCCTTTACTAGAATCCTTGATTAATGTTAAAATGTTTGTACATCCAATGTGCATATTCTTAATTTTATCTTTCTTTTTGGTTAATCTATAGAATGATTTGTTATCTACTTTTTAGTGCATTATTTTTAAACATAACTTTAATAATGCAGAATTCTACCATCTATAGCTGGCATTTAAAGAATATTATGATGTCTTTCTTTTAGTATCTCTTATGAGGACCTCTCTTATTTTAAGATACCAGATGTCTAAACTGGTAATTCTGCCTAAGCAAGCTTCTACTTCAGATCCATGCCAAATAAGTAACTCTCTTCTCTTTGTTTATTAGTTCCCCAATATAGGCACAAAACATTATAGAAGATGGCTAAGTATCTTGATCTTTTCTTGCTAATACTAATCTTTCATCTATTCACTCAACATTTATTGCATGCCCAATAGGTACAATGATTTAGTCTGTCAGAGGGATGAAGGTGAGTAAGAGATAATCTACTTAAAAAAAATTACAATCTACTTAGCAAGCTGCTACGGAAAATCCCCATTACACAAACTAGCCAAAGTTAAAAAACAGAATAAGTAATGATGTTAATAAAATAGAACAGAAAGAGGAAAACATTATTCCAAGTGGTTTCATGGAAAAGGTAGAACTTTAAATTTTGCTTTCAAGTATGTGAAGAATATGTAGATGAGAACTCAAATACTGTGAGCCAAGGCCTGTGGCAGGAGAGCTGCAGGGGAAAAAAATGAAAAAAATCTACAATGCAGGAACCAGTGTTTCACATCTGCAATCCTAGCTACTTAAGAAGGTGAGATCTGAGGATTGAGATTTGTTGTTGTTTTGTTTTGTTTTTGTTTTTTTGCTGGTGTGGGGCTTGAACTCTGGGTCTGGGCACTGTCCCTCAGCATTTCAGCTCAAGGCTAATACTCTACCACTTCAGCCACAGCACCACTTCCGATTTTCTGGTGGTTCATTGTAGTTAAAGAGATTCACAACCTTTCCTGCCTGGGCTAGATTTGAAACACTATCCTCAGATCTCAGCCTCCTAAGTAGCTAGGATTACAGGCGAGAGCCACTGGCACCCAGCTTGAGGATTGAGTTTTGAAAGAAGCCTAGGTAGGGAAGTCTGTGGGACTTTAGCCACTTTTGCCCAGCCTGTATCAGGCATTGAACTAGAAGTTTTATATACAACTTCTCCAATGTTGTGCAGACAGATGATACGATTGTTATTTTCCAAATGAAGAGTAAATCTCTTAAATGGAGTTGATTCTAGCATTGTAGTGTATGTGGATTGCAAACTAGTGTGACCAAAATTTCAACTATTTACAGAGAAAGAATTACTAAAGCCATTCTTTATAATTCACACTTGTACTTGCAACTTGAGTTGCAGAACTATGAGGAATAGCTGAAGAGTGAGAAACATAATGTTAAATTACATCAAAGAAAGAATGTGTGGTCACAAATAATCATTGGCCACCCTGTTACAAACATGATGTGAATGTAGACACTTGTATGTAGTCAACACAGACATATATACAGTCCTGTTCCCATTAAACACTGAGCAACTTTAAGGAGATACAGAACATCTTTCAAACTTACTTTTACTTTTGAAAGCACTGAGGGCCAAACATTTTTAACTGTGTTTAAAAAACTAACTTTAGCAGGCTATGGAAAAACAGAGAATTTCAGAGTGTGTTACTATTTCAGCAAGATTCCCAAAGATATATATATATATATACATATATATATATATATATATATATACATATATATATACATATATATATGTATATATATATATATATATACTTGTGAAGAATAAATACTCACATACTCACAGTGACAAATCTTGGTTTAATTAACACCATAAAAAATAACTGTGGTTGGCACGACATACTATTTTCAGATTTTCTTTTTTTAACTATGCCAGTTGCCATTTAGAAAGCAGAGAGAAGAGAACAACTTTCTCCCCAACCAACTTCCACCCTAAAAATAAAGTGAGCTAGTCATTCACTGATAAAATATTCATAATACTCACATTTTGTTGCCATCAAATTTTCAAAAGATTGGGCCCATTCTGATACTTCTTCCAAAGTGAGGCTTTGAAAAGGAACAAAAAGCACTGATTGGGATAAAATATTCCCAAGGTTTGGCTGGACTAAATATTATTATGTTCCTTTGAAAACAACTCCAAAGTATAATCATAGTAAGCTTTCTTTATTTGATGATTTAGCATATATGATTTTGACCAAGTGAAGTTAAAATTGATAGACTAATAAAAATAAAATACACTTCAAACACAAAAATTTAAATTCCTATGCATGCATTATGCAGATCCTTAGATATAAGGAAGTTCTCATTCCTACATTACATGTCTAAATGGTGTTATTGTATGTTTCATTTGTAGGATCTGATGGGCATTTTCCCTGCTCTTAATTTTGTGAAAATCTATCATCTAAAAAGCACATGGTGCCCTCAAAGCAAGTTACATTTGCTCTGAACTGTATAAACAAAGTTATTTTCTGTTTAGAAATCATCTGAAAGCTGCTTGCCTTTTTTCATTTTTGTTTTATTGGTGAGCTTCATGAGGTGAGCTAACAGGGGACTGTGTATTCTCACATGCAAGTAATTTTATTCTCTCTTTTAAAATATTTCATGTTTTCCCTGTTTAAGGTGCATTCTTAATTTTCCTGCTTTCAAAAACTAAATAATACTCAAATAGGACTGCAAATCCAAGCAAGATTTATCCACTAGATGGACTGCTAGTGTCATCCCAAAAGTTTGTCTACAGATATAGTTATCAGCATTAGGTGATTAACACAATGTAAGAAGATAGGCTAAGGAGATTAAGAAAAAAAATAATCCAGACCATAGTAAGATATGAGTAGTCCTTGGAAGTTCAACCTCAGATGGATCCCAGCAGTCTAGGTTGTACTGTTTGATCAATAAGAGGCTTAACAGTGAGCTGTATTAAAACAGTTTTCAAAGTATTTTCCCATGAGAGTATCTGATGTTCTTTCCTCTTATTAAGATCATTAGAAAGAATAACCTGGAATAACCTTTCGACCTACTGAAACAGAAAGAGCTAAGAATAATTATTGCTCATGCATCTGTTCTACTCACTCCTGTTCTACGGGAAACAATAAAAAAATCTACAAATTGCTGGGAATCTTAAAATTAGTTGTTGGAAATTGTTGGTAAGAGAATTCCTGGGCTTCTTAGCTTCATGACATTTATGGAGATAGATCATGGTTAATTATGTTTACAGGTATAATTGTGAAATGGAATTTGGTTTTATTTGAACTTAATTTTAGCTTTTAATTTACTTTTGACTTCACAAGTTTCCTGGTTGCCTACAATTATCCAGATGCTCTGCTAAGAATTATCTTAAGTACCTTGGTTCCTTCCCCACCTGATTTTCCTCATACAAGTTCTCGTATAACATGTCCCCTTATTTCTTCCTGGCAAGTAAACAGTGAGCAGCATTTTCAAATATCATCACGTTGTGAACAGAGAGATGTAGAGTGCTAAAGTCTAAAAGTCTTAGTTTCTAATCCCAGTGCTGTACTTAAGAGTTTCTAATCATATTACATCTCATTATTTACAAAATTGAGAAAACTGTGTCAATGTCACAGAGTTATCAAGAACGTTCAATTTGGTTGTGGATGCAGAGAATTGATCAATTAGTCTTCGATAAAGATGCCCCCTATCCCTTTCTCATAGTGTGTCTGTGAAGTAGGTGGAAGACGTGCAAGTTATGATGCTGATACTCCGTGGATCATTGGAAGAAAAATAAGTCAATCTCAGTTCTCTTGCTGTGTCTTTTTGTGATGTGCCTTTGTACTCAGCAGCCTCACCCAATCATGTAACATGCACAGCTCTTGGTCTATCTCCTCTGCCTACTACTACTGCTTATCTATGTCTACCACCTACTAGTTTGCAGACATTTTTGGATATTTAACCTGAAGCACATAGGACAGGAGCTGTAAACATAAAGATTATATGGCTAGAACTACAATTTGCACTTGGACTCAGTTAAAAACTCATTGTTAAATGAATAGGGATCTTTAACCTGAGAAATTTTCAAGATAATACATCTGAATAATACATCTCTAGCATTTTACTTTCCATTTGAACATAATCACTCTTCTTCTTATTGCTGTAATTTTTTATTTATTTATGTATGTATGTATACATTTATTATGTATGTATGTATTCATTTATTTATTTGTTGTTCATGGGGCTTGAACTCTGGGCCTGAGTACTGTCCCTCAGTTCTTCAGCTCAAGTCGAGCAGCAGTACCACTTCTAGCTTTCTGGTTGTTAACTGGACATAAGAGTCTCATGGATTTTCCTGCCTGGGCTGGCTTTGAACCATGATCCTCAGATCTCAGCCTCCTGAGTAGCTAGGATTACAGGCATGAGCCACCAGTGCCTGGCTGTATTTTTTTAAGCATGTTAAAACTTACCCAGCACTCCCCAGGTTAAGGAAAGAGTTTGAGAAGAACCTGGTCTACATAGTCAAATCCTGTTATAAACAAATAAGCTCCAAACACCTTAGATGAGATTGGAAACTTATTAGGATCTTATTGTTCTTTCAGACTTATAGCCTTCCTTTAAAAATACTGGAGTTTCTTACATGAAGGGATTGAATTGTGAAAACATTTTTGGATGAAAAGAATATTAGTAATATTGATAGATTTTTAAAAATTAAGTTGCTGGACACATGGTGGTTTATACCTCTAACTCCAACTACTGTAAAGGCTAAGATTAGAGGACTGAGGTTTGAAACTAGCCTGGGAAGAATAGATTGTGAGATGATTATTCCAATTTAAAAAGCCAGAAATGGAGGCATGTCTAATGTGGTAGGGCACTAGCTATGAATGTAGGACCTAACCAAGACAAGAGGCCTTGATTTCAATTTCAGTATGGCACATTTTCAAACACACCTCACACACACAGACACACAGACACACACAACAAATTGGCTTGGCTTGATGAATTCTGGTGTAACAAAAAAATAAAGAAAGCCGGATGTTAGTATCATATATGATTGATCTTTTGGTGGAATTACTCACATGTAAACACATTTTATTTTCTACTTAAAATCTATTAAGATTGTAATTACATAAATGTATGCTTATTCATTTTGTTACTAAAATACTTTAAAATGGTAACAGAATTTCAAAGCTACTTACTTCGAAGGAAGTCTGTTAGGTTCATCTCTGCACATCTTGCAAATCCAGCAATTACGCCTGCTCATTTTCCTAAAGCAATATAATACATATGTGTATAATTTAGTCATGAAGATATTTGAATGTTAGTCAATTGTTAAATAATATATGAAATTAAGGATTACAATAAAATAAGGATGAATTCTTGAATTTGGTTCAATGCACTTACAGTGAGCATAAGAAAAACAGGGGAAAAATATGACCCATCTCTCATTTATTGTCTATAAGAATTTGGGTGCTTAGATGTCTAAGGAAATTTATAATTCGTTTATCTGATTTCTCATAAAATGGGGTTCTAAAATATAGAACTCTCGAAATTATCTTTTTATAGTTCAGTGACAATGAATTCGACTCGTAAGTCTTCCTTTTTTGGAGAGTTCTTATTTTTAGAAGCTTTCTCAGTACATAAACAAAAAAAACTGCCTCTTGTAATTAGCTGAATAGAATAGTATAAATGGCTAAAGAAAAAAAAGTTCACAATGTATTCTGTGATTGATGTTGTTTAATAAAGTTTTATCCATTTTGGGAATAGTAACTTTTATTTTAAAATTCAGGTGTAGTTTACTCATCTCTAGTACATTTATATAGCAATATATGTCTCAGGGAATTTTTGACTGTGAAAAAACGTAAAACTTTTGCTAGCAATAAGTAATTTCATACTTAATAGTGAGGGCTAGAAATTGTTTGTTAAGCTTAAAGATAGTCACAGAGTGAATTATTGACAAAAAGAGCAGTGAGTTTTTATGTGTCATTATTGGTTCATTGAAAACAAGTACTGAATACTTGAATGCCAAAGTCTGGCTGCTAGAGAGTGAGCTTTTTCTCCTCTTCTTGTCCTTACTGACGTGTAATTAGACTACAGAAGAAACCTTGACCCAGGAAGTTCAAGGGCCATGAGTGAACACAGGAAAGCCTAGCCACTTCGCTTTTAAATGAAGGTAAAGTGTCCAGAGCTAGAACCAATCGGATGTGCAGAGTGAAAGAGCATGTGCTGAGTCAAAGAGGAGGCTACGTGGTTAAAAGTTAAGAGATAATAGACCTTTCCCTATTTGAAGAAAGGAAACAAATTACCACATGCATTTAGAGCATGGGAGGGGCTGAGCTGAGAGGAAAGGCTAGAGACAAGACAGGATCAATAATTGTGCCAATTATGACCATAGACACAAGAAAGTGATGGGAGATGAGGTTGCAAGGATAGACTGACGTTAAGCATATGCATTCATAAATGATGTGGGTCTCACATTAAGGACTTATAAAATCACTGAAGGGTTTAAAATATAGAATTGTCATGCTAATATTTGAAATTGGCTTTGTGACTAGAGGAGATTATAGGGTAGCAAGAGGGGAATCTTGAAGATTACTTTGAGGGAATTGCAGGTCTCTGTGTCAGGGATGAGGAGGAAGAAGAAATAGAGGAATGGGGGAGGAGATAAATAGATTTTATACATTTTAGAGGAAGCATGGTTAGACTTCATTAGTAGATTGGATATAGAAGACAAGAGGAAGGCTAGGATCAGTGGCTCAGCTTGTAACATCACCTACCTGGAAGACAGAGACAGAGAGGATAGCAGTTCAAGACCAAGCTAGGCAAAAACTGAGTGAGACCATATCTTAATAACAAAGCTGTTAATAAATGGTGTGTGAGTGTTTTCCCAGATATGTGGAATGTATAGGTGGGATGATTGAAGTACCAGCCTGGCCTGGGTAAAAAGCAAGAGACTATCTGAAAAATAATCTAAAACAAAATGGGTTGAAGGTATGGCTCAAATAGTAGAGGTTTTTCTTGCTTGTGCAAGGCCTTAAGTTCAAACTCCAATATTGTCAAATGAACAAGCAACAAAGCTGAGAGGGGTAAAATGAATGAGAAAACAATGAGAACTTGTTGGTACATTGGTAATAGATTGTGAGGGGAAGAAAAGGAACAAGTTGGGGCATATATTAACAGATGCATAGGAGGAACTAAAACCAAAACAAAATATGAGACGTGAGGAAAGAGGGTAATGTAAGAGAAGACAGCCCAAAAAATTGATTAGCATACAAATGCACATTTTAGAGAAAGACTATGAAAAAGAAGCTTGAAGGAGAAAAATCAGAATAATGTGTTCTCAGAGAATGTAATAATGTGCTTATTGAAAAGGAATGATTGGCCAATGGAAGTGTTCAAAAGAACAGAATAAGAGAACAAAGACCTAAAAGAAACTATTAGCATGAATGTCTGCAGTGAAAGTAATTTCAGGGTAGTAGATAGAGGAAAAAACTATGGAAGGAAACAAGTGGAGACAAAATCCAGGCCATTTAGAGCTAATTGCAATTCCTATGTCATCTTTCCCACCAACTTCCTATTTCCCTTCCATTCTTTCTCCTCTCTCTCTTTCTATTATTCTTCTTGTCTTTTGTTGAAATTGTTGACAGACTGGAGGAGTAGGGACAAAGAAGGAGGACTATTGTTTGATCAGTCTGAATTTCTGTAGATGATTATTTTTTTTTCTGAAAAATCTGCAATGCGAATGAAGATGGCAAATGTTAGCCATGCACTGAGTTAACAACCATAGGAAAAAGAAGAAATATCAACAGGATTTTAGGCTGCAAGAAAGAAGGAGGGGAGACTGACAAGTGATGAGGTGACAGTCCAAAAAGACAGTTCTCATTAACTGGAAATAAATGAAGAAAGGTTAAGTGCTAATTCAAGTATGTTAGGAGGTTTGGAGCAAACAAAACAAAGCAAATGGAAACTAAACTTATGGGAGTTATGTTCTGACAGATATGCAAGAAATAATCATTATAAAGCTAAGTACATTTACAGGGAAGAATAAAATGAAAGGAGATTTATGACTTTTGATAGGTTCAAGGTAGTTTAAGCAGAAAACAATTTATTATAGGGAAATGTCTATGTAGCTAGATTTTAGATTATCTTAAATGCAAGATTAAGATGGTGGACACTAGGTTGTTGATAATGGTAATACACTGATGTCTTTAAATGATGAAAATAAAGATAAATCTGACTGAAAATAATTAACATTAAAATAATTGAGCCTGAGAAAACTGTATGTTGACTGGCTGTTCATAATGAGTTGTATATAATTTGGACTGATTTACTAATATAGAGTAGCATAGTTTAATTTTCAAGATTTCTCATCTTTGTGATAATTTACAGAATGTTCTTAGCCAATAGCTATTGATTACTGTCTAAGTGGGAAGACTGTTTTGTATCTGTAATTAATTATCCCTGTCTTCTGGTAGGACTAGGTTTCTGCTATATCCCATTCATTTATCAATGGACTGTGTATGCCATTGTCTCTTCACTTGATCTACTAGAATCCCAGGCATACATTTTCATCTTTCTGTTATTGCTGATCCTTGTGTCTCAAATAGATAACTGTGTATAGGTTATCATGTTCATTTTTACATTCATGGAATTGTTTGGTTAACATGTTCTTCCTAAGTTTTATGCCATCTTAGCATGCAACACTCACTGAACTAAAAAGCAGAAGTACAATAAAGGTACTTTTTGGATTCACTTCAGCAGAAGGGCATCTGAATGCTCATAAGAGGAGCGAGAGTACATTCAAATAGATCTTGTCTCTGAAAGCAGACAGACACATGCACTGAACTTAGCCTCTCATATGCTCTCAAATTCTTTATTGCCTTTTCTCTATAATGGAACAAGAAATACAATATTGAAATAAAGCCTTTCCATTCCAGTCTATCCGATCTTTCTTTAGCATTTTATGCTCTGTCACTCAGGAAGTATTTATGTTAAGCTCTTTTGTTGTTTGCACAGGAAATGTATATTCTGTCAGATTACATTTCTTCCTCATCTAAATTTCAAATAACATTTCTAGTTTTCTTTATTAATTTTATTCATCCTTTAAGTGTGAATAAACTCTCTGGAATCCTTCTCTTCATTTTATTGCCCTCATGTTTCTATTATTCATAATATTTAGTAGCTGATATGGATTTAGAGATAGGTAAATCTGTTAGAGGTTCACACTATGTGTCATTCTGAGAGCTTAAATCTACCAGATAGGTTTTGTTTCTCCAGAAGTGTTCTGATATACCTCTGTCTTATTATTGGAAGGAATGAGAGGACTATCCAAGTAAATTGCCCCATAGGGAACAATTATGTAATTGTCCCCTCTTGCAGAGATGCCTGATGGAAAATGAGGGAGGAAGCTGAGAACCATGTAGACAATGCTTGTCAACTATGGGATACAAATCAGAGCTCTCTGTATCTGGTGGAAATAATGTTCCCAAACTCTAGCAAAAGGTCTGCAGAGACCAGTATTAGCCCTGTGCTGACTTATATGACTAATTCATAGGGACATTACCTGGTCCAAGCCATTCATTACTTGGACAACACTAGAAAAAGAGTGGGAAAAAAACTTTAAGTACATACATAGACACATATAGATATAATTAATGTTATTCTTATGTCTAACCTACTATGCCTACCAAATGAGAAAATATCGTGCTCAAATGTCACGTAGCAATAATACATGATTATTTTTAATATGTATTATAGGTCAAACATTCAGAACATTAGATTATGGAACACAAATAGAATATAATGTCATAAAAGCAGCATGAATTAGAATTTAGAAAACATTTAGTAAAATAATAAAACAAAGGGACCATGAATATTGTGCTTTATGAAGTTCTCTGGTTTTCCATTGGCTTAAGAAATAGAATTCATTGGTTGTTATCATGGTGACAAGATTTCTGCTCCCTGGCACTGCCGACCACCTGGTACCCTGCTCTTTTCCACTATGATTTCTGCAACTCAGTGTTTAGTCACATGCCTGGGCTTCTTTCCTTTCTGCTGATCACTGCTAGATTCACAGTCACCATGCAACACTGCTTTGGAATGTCACAGAAACAATCCTCCCCATGCCTTCTGCTCTGAAACAGCGAGGTAAACTCATCAATATTTAATCCAGGAACAAGTGAAAAGCTCAGACTGGCCACTTGATTTTTATTCTTCCATCCAAAAAACCTGATAAAACTTACAGGATAAAAATGGGCATGTAAGACTTAAATATAAAGGAAATCATAGATTAAATAAAGGGGACAAAGTGAACAAAAATATTTCAATAATTTTGGAAGATAGAAAGCAGATGGAAGAGAAGTAATTAAAATTTCCATGCCTCTAAAATGAGAAGAGAAAAGGCAGCCTTTGGAATTTCATCTGACTAAATGAAGAACATATAATTCAGTCTGAGGACAAAGAAGTTCCCAAATATCTATTTCCAAAATAACTTTTTCTTTAAAAAACTGTCTGCAATCTTGCATTCAATAGCATATGTCATTAAGAAATTTCTATCTATAGTTATCCCAAAATATGAAGGGTAGTATGAAGTGTACTCACATTTATAACTGAGAAGTTGAGAAGTGTGTGTGTGTGTGTGTGTGTGTGTGTGTGTGTGTGTGTTACTGGAAACTTGAAGTCAGGGCTTTCAGGCCTCTCTCAGCTCTACCATTCGAGCCAGACCTTCACTTCTGTGTTCTTCCTGGTTCATTGACAGTGAGAGAGAGCCTCTCAGATCTATCTGCCAAGGCCTCGTTCAGTCCCAAAGCTTCAGATACCATCCTTCTAAGTAGTATGACAAACATCAGCTACCAGCACCTCTCTATAATGGAACATTTTAAACAAATACATGTGTTGATTGCAAAAAAGGGTAACCTCTAAATTTGAAAAAGGGTAATTTTTTAGGATAAGGATTCCACCAGCACATGCTTTAGATAAACTTGTTTAAATAGATCAAAAAGCAAAACAAATGGGGCAAAGTCATTCTCTCTGATGGAGGGAGGCATAGAATTCCATTGTGTATATATACCACATTTTCTTGATCCATTCATTTATTAATATATAAAAAAGAATAAAAATAGTTCCCCTAAAAACAAAACAGAACAAAACAAAACAAAAAAAAAGAAAACATGTTTTAGCCAGTGGCTCACACCTATAATTCTAGCTCAGGAGACTGAGATCTGAGAATTGCAGTTAAAGACCAGGCAAGAAACTCTATGGAACACTTATCTCCAATTAACTACCATGAAAGCTAGAAGTAAAAATGTGGCTCAAGTCTTAGAGTGCTAGCTTTGGGCAATAATACTCAGGGACAGTGCTCAAACTCTGAGTTCATGTCCTAGGACCAGTGAGTGCATACATAAGCACATGCTTATGCTCTCTCTCCCCCCCCCATACACACACACACACACACACACACACACACACACACAAAACAAAACAAACAAGCAAACAAACAAACAAAAAAAACCAGCCAGGCGCCAGTGGCTTACACCCGTAATCCTAGCAGTTTAGGAGGCTGAGATCTGAAGATTGCAGTTCAAAGCCATCCCAGGCAAGAAAGTCCATGAGAGTCTTATCTCTAATAAACTATCAAAAAACTAGCAGTGGCTCTGTGGCTCAAGCCTTGATCACTAGCCTTGAGCTGAAGAGCTCAGGGACAGCGCCCATGCCCAGAGTTCAAGCCCCACAACCAACCAACAAAACAAAAACAACCCAGCAAAAATATGTTTAATTGGATATAGCCAGCTGAGGAAAATGTTAGTTACACTATAACCTTCAAATCAGACTAAAAGTGAAAATAAAAATTAACTCCAGTGTGTCATAGAACTTGAACTCACTTTTGGCAAAAAGATAGCTTCTAGTTTATAATTACCTAAACTGACAAACATAGAACTGACATATATTTTGGTTAAATTCACCATCCTTCACATCAAGTATAACCATCCTTTTTCTTATGTTGGTGGTAACTTTCCATTAGCTTCAAAATAAAATCAGAGTAAAACTGAAAGAACACTAAAAAGATTAATTTAAGTTTCTTATAGAGAGCATATTTGGCAAGGATTTCTATAAATTCCCTACCTTATGACTTAAGTGAACGATTTCCTATCTTAATGATGGATGATAAGTGATTTTTCATTTATTAACCTCCTACCTAAAATGATGTTAAGTTTAAGAATAATTATATAAGTAGTTACACAACCATATATTTAATTTGTACTTTTCAATTGTTTGTTATTTGAATATCTGGTGCTTATATCAACATTATGCATCACAGCATCTTTACCAGAAAATAAAATTTAAAGATATGATGTATCAGCTTATTATTGTATTTGATTTTCAGCACCTTCTTGGTAAAACTGTTTGTACTTTCAAAACCTGAGTGAATTCTGAATGTTTTTATTTCCATTATGGTTTTATCTGTAATGTTTTTAATCTAATAATTATTTGATATAAATGTTATATTGTTTTGATAGAATCTTATAACGATAGAAATATATTAGTGATAAAATTAGTTGAATATTTTATGGTATAAATAGACTAACCTTTCAGTATTTAAATACAATATTAAACTGAATAAATGTATTGCTTTAAAACAATCCTTTTGACAACTTTAATTAATTTTAACAACCCAACATTTAGTATATTCTTTATCAGATTGTATAAAATTCAGAAAAATTTCAAGCAGTTTACATCTTAACAAGTTTCTGTATGCCACAATTCACAATATTCTTGTCCTTTAACAAGGTATTTTGATAATCATCCTTAAGCACAAGAGGAAGGAATGAAAAAAATCAAATCTGTCCTTTAGGGTCCAAATTAGAAATTTTATTTATATATAAATGTGTCAGTTTTAAGTATAGAAAGCCACAGATGGGCCAAGGAATATGCATTTTCAATTTTGTTGGTTTTATTCTCATGTCAAATTCCTTGCTAACTCTTTAAAAGTGCTGCTCTTGAAATCGATATCCACAAGTCATTTCTAACAACCTAACCTTCTTGCATATAGCCATCTTAGAGAATCTTACACTTACATGTAAATCCCACGAAGCAGTCCACCATGCTGTTTTATTTCCTTTCTGTTACGATCCTTTTGAAGTCTTCTGAAATTTCATGAGACACCCAGCATTTTATTTTTCCTGGCAAAAAAAGACTTTACTGTCTCTATAATTACCTTCTGTGGCCCTTTGGGCTGGGCTAGATATGAATGTTCTGCTTTTACCAACACATATCTATGCAAAGAGAGGTTTCCTGAATATGGAAAGTAGTGCCATGTTGCTGATAAAGATGTTTTATCTCACATTATCAGAACATTGGACCTGACCAGATGATTGGAAGTAATCATTCCAATAACTATTCAGTGACACAGTCAAAATAACACACATCTCAAATTTTAGAAAATATGTAACTTGAAGCAAAAACTCATTTTTAAAATAGAACCATACAGAATAAACAAAGCTGCCACTGAAAACTTTGCTATTTGTTGAGGATTACTAAAATCAGCATCTTTAGAATAATCAAATTACTGTGGACATGCAACAATAGAAGGACTGAAAATGTTAAAATGTTCTGTTTTCTAGTGAAACCTGGTCTTCTAGGGCAGGTTTTAGATTGTTGGTCATTACTAGGTTTGTTTCTGTACCTGATCAAATACAAACAAAACACAGTGCATCAGATGAACTCTAAAATGGTAAAAATCCATGGTAAAATCCAATCATATATGCTTGAGTGAGTATATGCATGTTTCTGTATGTCTGAGAAAGACAAAGAAAGTGAGAGAGACAGATAGACAGACAGACAAGCAGACTGAAAAAGGACATGTGAGTTAAGAAATGCTGGAACCAAAAAAAATTACATTAATTGAAGTAAGCCAGGTCCAAAGAAACATGGGTCTTATGGTTTCCCTTATTTGCAATAACTAGTATATGTCTGGGACAAGCAGAAAAGGTCAAAAGCCATGTACATATGAATAGATAAGATGATGTTAAGTGAAATGAACCCCAAGTGTTTTTTTTTCTTTCTTGCTATTGTTCCTAACATATTTATAATGTACCATTTTTGTTTCTTTGTATGTTCCTCCCCTATGGTATAACCCTTGTTTTCACTGTATTCGGTGCCTTGCATCTTGTATATACACTTCTCTAGCTTGGGGAGGGGAAGGTAAAAAACAAAATGTTTAAATACACATACAGATAGACCCATTCTAACAATGAGATGTACAAGACACTATGTTGAAAAATGAACTTTACAATTTAGGTGGGGAGGGGGAAGGCCGAGAGTAGTTGTGAAAGAGAAGGGAGGGTAGGGGAAAAACAAAGGAGGAGACAACAATGTTTGATAGGAAATGTATTCATTACCTTGCTTATGTAACTGTGACTCCTCTGTACAGTATTTTTACCATAAAAAGTATTTAAAAGATAAAGAAGCTAACTAGAGGTAGCTATGATGCAGGCATAGAAAGCATGGGTACTTAGTGTGGAGTGGATTTTTGCTTAGAGCATCTATTTTAACTTGTAGATAGCTGTACAGCTTCTTATCTCAGAAGACATACCTGCTGAGGTGAATCTCTCCAGGATACCTTTAATGTAACCATTAAATTTTTCTTCACCAAATAATTCATTTTGAGAGATGCAGCAAGTCTCCTTTTATCAAGGATTAGACACAAGGAGCTTCCTGGAAACTACTGGAAGTGATACCCTGTAAGAGAAAGTTTGAAAGTTCATTTATATCAAATCTTCCAAATGAATTTAAATCAGCTATCATGAGGTGCCAATAAATAAATGGACTGGTGGGGGGGGGGCACAGAATGGAAGGTGACAGGTTCTTCTAAAGAGATTCCAATGGAGTTGTGGAAGATTTGTAAGCATTTTTAGTTTCCCTGAAATAAATGTAGGCAAATTCGAGTATTGGCATATGAAAAGTAGTCTTTGGTACATGGGAGACTAGGACAAATTCAGAGCTTTCCAGTTAGGGCATATAACAGGATTATTATGCTTTTCTTAGTATTGATTGATAATCTCCAGTTCTTTTTATTTTTTTTCTTTTTTTTTTGAAAGGCTAAATCCTTCTGATTAACTGTGATCTGCTTACTTTTGAGCATTTTCTGCTACGATTTTAGTCAAGTGTTAAACAAAGAACAAATGTGTACAGCATTACAATATCTAATGTCCTTAGTAGGATTAAAATCCAAAATGAATTTAATAATAACTTATTAGAACCTATTTATGTTAAGAACTGTCATTTATATCGAATATATAAGGAAAATATAATTACTGGTTTTTGGTGGTAGCTTAAGAAATAAGTCTACTATTTACAATGTCCTATTGATACTATGCAGTTATACCTTTATGCTCATAGGCAGCACTTTCCAATATATTTTAGAAGTGAGATAAACTTTTACACACTGTAGAATTCTAGTGAAATGCATGCCGTAAGCAGCAGGTTATTTCAACATTTGTAGGAAGATTGGAATCTGCCCATACTTTTCTTGAATTCATGGTAGTGACTGTTAGCCTTCTCTGCCTGAATCTCCTTTTCTCTACTTTGTAAAACAAACTCCATTTGTTTATCTTCATAAACTTATTGTCTACATGAGGCCTAAAACTAAACCAGAGAATGGACCCATCTTCTAGTCTTAGCCTTTCTGGCTTGTGGCTAAGTAAGAATAATTTAACTTTGGCTTCTAATTTGTATAAACCCATAACACAATGGCAAAATAAATTCGATTACAAGGTGTCCAACACTGTTTGCTACATAATATGCATCTGAATAATGATCAAAACTAGCAGCCAGTTCTATCTGCAGTTACTCAAATGACTTTCTTTAAAAAATGGAGAGAGTAAAGGAGGGAAATTATGATCAGATTTCTATATGTTCATGTATGAAAATAAAACAATGGAGATTTCTGAGACTGGTTGTGGAATGGAGAGAAGAAAGAGAAAAGAAAATAGAGCAGTAAGATCAAGATGCATTAAGTGCATAAATTGACATGTCAAAATCAAACCCCTTGCACAGGTAACTGATTCAAGTTTAAAATAGATCATTTTAATTATACTCATGATATCATCATTCTATAAAGATCTATCACTATCAGCCATTCCTTGGTACTATGTTCAACTGTTCTGCATACTTTCTTATCCTCCTGTGAGTCAATATAATAGTAATACACTCTAGTTGGGTTTACAGCCTAGAGTTTTCTGTTTACTCCTGAACTCTCAGTACATCGTCAATCTCTCCTTTCCAAGCAAATTTCAAGGAATTTAGAAATGAATTGTTTCTTCTTATGTAAGGAAGCATTAGCATAGGTAGGGCAGTGCCAAAAGGAATATAGTCCTCAGTTGTTTACTTTTATCTAAGTTATGTCTTTTTGATTTTTGTGTATCTATGGGGTGTATTCTATGGACTCCACTCTGAACTAGGCTAGGATGACTCACAAGGAGAAAATCTGCACTGGCCCTGTTATGTAACATAAGCTAGACCATTCCAGCACTGTTTTAATGTTTTATTGGCTTCTGGTTACTGAAGTACATAAGTAGGGTAGATTTGATTTATTTAATCAAGAAAGCACAGTATTGCATGCCTTGAAAAATACTCTTTTCCTTTTGCAAGATAAATCCTTACTATATTTTCCAAACTGGTCACAAACTCAAATGTTCAGTCCTTTAGCCTCAGCCTCTCAAGTAGTTGGGATACAGGTACATACCAATATATCTGGTTGCAGAGGATCTTTAAAAATGAGATTTCTATCCTAGCATGTTATCTATAAGCCTGGATAGTTGAGAGTTGGTTATCCAGTGTATGTAATTTAGAGCTCAACCTGGCAAAATCAGTTAATATCTGTTAATATCTGCCTGTAATTCAAGCTATGTAGGTGGTTCAGCAAAAAGTAACTTTAAAATAGGCTGGAGGCATGGCTCAATTTGTATATCATCTTCACAAGATTTATGCCCTGAATTCAAACCTCATATTGTCTAAACAAACCAACCAACCAAAAACAGATCTCTAGGCAACTGAAACTACTACTTGCCAAATATGGCTATAATTTAAATAATAATCATTATAGCATTGAATGTCCTTTTTTAATTGTGGTGTTCTTTTACTTTTAAAAAAATTATATAGAGGATGAATGATATTTTCTTCTATATTTTCTAGGTGTTTGGTAAAGATCTGCCAAGATACATCTTAGTTTTCATACTTACTTCATAAGAAATAGTGTTTTATTTACACTTTTAGATAAAAGTGAATGTACTAAAATATCAAGGAAATGGAAACTTTAGCATTTCTTTTTTACGACAGATGAGCAACAGGGCTACTTGAGTTTTTGAAATGAATAATGACTTGAAAATTCAGAGCCCATTGACCTGTAATTATAGTTCTGAGGCCTGTCTGGTTTCAAAGAACCTGATTAACTTATTGTCCTTTACTGCCCCACTGCCCTGTTTCTTTTTTTTTTTCTTTCTTTCTTCTCCTTCTCCTTCCTCTTCTTCCTCATCTTCCTCTTTGGTTCTATAAACCTGGCTTCTTTTGCATATGCAAAGTAGAATAGAGCAAAACAATCTTGTGCTATATTCCCTGTCCTTTTCCTGCTATGGAGTTCAAATGGCTTTTTTGTTTTCCCCCATTTCGCTATTGAAAAACTTGCTGACTTAGTCTTGAAACATGTCTGTCTTCTAGGCAGGTGTGAATGGCTGTGGCATCCATCATTCCCTGAAGCCACTTGGTGTTCAGTGATTCAAGGAAGCATGTAAGTGAAGCATGCATTTGGTGATGACCCTTTGCAAAAGGTAATTTAAAAAGAACCATGTTCAAAATCCAGTGTATATAGTACAAAATTAAGAAAAATGCGAGGAGGATTAAGGCAGGAAGGGACACTGCAGAATGCTTAAAGGGGTATCATCAGTTAAAGGAGTCACATCAGGAATATATTTATAAACTGCCTGGTTGAATGCCATCTCTTATATACAAATATTTTAAAATAATTTTGTTAAGCATTTAAAAAAAGAAAAGGAAATAGGTTTATCCAGCAGCAGGTACATTAGACTTCAAAGGGCATGAAACTTAAGATAGATTGTATTCCTTCTCTCTCTCTTTTCACCTTGCATCAATTGTGTTTGTAGATGTACTGTTGAGGCTGGCTAGATTTCCAGTAAGTATTCAAAGAACAAGTAATGTATTTTCCTTCAAAAAAGACTAATCAACAAGTATCATGCACATAAAGTTCTGTCAGAGCAATTTTCGTTTACACACACACACAACACAGATTATGGGGTGCAATTTGACAAGGATTGTATTGTATGTTTTCTCATGCTGGTTACCTTCCAGAGATAGTTTATCCTTTCTACTATAACCTTTTAATAATCTATAATTAGCTTAGATGTTTTGATATGTTTCTGGAAATACTAAGCTTTGAAAGTGTAATATACACAAATACATATTTCCATAAAGCATGCAAATTTGAGCAATGCCGTCCTTGTCACTGTATCAAAATAAGGAACTAGAAGGAAATGTAAAGCAAATGTTTGCCTTTAGGATCTGGAAAATAACATAATAAAATTGTGTCTTAAAATTTCTGGAAAGACACAATATTCAAATCAGATTGAATGAAAAGCTTTAATATTTAGGAAGGACAAAATACTTTAAGCTTTGAAAAAGTACTTTTATTATACTTCCTTCTATTAAAAATGTTTGTTTTTAGTCATCTTACGTTTGAATATTTGGAGAGGGAGTTGCTTCAACAGCTCTCAAACTAGTACACAAAATAAATGTTTATTTCAGATATTGCAAATGTATCCTTAAAACAATTTTATACAAAAGATCAGTAATATTTTAGAGAGAAAATTATATCCACAGGAAAGTGAAGGGTGAGTGCCATTATAAGAAATATTGCCGTAGAGGCCTAGAAATACACAGAGCATCTGAAAGCTCAGCACATGGTCAAAAGAGTGTATCCTAATGACTATTATAGGATGAAACTGAGGAAATGGGTAGAGGAAGAATAGAACACTGGGGACCTGCCTGCTGTACAAGAAGTTGCGTTTTGCTTAACAAAGAAAAACTTCAGAGCTTGCAAACATTTACTTTACCCAAAGGCATTTTCAAATAGTATGGAACATAATACACAGTAAAACAACAATTTTCGTTTAACTTTATTGAAATATTTCACATGCAGTTTAGGAAAAGTGGCATTTTGATTATATTTTTCCCAGGTAGGTATGCTGCTACCCTACCTCTTTGCCTTCCTAAGTCTGTGGGCAGAGGGAAGAGGAAATGTGAGAATTATAGCATCATTCTTCCTTTTCCTTATACCTTGACTGTACAATAAAGGCAACTTTTACAATTAAGGTCATTTTTGTATTTAAATGCTAGTCAAAGGAAGAATTTGTTGTCAGAATCAGATTCCCATTTTAAAGTGACAGGATGGTGATGGGAGGTAAATAGACATCATTTTTGAAGGACACACAGCATATATTGCCTATTATCAGAGTACAATAAAGTAACTTACAGACATTCCATAAGCATACATATTAAAGAATGGTTACTATCATTAAAAATTACTTAGGCTGCAAAAGAATTCTATAAGGAGTTTCCTTTAACACACTCTTCTAGTTTAAAGTTCTGACTCATCTAGTTAACTCCAAAAGTTCAAAACACCAGCCATATCTGATAATGCAAACAATAATATACTTAATAAATTTCTTACTATTTTATTTTTACTTTCTGCTCAGGGCCACTGTGGTTTGGTAGGGTGAGTGATACTATCTGTAGATTGGAAGCAGATTGAGTGTAATGTCTAGAAATAAGCACATGCCAGAGACAAGGGGGTTAGAAATTCTGAAGCAGTGGTAATTAAGGAATATTCCATTAAGTCTGTTTTAAGTCAAGTACTATTCCAAAGGGAACAGTGTGTGGTTTTATTTTTAGCCTGTTGTTTATTGATTCAGGCTGCAGCCTCTAATTGTTGAAGTGGCTTTTAGGCTGTAAATGTGTTACTGGTTCTAGATCATGAGAAATTATTTTTTTCCTGTCATCCTGGAGGAATAAAATTAATTTCTCTGTTAAAGTGTATTCATCCAGGAAAAGTTCTACTTCAATTTTGAAAGATACTGAGATTCATACTGCTTTGTACACAGCATTCATTTGACTCATTTGTAATAGATTAGTCAACAAAAATGCAGCCAAGGCATTTCAGACCATACTGAGTGGTAATACAAAAAACTAGACTTTTCATGGAACACATGGTGTAATTATAAATTAACTTCTTCAGAGCTTGGTCTCCAAGAAGTTGAGATAGAAAGTTAGCAAGTGTCAATAACCTATAATATAAAACTAATGGAGTCAAAACATTGGGAGAAAAATCTTTTGACAGTTGCTTTGGGAGAAAAAACACTTCCTAGTCAATAAGGACACCAGAAAACATATCTGTACAGATATTTAGAATGCAGGAATGAGACACTACTCTGACTGTGTGCATATTGAATGCCAAACAGTTTCATTGGATCAGAGGTTGATATATATATATATATATATAGTTAAAATATTTATATATACGTTATATATAATATACACAAATCTTTCTTTTTTATCTTGCACTAGACTTCACAAATCATTTAACTAGTATTTCTGAAAAGGATAAGCCATCAGAGGATGGGTATCAGAAGACAGATTTCATGCACATTTTTACTTGGGTTGTAGAAAATTAATCTCTATTACAGGGGTTAGAGAAAAGTTATTTAAATAATACCCCTAACATTTTGGCTATGTAAAATGTCAAGTGAGCATTTATTTGACTATGAAGGTACTGTGATTAGAGTATTAATGATAATGTTACTGGTAGTAATGTTCCTGGGTGACAGAAAGCATTTAATTTCACAGGAGGGGCATGAGGAGGTAGTCTGGTTAGCAGAGAGAGAGGGCTAGGGGTCACAAGTGGAGAGCCCCAACAGCAACTGCCAGGTGACAGGTGTGTGACAGCCATCGCCAAAGCGGTCTTGACACTGGCAGTTGACTTGGAAGGTTTGATGAAGAAACACAATTTAGAGAGTTTCCTTGTCCTTGACTCACTGGTGCAGAAAAGAAAGTCATTTGACTGTCAGCATTTCTGATTCCTTATCGGAATGATTATTTGCACTAGCTGCCTTCAAATAGGAAGAGTTTTAATCTGATAACATCCATCAAATGCTTAAAAGATAACTCCTTATCAGTAGGAACCATAGCCTGTTTCCTTCAACAGAAAGAAATGATTTCGAGGTCAGAATTTCATAAGCAAATGTGGTTTGAAGAAATTTAGAAGTTCAAGTATTCTAATTGGCTGTTCTCTAGGGAGACATCCATGGGCAGTGACAACTTTCTTCCCATAAAAGCATAGTATCTCCCCTTATTTCTTCCTAATATTAAGTATGGGGTCAGATACACGACATGTCAGTCCCTTAGATACTATACATGGGCCCTGATTTATCAAGAAGATGAATACAAATGATATTCTGGGAAGTCTTCAAGCATTACAAACAATTTATATTGCCTCTATAAAGTTTGACTTACTCATGGCCAAGGGCTCATGAGTAAGTGAGTGGAGCCACGTCCAGTGGCCAGGCTGGAATCAGGGTTATTCTTTTATCTCCTGTAGGTATTATAGGCAATCAGATCTATAATTGGTAGTTTGGGAAATTCTGTTTCATTTTGTGATAGCAGTTGTCTTCAGTATACTATAGAACATTTATTAATTAGTGTGCTAATTGCAATCATAAGTTATACAATGTGCACTGTAAACTAGGAACTGCACTGTCTGTTTTTAACTGGCTGATCTGATTATCTTCATTTTCTTTTACAAAAAAAAAAAAAAAGGAAATTGAGTCATGTGGCTCTCAGTTGAATGGACTTTAGTATTTTTTCAACTGACCACAAGTTTTTGTTCAAATCTAAGCAGACTCCAGTGCCATTTAGAGAGATTTTCCATTTTTTCTTCACCAGAAAATAGAGTGAGAAGTATTTTTATACTATAGCAGTTAGTTTTAATATTCTGTAGGAACCCAAACATAGTTGATCCTGTGTTGATATTTCAAAGACAGTTAATAATTTTGTGTTATACTTGTGAGTGAGCAAGGAAGTAGGTACCTAAAGAAGAAATTTTGTAAATTAATTTTATTACTTTATTTAGACATAGGTGACCTTGTGATCACATCTCATTTTGAGATTGTACTCCCTCTTGTAAAAATTCACATGATTCCCAGGCGCTGGTGGCTCATGCTTATAATCCTAGCTTCTCTTGAGGTTGAGATCTGAGGATTAAGGTTCAAAAGCCAGCCCAGGCAGGAAAAATCTGTCAGACTCTTATCTCCAATAGACCACCAGAAAACCGGAAGTGGTAGAATGCTTGCCTTGAGCTGAAAAGCTGAGGGATAGCGCCCATACCCAGAGTTCAAGTCCCATGACCAACAAAAATAAATAAATAAATGATAAATAAAAATAACAAAATAAAAGAATTCAGGTGATACAAATGAGAATAAATTTGAGAGTGTTACTTTTATGGAAATACAGTGATGACAGATGTCCACATCCATATTTGCCTGCTCATTGGAGCACATACGCAAAATAGTTTGATTATAAGACAGGAAAATATTGTAAATCAATATAAAACATGTAAAAAAGTGAAAGTGGATTTTGTTTTTTGGTAAATTGCCAAAGGAAAGAAAGGTCAGAACACAGACACTCACTTTTCTCCTTGGATGCCAAGAAGAATGGATTAGAGATAGAAGGAACACAGAAGAGGGTCGTGAGGGGACAGGCTATGGACTTGATATCTTTCCTCTACAGCTCTTTTCTGACATTATTCAGAGGCAGAGTTAAAGTCTCTCTCTCTCTTCTTTTTTTAATTGTGAAAATACCGTACAGAGAGGTTACAATTACATGGGCAAGATAATGAGTACATTTCTTATCAAGCATTGTTGCCTCCTCCCTCTGCCTTTGTTTCCCCTTTCCATCCCTTCCCGCCTCTCTCCCCTTCCCCTCCTCCCGGCCCTCCCCCCTCGGCTGGCTGTAAAGTTCGTTTTTCAGCATAACGTCTTGTACATCTCATTGTTGCAAAGGGTCCACCTGTATCCTTATTGACACAATTTGTTTTTACCCTTCCCCTCCACAAAGTATGCCAACATCAAATACAGTGAAAACAGGGTTTATACTGTGGGGGAGGGACATACAAAGCAACAAAGAAATCATCTTATAAATACGTTAGAAAAAAATCACAAGAAAGAAAAGCCATTTGAATCCTTATCTTGAGGTTCATTTCGCCTAACATCAACTTCCATCTTCCTCCGTTCCCTTGATGTGTCTTTACATATAAACTCTAGGCAGTGATGCCATTAGACTTCCTTTACCTGATATTATGTTATTTCTTCAGCCAGGATGTTCTTGCCTGGCTAAGTTCAATGCAAGGAAACAAAGAGTAAAATTGCACATGAGTTCCTCTTTGACAAGTGCAGTGCCCGTTTCTCGTCACTCCCCAGAGGCCACTTTTAGGAGAACTTAGCCTCATATGCTTTGAAACTTTTCCATCCACAGCCCTTGTGTGTCTGTTATTACTTTGCCTTTTAAAATTAGCGTACTATTTTAGAAAATAAAGCAGCTTGAGAGACACAAGGGCATCTGCTTTGCAGAAACTACTAAGCAGGCCCTGTTGTTCCACATTGAGTTTTGTTATTACCCCAAATAGGCAGATATGCAAATATGTGACACATGCATCCATTACAGTTGTGTCTGGGAGGCCCTTCTACAGGTCTTGAAGACTGAGTTCATAGATTCTAGAATGTGGTGTAGTTTAAAAAGCAGGATGATACTTTTTATTTTTTTGTCGGTCGTGGGGCTTGAACTCTGGGCCTGGGTGCTGTCCCTGGGCTATTCAGCTCATGTCTGAGACCAGCAAAAAAGGTCAGATAAGTTGATGTTAGTTGAAATGAACCCCAAGATAAGGATTCAAAAATTTTTTTCTTTCCTCTGATTGTTTCTAACATATTTATAAGATTATTTCTATGTTGCTTTGTATGTCCCTCCTCCACGGTATAACCCCTGCTTCTACTGTATTTGATGTTGTTATAATTTGTGGAGGGGAAGGGAAAAAACAAATCGTTTAACTAGGGATACAGGTGGACCCATTGCGACAATGAGATGTACAAGACGTTATGTCGAAAAACGATCTTTACAACTTGGGCGGGGGGTAGGGGGGGATGGGGGGAGGACACTGGGAAGGGGAAACAAAGAGGAGGCAACAATGCTTGATAAGAAATGTACTCATTACCTTGCCCTTGTAATTGTAACCCCTCTGTATGGTATTTTCACAATTTAAAAAAAAAAGCAGGATGATTCTGAGATGTGATTTCATGGCACTTGGACCTTGCATTGTGTCACCACAATACAATTAGATTTCACTGTGAATAATGACTTCATTTTGCAGCCCTAGGTTTGAGAATTTAGGTTGTGAGTTGAGTATGTCAGAACAGTGGGTCTTCTGATTTTACAAGTCTGTGTCCCATAAAACCTTTATATTTACTTTTGTGTTGCTGAGCTTATCTCAAGGGAGCATTTGCACACTGACTTATCTGTGTCTTCAGGAGACCCTAAGCTTTTTGAAAATAGGTCTTCTGTTTGTCTGGCCCACTATGAGGACCTCAGAACAAATTAGGACACAGTCCTCAGCAGTTACTTAATAAACATTTAATTCAATTTGTATGTTTTTTATTGTGAAAAATACTGTACAGAGGGCTGGGAAGGTGGCTCAGTGGTAGAGTGCTTGCCTTGCATACATGAGGCTCTGGGTTTGATTCCTCAGCACCACATAAGCAGAAAAAAAGCCGGAAGTGGTACTGTGGCTCAAGTGGTAGAGCGCTAGCCTTGAGCTGAAGAGCTTAGGGACAGCGCCCAGGCCCAGAGTTCAGGCACCATGACTGGCAAAAAAAAAAAAATACTGTACAGAAGGGTTACAATTACATGAGTAAGATAATGAGTACATTTCTTATCAAGTATTGTTACCTGCTCCTTTGTTTTCCCGTGTGTTAGGTCTTTGTATTAGTGATAAGGAATCTAAAATTCAGACGGGCAAATAGCATGCTTAGGGCTGAGCTATATCAACTGGAACTGTGTTTTAGTGACTGCAGATTCCATATATGTTAGTCACTATATCACACTACTGTGTTTAGCAGAATGTAGATTAACATAAAATTTATGCCAGATATGGATGTATGTTTAGCAGACTTACTAGAGATTAGTAAATTTGTAGATTAATTGGCAAAAGATATAGTTTCTTCAAAATTTGTATAGAAAATTCCTTTTGTTAATTACATAAACTTCTGTGTGTGTGTGTGTGTGTGTGTGTGTGTGTGTGTGTGTGTGTGTGTGTGTTGGTCCTTTTGTGCTTTGCCTAGTCACTGTCCCTGAGCATTTGTGCTCAAGACTAACACTTGAGCCACTTCTAGATTTTTGGTGGTTATTTGGAGATAAGAGTCTTACCACCTTTCCCGCCTGGACTTGCTTGGAACCACAATCCTAAAATCTCAGTCTCCTGAGAAATGAGATTACAGGCTTAAGCCACCACCATCCAGTATTACATAAACTTCTTTCTCCTTAAGGGGAGGGGCAGAAATAAACACATAAAACTTACCTATAACTGTTTCTTGCTTTTGAATTAGCATGATACTTAGATATTATAAATATAGGAATGGATGGTATGACTTTTACTGTTGGATTTAATTGTTATTATCAAGTTTTTTGTAAGAAAGATATTGGGTAGGATTAGGGGTTAGGGCAAAATGGACTACAGAATAGTATGGTATTTGTCTTATTGTCACAAACTTACAGTATAATGAAGAATAAGATAGAAAACTATGTACATATAACCAGATAAGATGATGTTAAGCAAAATGAACCCAAAAATAGGGACACAAGTACTCCATACTACAAACACAGAAAAAGCCAGAAGTGGTGCTGTGGCTCAAGTGGTAGAGTGCTAGCCTTGAGCAAAAGAAGCTCAGGGACAGTGTCCAGGCCCTGAGTTCAAGTTCCAAGGCTGGCAAAAAAATGTTCCAAGGAAAGAGCGAAAGAAACTGTCATGAAATCATAGGAAACTGGCTTAATTAATGTAAGCACTGGTTAAGTGACTCCATTTTCTTAGGAAGTAAGGATGTTTTGTGTATGGAATCCAGGAGGTCTGGAAAGGGAAAGGATTTTTTTTCCTGGATGCTAAGTAGAGTATTTTAATAATCCTCAGAATTGGCAAAGACAGCCCAGGCAGCGTATGTGTTGAATTATAGCAAAATCACGTCAGAGACTGTGAATAATAAAAGCCACTCACAAGGAAGTTTGTTTTCCCTTTTTGCAATGCACATATGACTAGCGGCTGAAAAAAATATTTTCTACTTAAGTTTTTACTTCATTTTCCATATGGAATTTGTCACAGTAAATGAACTTTTCTCAAAACAACATATCCTGTATGCAAAAATATAGTGAATGCTGTCTGAATATCAGACAGCCCATCTTGTCGAGGGAATCAACTAGCTTTTCCTTAGATGGAATGGGAAACATAGTGAAATCACTCATGTAATAGAAATATTTCCATTGTACACAAGGTCAAAGATACTTCTGTTAATAGAAAAAAGACAATATTAAAGAGATTAACTAATGGTACCGTTTTAACAGCCATTTATACAATGCTAATTTTCTCCATTTGCCTGTCAAGTTTGAAGTTCCCTACTGCTAGTTATCAATGAACAAATATGCATATATATATTATGAAAATGATCATAAAAGTATTTTCATAGCTTTCTGGATGTTTGATTTACATACTTAAATTTCATTCATGTTGAATATAAAATTCTGTGAATTTTAGTAAACATGGAGTTGTGTAACTACCACCATAAACCAATTTTAGCATCTATCCACCATTGCCAAAAGACATAGCATGTCCATATGCACTCACCAAGTTTTCACTCTCTGTTTTCCTTTTGTGAAAGGAATTATAATCCTTTCTGTCAGAAACTCAGATTCAAAATTGTCTTTGTTTTCTCTTCAAAAGAGAATATATTAAGTTAGACAAACTGATTCATGTTTATACTTTATATTGATAATGTGTGGTTCAAGCTCATGTATTTGTGTATGTTTAAAACATACATGTTGGCTTCTAAGACATATACCTTTATAGATCAAGTGTGCAAATCACTTCATTTCATTGGAATTTTTTGTCCCCTCCCCCAGCCTGTATTCTGCCACTTTTACTTGTGGACATCCAGGTTTGCAATAGTTATTGTTTTAGGAAGAGAACATAAACCAGGAGAACAAAGCCAGCATGAGGAAAATGTAACAGAGTTCAAGTACTATAGGCAAAATATGAAAAAAAATTTGAAGACTCATATAAATATAATTAAAATAAGCATATGGATAGCTACAATAAACCTACAAATAAATGTGTTGGGTGGTATGGAAGTGTTTGCAAGTATATTAAATGAAATATGGTAGATTTAAGGAAGAACTCAGATAGTGTAATTCCTTCGAATGAAAAAGTCAAAGCCCAACAAAATGACTACCAGGAAAACGGTACCTTTCAAGGGCTGGGCTGTGATCAAGAGGAGAAGGGTAGACAAATAAAGACAAGTAGGCAAGAGAAAGCAGCCAAGAAAACAGGAAGGAAAGGGTTGGGTTGGGAAGGATGGATGAGAATGTTGGAAGAATGTTGGGTGATGTTAATCAAGATGTTTTGTACTCATACAGTACTTTGGTAAACGGAAATTTCTTTGTACAACTACTTAAAGATAATTTTAAAAATAAATAAAAAGAAAGAAGGAAGATGACCGAATGGGAAAAGATGATTAGGAGAGAATTATAGAGGAAGGTCCACAGTTTCATGATGTGTGGAAAGAGAAAGTGTTTGGCAGGTGACACAATTATGTATTTTTTGAATAAAGTAATAAATATACACATATATAATATATAATACATATTTTTTTTCTTGCCAGTCCTGGGGCTTGAACTCTGGGAATGGGCACTGTCCCTGAGCTTCTTTTGTTCAAGGCAAGCATTCTACCACTTGAGATACAGTGTCACTTATGGCTTTTATGAGTAGCTTATTGGTGATAAGATTCTTTTTTTTTTTACTTTCTTCTTTTTTTATTGTGAAAATTCTATACAGTGGGATTACAATTACATGGGCAAAGTAATGAGTATATTTCTTATCAAGCATTGTTGCCTCCTACTTTGTTTCCCCTTCTTATCCCTTCCCACCTTCCACCTCCTGACCCCCCAGGACCCATCCAAAGTTGTAAAGTTCATTATAACAACTTGTACATCTCATGGTTGCAATGGGTCCCCCTGTATCCCTATTTAAACGATTTGTTTTTGGCCTTCCCCTCCACAAATTATACCAACATCAAATATAGTGAAAGAAGGGGTTATACCATGAGGGAGGGACATACAAAGCAACAAAGAAATCATCTTATAAATATGTTAGAAACAATTGCAAGAAAGAAAAAAACATTGGAATACTTATCTTGGGGTTCATGTCACCTAACATCAACTTATCTGCCCTTTTCTGCTTGTCTCAGACATATACTAGTTATTTCAAATAAGAGAAACCATAGGACCTATGTTTCTTTGGGCTTGGCTTACTTCACTTCATATAATTTTTTCCAAGTCTTGGGGCTAGGAAGGTGGCTCAGTGGTAGAGTGCTTGCCTTGCATGCATGAGGCCCTGGGTTCGATTCCTCAGCACCACATAAGCAGAAAAAAAAGCCAAAAGTGGCATTGTGGCTCAAGTGGTAGAGTGCTAGCCTTGAGCTGAAGAGCTGAGGGACAGTGCCCAGGCCCAGAGTTCAGGCCCACGACCGGACCCAAAAAAAAAAATTTTTTTTTCCAAGTCTTTCCATTTCCTAACAAATGGGGCAATGTCATTCTTTTTGATGGAGGCATATGATTCCATTGTGTATATATACCTCATTTTCTTGATCCATTCATCTACTGAGCAGAATCTGGGTTGGTTAAATATCTTAGCTATGGTAAATAATGCTGCAATAAAAATAGTTGTGCTGGTAGCTTTAGAATAGAAGAGGCAATCCAAAAATTCATATGGAACAATAAAGACCTGAATAGCCAAAACGATCCTTAACAAAAAGAAAAGTGCTGGAGGAATATCAATACCAAATTTTAAACTCTACTACAAAGCCATAGCAATCAAAACAGCTTGGTACTGGCACAAGAATAGGCCTCAGGACCAATGGAGTAGAATTGAAAACCCAGAAATGAACCTACAGACATATACCCATCTAATCTTCAATAAGGGAGCTAAAAAAATAGAATGGAAGAAAGACAGCCTTTTCGGTAAATGGTGCTGGCAAAATTGGTTAATCACTTGTAGAAAAGTAAAGCTAGTTCCTTATATATCATCCTGCACCAGAATCAACTACAAATGGACCAAAGACCTCAGAGTCAAAGCAGACACCCTGAAAACATTACAGGACAGAATTGGAGAAAAACCTAGGCGGAAATTTTCCTAATAAAGACCCAGAAACACAACAAATCAAAGAAACATTGGACAAATAGGATTGCATGAAATTGCAAAGCTTCTGCATGGCAAAGGACATAGCTAGCAAGATCAATAGAAAGCCCAAGGATTGGGAGAAGATCTTCACTAGCCATACAATGGACAAGAGTCTCATATCTAAAATATACCTGGTGATAAGATTCTTATGGAGTATCCTGTCCAGGCTGACTTCACACCATGATCCTCAGATCTCAGCCTACTTAGTAGGTAAGATTACAGGTGTGAGCCCCCAGCTTCCAGCTCAATTATGTAATATTAAGTAAGGGATGTTAATGGTTCTCTTGTTCATTGTAGTGAAGCAAATTGAGGGATCAACCAGAGTTCTTATTGTACTTAACGGTTGATGAAAATATGAAACATGAATTCATATATGAAGTTTGAGACTGCAGATGAACTAAAGAGTAGGGATGTACTATACAATTTTGATCTCTTAGACATAGAGCTCCCCTATGACCCAGCAATCCCACTCGTGGGCATTTACCCAAATGTTTACAAACAAGAACACACTAAAGCTACCAGCACAACTATGTTTATTGCAGCAATATTTACTATAGCTAAGATATGGAACCAACCCAGATGCCCCTCAGCTGATGAATGGATCAAGAAAATGTGTTATATATACACAATGGAATTCTATTCCTCCATCAGAAAGAATGACATTGCCCTATTTGTTAGGAAATGGAAAGACTTGGAATAAATTATATGAAGTGAAGTAAGCCAGGCCCAAAGAAACATAGATCCCATGGTTTCCCATATTTGCAATATCTAGTATATGTCTGAGTCAAGCAGAAAAGGTCAGATAAGTTCATGTTAGGGAAATGAACCCTAAGATATGTATTCAAATGTTTTTTTTTCTTTCATGCGATTGTTTCTAACACATTTATAAGATTATTTCTTTGTTGCTTTGTATGTCCCTCCCCCACAGTATAACCCCTGCTTTCACTGTATTTGATGTCGGTATAATTTGTGGAGGGGAAGGGGAAAAACAAATCATTTAAATAGGGATACAGGTGGACCCATTGCAACAATGAGATGTACAAGTCGTTATGTCAAAAACGAACTTTACAACTTTGGTGGGGGGGAGGGGGAGAGGGGAGGATTGGGTTGGGGAGGCAGGGGGAGGATAGGAAGGGATGGGAAGGGGAAACAAAGGAGGCTACAATGCTTGATAAGAAATGTACTCATTATCTTGCCCATGTAATTGTAACCCCTTTGTACAGTATTTTCACAATAAAAAAAAAAAAAGAAAATCTACATGCCTGGTTTCTGGTATGGTGTACTAACATCTGTACTTGGGAGAAATTGGCCAATATTTGTCCAAACAAATTGATCTTTCTTCTCTTTTGATATATCCTAAAAAGATAAATTAGTTCACATGTCAAGGCACACCCTGAATTGTTAGGTAGATATTGGAAAGAAGACCTTACTGGGTTATTTCATGTTCACAAGCATTGATTGAGAGCCTATCACCTATTCTTTCTGTTATTTTGTTTTTGTTTGTATTTATTTATTCATTGCCTTCCCTGGAGCATGCACTCTAGGTCTGCATACTCTCCCTGAGCTCCTCTTTTGCTCAATGGTAATACTCTATCACATGAGCCACGGCATGTCTACTTCTGGCTTTTTCTGTCTCATGGACTTTCCTGACTAGGCTGGCTTCAGACCTTAATCCTCAGATCCCAGGCTTCTGAGTAGCTAAGATTGTAGGCATGAGCCATAGATGCTTGGTATTTCTTTTGTTTTGCTATCAGTGAAACAGTAACACTCTACATCACAAATGTAGTGCTATATAGAAAGGCAAGGCAGAGAGAAAACTAAAAGAAGTCATACTATTTTATTAAAATATTTAGAAAATTACTGTAAGCGTAACATAGTTATATGAAACATAGATCCTTTATATAAATTGATTTTTATGAAAACAATTTATTTTATTATTATTATATAGGAAATCCATATGCCACAAAGTCTGGCATATATTTTGTTTCTGGTCTTAGGTTCAGAATGGAGATCTTCATTTTCTGATGGGTTAGAAGCAGATGCCTAGAGTAGGAAAATCAAATGAGGGAAACGGAATGTGTTGTTAACTTTTACAACAAATCTGTCAATAGTCACCTACACTAAAATTTATTATATTATTTATTATAGAACTGAAGCACAGAGAGGTTGTACAATTTGTTCAAGGCCAACAGTTAATTAGAAGCATAGTCAGGACTATAAATCTGTGACTCATATACCAATAATTTTATGCTAAATAATGATGTCTCATATTCCATACTTTTGAGGGTCTTGCAGTGTATTCTTTCTTTTTTAATTTATGTAAACGTATTTCTAACTTTGTTTTTAATATTTATGATAGGTAGCTAATATGTTATCTGAAGATTTATTGTAATAGAATTTATAAAAGGTGATCTTTCTTACAAAAATTTTCACTGAGCTTCATATATATATATATGTATATATAAATATATATATAGTTGTTGTTGTGGGGCTTGAACTTGGTACCTGGACACTGTCACTGAGCTCTTTTGCTCAAGGCTAGTGTTCTACCACTTTGAGCCACAGCATCATTTCCAGTTTTTTGGGTAATTGGAGATGTCTCATGGAATTTCCTGCCTGAGCTGGCTTTGAAGCTCGATCCTCAGATCTCATCTTCTTGAGTAGCTCAGACTACAAGCATAAGCCACCAGCATCTGGCTTTTTCTGGGCATTTCTATCTTTATGATAAGAAAAGTGAAATTCTATATATTTGCTTTCTTTTTAAATATTCCAGAATACACAAAAGGAATCATGTAATTCTACAGATAGATAGATAGATAGATAGATAGACAGATAGATATACACACACTAAAATTTGTATCAATGGGTGATGCCACAATATGCCCATTGGCCATTGGCCACTAGGTGTCAGCCTATGCCACTATAATTAAAAGCAAATTTAGCCTTGTGGAGATGGGAGGGAAGGGATGGCAGGGGAAAAACAAAGGAGGAGACAACAATGGTTGATAAGAAATATTCTTATTACCTTGCTCATGTAACTGTAACCCCTCTGTACACTATTCTCACAAAAAACTTATTAAATAAAAATAAGTCAATGGCTATGAAGCCTCACAGACCTTGCATTGGTTTTCATCCCTAGACTTCTAGTTAAACTCTAGACGAATCCACGAATTAGGAATTGGTTTCATAGAGTTATTTTCATAACTCATAAATCAGGAATTATAATTATAGTAGTACTGTTTTACTAAGTAAAGCAATGCACTTAGCCCACGTTAAACAGTGATTCATCACATCAGTGAAACTCCCTGATCATGATTCTTACTCACTAGAAAGGGAAGGCTGGGGAAGACCCAAGGACCTGCTCTGGTCAGTCTGTGTAAGGGTGAAATGTCAGAGGGGATGGCTCTGTAGGAGCTGCAGTTTGACTGCATGAAGGACATATTAGTTGGGCCTGGCTGTCACAAGCTAACCTGACTAGCACCTTTGGTTTTCTTCCATACACATTTATGGCACTGCAAATTAATTCATATGAATGTTAACTTCAAGCAAAATATTAGTGTTTGCTTTGAATGTGGCTAAGGAGTTTTCTGAATGGGTTGTCATGTCCATTATTGATTTTATGCTTAGTAACATTTCAGAAAAGAAAATCACAATAGAAAAATAAAAGACATGTTTAGCTTTTTTTCATCTCTACCATGGCATCCTTGTGGTTAATACTTACAATGCTACTGGACTTCTTAATATCTGAACTCATTAACCAATCCCATGATGGAACCCATGTCCTGAGATCTAAATGAAACATTAACCCATTACAGATTTACCTCAAGCTGGGATATTATGTGAGCATTGAAGCAACCAATCCACTGTGTCTGTGGAATAAAATCAAAGTCATATACAAAAGCAGAGGAGCTGGGATTTTTGCAGAGTCAGGAGGAGTGGCTGCTATTGCCTGAGCTCTGGGGTTGGAACACTGCAGACAGAGTCCCTGTACTTAGGGGTATGACCATGGTAAATGCATGGCTGCTTTTTCAGCAGGATGTGAGAGGGAGTTTCCAACCCTCAGGGCCTGCTGCAGACTATGAGGACTAAACAGTAGGCTTCAAATATACACACTTATTTTACATTTCATTAGCTTATTTTATACTGAATTACATTCTGATTTGGTGTTCTTTTGGTTGCAACAATGAAGTATTCTGACTTTGTTTCTAATTTTTCAATGATGAAAATATTGTGATAAAACATAAATCCCTTTATGGCCTTTTTCAGTTGTGCGATCATTGCAGGATCTCCTTTTTGTTCCTAAAAGTGGACAAAATGGTAGTGGCAGTAGCAGCCTTGGTGAGGGCTTTGGTGAGTGGTAACAATGTTTGTGAGTATAGATGGATGGATAGATAGAGAGATAGAGAGACAGAGAGATAGATAGATAGAGATATGTGTGTATATGTGTGATGTACACATGGTCTATATGTATATATTATGTAAGTATACATGGATATATATATATATGTAGATTATATACATATAATTATGTATGGGTGCATTTGACAACAATAGACATTTAAAGCTCTGTGTGTCTACCTCACCCTTCCTCAGAGCAGAAGCTACTTACGGTACCCACAGCCATGGGATTGTCTCAGTGTTAATGCTGGATGATGGATAGACGTATACATGTGGAGGAAAGGATGTTGGAATTTCAAATGCTCGCAGCCCTGTTGAGACCTGTTCTACATATCAAAGGCATCTGAACATCAGAACTCAAGTTAAAATGTATTCTTTAATATTTACTCTGATTTATATTGCATTCTGTTATTGTTAGAAATTGAAATGTCTTAGTAATCAAAACAGCTTGGTATTGGCATAAGAACAGACCTCAGGACCAATGGAATAGAATTGAAAACCCAGAAATGAACCTACAGACCTATAGCCATCTAATCTTCGATAAGGGAGCTAAAACAATAGAATGGAAGAAAGACAACCTCTTCAGTAAATGGTGCTGGCAAAATTGGTTAACTACATGTAGAAAACTTAAGCTAGATCCTTATATATCACCCTGCACCAGAATCAACTCCAAATGGATCAAAGACCATGAACTCAAAGAAGACACTCTGAAAACATCACAGGATGGAATAGGAGAAACCCTAGGTCTCCTTGGCTCAGGCCGAAATTTTCTGAATAGAGACCCGGAAACACAACAAATCACAGAAAGGTTGGACAAATGGGATTGCATAAAGTTGCAGAGCTTCTGCAGGGCAAATGACATAGCTAGCAAGATCAATAGAAAGCCCACGGATTGGGAGAATATCTTTACTAGCCATACAACGGACAAGGGTCTCATATCTAAAATATACTTGGAACTCAAAAAATTAAACCCCCCAACAACAAATCCTCAAAGAAACAACTGCCCAATAAATAAGTGGGCGAAAGACTTAAAGAGAAACTTCTCTGAAGAAGAAAGAAGGATGGCCAATAGACACATGAAGAAATGTTCAACATCCCTAGCCATAAAAGAAATGCAAATCAAAACAACATTGAGATATCACCTCACTCCAGTTAGAATGGCAAAAATCAAGAACTCTAACAACAACAGATGCTGGAGGGGATGTGGACAGAAAGGAACCTTACTTCATTGTTGGTGGGAATGTAAACTTGTTCAACCACTTTGGAAAGCAGTATGGAGGTTCCTCAAAAGACTTCACATAGAGCTCCCCTATGACCCAGCAATCCCACTTTTGGGCATTTACCCTAATGTTTACAAACAAGACCACACTAAAGCTACCAGCACAACTATGTTTATTGCAGCATTATTTACCATAGCTAAGATATGGAACCAACCCAGATGCCCCTCAGTAGATGAATGGATCAAGAAAATGTGGTATAGATACACAATGGAATTCTATGCCTCCATCAGAAAGAATGACATTGCCCCATTTGTTAGGAAATGGAAAAACTTGGAAAAAATTATATGAAGTGAAGTAAGCCAGGCCCAAAGAAACGTAGGTCCCATGGTTTCCCTTATTTGTAATATCTAGTATATGTATGAGTCAAGCGGAAAAGGTCAGATAATGTGATGTCAGGAAAATGAACCCTTAGATGTGTATTTTAATGTTTTTTTCTTTCATGCATTGTTTCTAACATATTTATAAGATTATCTCTTTGTTGCTTTGTATGTCCCTCCCCCACAGTATAACCCCTGCTTTCACTATATTTGATGTCAGTATAACTTGTGGAGGAGATGGGGAAAAACCAGTTGTTTAAGGATACAGGTGGACCTGTTGCAACAATGAAAAGTACAAGTTGTCATGTCCAAAACGAGCTTTACAACGTTGGTGCGGGGGGGGGGGGCTGGGGGGGAAGGAGAAGGATTGGGGATTAGGGGGGGAGGGGGGAGGCTGGGAAGGGATGTGAAGGGTAAACAAAGGAGGAGGCTGCAATGCTTGGTAAGAAATGTACGCATTATCCTGCCCATGTAACTGTAACTCCTCTGTACAGTATGTTCACAAATAAAATTAAATTAAAATTAAAAAAAAAAAGAAATTGAAAGGTCTTCCATCACATTTTATTAAGAGAATCAGGAGTGACAACCCTACCATTAAGTCTCAAAGTTGGCATTTATTTGCTAGGCGATCTTGACCTTGAGTTGTTCAAATGTACATTAAGAATGAACTTTGATGTTCATAGCAAAATGCGAAACTTTTCTCCTTAAAAAAATCTATTACAGATAAAGCTAAATAAATTTGTTTGATACATTATTATCACCTGGATTTCAGAAATATTTGGCAGAAATTAGCAGAAATATCTGTTATTGACCATACTTGGTGTTGGCTTTTCATTCTCCAAAGAAATACTCTTCCCATAAATACACAATTTACCTTTTCACTTTCTCTTATATAATTGGTTTATTAAAAGTCCTATGTAAATTGGGCACTGCTGGCTCATGCCTGTAATCCTAGCTACTCACGAGTCTGAGATCTGCAGATTATGGTTCAAAGCCAGCTCAGATAAGAATGCCTATGGTACTCTTATTTCCATTAACCACCAAATAGCTGAACGTGGAGATGTGGCTCAAGTGGTAGAACATTACTCTTGTGCACAAAAGCTCAGGGACTGTGCACAGACCCTGCGATTAAGCCCTGAGACTAGAATGGGAAAAGTCCCTCTCATGTTTCAAAGTATTGTGGACTGAAATGTAATCCATTCTGAAATCAAACATTAATTATGTAACTGCATAACAAATAGCAAAAGTTGTATTGTGTACTTGGGAGAATGGAGAGGGTAAGGCTTTATCGTGTGCGGAAGAGATTAGGGATATGTAATGTATAAAAGCTGTCAGAAGGATTTCTCTTTAGTTACCATGGAAACCTCTGCTTCCAAACTCTCGAGACCTTAACCCTTATTACTTTTCACTTTAGTACTTCTTCTTACAGCCAATTAATGTTAATTAATCTTCCTACTATTATTATAATCACTGTATCCAAGATAGTTCTAATAATTAAGGTGCCCTGGTTCATAACATTATGAAGAATGAGTAGGGTTCAAACTTGATTCTCTGCTATCTCCAGGTTAGTGCTCTTTAGGAAAATGAACTGAATCCATAATATCCTTATACACTCTAAAAGATATATGAAATTCAAAAATATATAACCTGATTTGGGCGCCGGTGGCTCACTCCTGTAATCCTAGCTACTTAGGTGGCTGAGATCTGAGGATCACGGTTCAAAGCCAGCCCCAGCAGGAAAGTCTGTGAGACTCTTATCTCCAATAAACCACTCAGAAAACAGGAAGTGGTGCTGTGGCTCCAGTGGTACAGCACTAGCCTTGAGCTGAAGAGCTGAAGTACAGCTCCCAGGCCCAGAGTTCAAGTCCTATGACAGACAAAAAAAAAAAGTATAACCTAATCCAACTCAGAAAATACCTATGTGATTCTTAAACATGTTTTCTCCATCAAGATTGCAACTAGGAGAAGTAGCAGCACGCAGTCAGCCATTAAGCACTGGCATAATCCCAACTTAGGCTGGAATTCTAACTGGATATTAAATGTTATTGTTCATTTTAAGTGGTTTTACAATTCTTTTTTTCAAAGTAATCATAACTTTTTATTATAGTATTATTGCAAAACTTGAAGTATACTACACACACACTTTGTTCATTGATTCAATTGGTTAAGTAGTCAGCCAATTTATGTTTTCTTTTTTTATTTGATTTTGCAGATTTTATTTTATTTTTTATTTTTTTTTATTGTGAGAATACCGTACAGAGGAGTTACAATTACATGGTCAAGGTAATGAGTACATTTCTTATCAAACATTGTTGCCTCCTATTTGTTTCCCCTTCCCATCCCTTCCCATACTTCCCCCACCTCCCCCCACCCGATCCTCCCCCCCACATACAATTCTTTTTGAATTTAAAATCATTTCACTTAGCATCATCTTATATAGTCATATGTACATAGCTATTGAATCATTCCGCTCATCTGCTAATATTATTTTAGATATATACTAATTATTGCAAATAAAGGAAACCATGAGACCTATGTTTCATGCCAATTTGTTATTACTGTCAAACTATGGACAGGATTTATTAGTTAATTCAATTAGGTCAAGGACCATTGGGCAACTCGTTTTGGTGTCTGAATTTTGCAGCCTGAAGGAACTCGTGGTCTATGCATATCTCACTCTTCGTAAGGTTATCTGAATGTTTACAAAGCTGCTAAAGCAGAAATGCATGCTAAAATTGTAGAGGAAGAGACAAGGACAGAAGAAAACCATGGTGCAATGGAATATGTCACAAGTCTCTACATCACCGTGAGGATGACTGCAATATGCAGAGTGAAGTGTCACCGAAAAGCACAGGCCCTGGCTAAAAATAGATGATATGGTCAGACATGTGAGACCACAAAGCAGAAGAAGCCTGATCCTGGGCCACATGAGAATGTGGCTTTCAATACCTCAGTGCCCATTTATTTTTAACAACGAGCATGCCTACTCATTGATACCACGGCAGGAAGAATCATGGTAACCATGGCAAAGAATCATCTCAACATCAATGAATACCGTCTTGAAAGATTTTATGTCATTAATATGTGTATTTAGGCATAAAACTATGATAAAATTTTATATAAAATGTTATTATTTGTAAGGGACTTTAATCTCTGTTATCTTATACATTTTCTCATAATATGGTATGGAAAAAGAAAGACATTTATTATTGCTGTTATATTATGTAAATGAAGAAATAAACTTAAACAGCTTAAGATACAGCTCAGGTCCCCTGGTTGTTGGTGGATCCTGGACTCAGTTTAGTTTCAATCACAAAGTCTGTCCTGAAATCAAGCTAGAATGCTCGGAAAGCATGATTTCCTCTCTGATGTATTTACATGTGATGTGCATATTATTGAAATAAAATTTATCTCAGAATCTGAAGTGACCAAGTGTTTCATGGCATTGACAATTACAGTAGACAATTAGTTTTCGGAACTACGTGTTCCAAGGAGAAAATGCCACAGAGGAAAAAACCCCATGAAGCCATGGAATGTGGTCTTGATAATTTAAAATGTTTCTTCAAGTTAAACATATATTAAATTTAAAAAATTATTTTTGACCAACAAAGTCAAACCAACATATAATAAATGTATAGATAAGTCTACTTTATGAAACTAGACAGATCTTGGAAATCAAGTCTGGTCATCTCCTTTTAAAAAAATAAATAAATTTTGGTTCCTGAAATACTTCTTATATGTTAATCTGTCAAGACCATAATTGTGACTATTCCTATTTGTAATAAAAATACAAGATCAACATAGATTCTAGCAATTTTGGTCACATGATGATAAGTTCTTTTTTAATGTATAACAAAGTCATGTATTAGAACAAGCCTTATAAAAGCTGAAGACATTTATTCCCAGACCTGGTGATATTATAGATTTGTATTTGAGCCTTCCTAATTTATCAGTAATACACTTAATATACATTCTCCAGATAAATACCAACAGCAGAATAACATGTATATGAAAAAAGCTTGATATGAAAATTTTTGCACATGAAAATGTACAAATTATCCCTATATAAACTTGTTCTCTCTCCTTTGTTTCCTTCCTACTTACCAATTTTGGTTAAAATTATAGTCTAATGTTTTCCCAATTTCTGTTAAAAACACAATAAAGTTGGGTGCTAGTAGCTCCTACCTGTTATCCTAGCTCCTCAGGAGCTTGAGATCTAAGGCAGGAAAGACCATGAGATTCCTATTTTCATCTAATCACCAAAAAAATCCAGAAGTGGAGCCATGGCTCAAGTGGTGGAGTACTAGCCTTGAGCAAAAAAACTGAGACAGCACCCAGGCACTAATTTTTTTTTTGGTTTTCTAGGGATTTTTTATTTTTATTTTTTTATTTTTTTTTATTGTGAACATACTGTACAGAGGGGTTACAATTACATGGGCAAGATAATGAGTACATTTCTTATCAAGCATTGTAGCCTCCTCCTTTGTTTCCCCTTTCCATCCCTTCCCACCCTCCCCTACCTCACCCAATCCTCTACCCCCCTTCCCCCCCTCCCCATGGGGGCAATGTCATTCTTTCTGATGGAGGCATAGAATTCCATTGTGTATGTATACCACATTTTCTTGATCCATTCATCTACTGAGGGGCATCTGGGTTGGTTCCATATCTTAGCTATGGTAAATAATGCTGCAATAAACATAGTTGTGCTGGTAGCTTTAGTGTGGTCTTGTTTGTAAACATTAGGGTAAATGCCCAAAAGTGGGATTGCTGGGTCATAAGGGAGCTCTAAAAATTAAATCTCCCAACAACAAATCTTCAAAGAAACAACTGTCCAATAAATAAGTGGGCTAAAGACTTAAAGAGAAACTTCTCTGAAGAAGAAAGGATGGCCAATAGACACATGAAGAAATGCTCAACCTCCCTAGCCATAAAAGAAATGCAAATCAAAACAACATTAAGATACCACCTAACCCCAGTTAGAATGGCTAAAATCAAGAACTCTAATACCAACAGATGCTGGAGGGGATGTGGACAGAAGGGAACCTTACTGCATTGTTGGTGGGAGTGTAAACTTGTTCAACCACTTTGGAAAGCAGTATGGTGGTTCCTCAAAAGATTCCAGGCACTAAATTTAAGTCCCAGTATTGGCGGGTATGCTGGTATGCATGCACACTAAAATATTTTCATGGACATGAGCTTGAATTTGAAGGATACATTTGGCTTTGGAGAAAAGAAGCACGTATTTCTTAAACTGACAAGTAACCAGCAAAACATACTAGCGTCAAATAAATACTAGGTTTGAACTTCACATGGAAAAGTATTTTTGTCTACAGAAAGGATTAGCCAAAAGAGCTTTCAGAAGTAGAACTGATCTGATCAAGTCTAGATAATATTGAGAATGGGGAATCTTGGTCACCTGAGAAATGTGAACAGGATTCCCCATTCTAAGAGGAATGACCACATTGGTCAGTAAAATGAAGATATTTGCTGGGAACAAACAAAATGAAAAATTCTTATCAAGAACCTTACAAGAATATGGAAAATTTGAAAGAGACTAAAAGCAAAGGTTGAAGCAGAAGTCAATAAACAGAAGTTTGGGGAAGATAAGAAATGGGTGTAGATTAACTAGTAAAGAGGAAGTGCTAGTAAATTCATGTTTGTAGGTGTTACCTGGGCCTTCTCTGTGCAGGACTATGCTCACATCCATGCTGGCCATTGAGGGTGTTTCTTTTGATTTCATTTTCTTGATACACCAGCTTGAATTTAGTGTATTGCACTCTTGCTCAGCTTTTTTTTCCCTTATGGTTGATGCTCTATTTCTTAAGCCACAGATCCAACTCAGGTTTGTTTGTTCTTTTTTTAAATTGTGAAAATACCGTACAGAGGGGTTACAATTACATGGGCAAGAAAATGAGTGCATTTCTTATCAAGCATTGTAGCCTCCTCCTTTGTTTCCCCTTACCATCTCATAACCCATCCCCCAACACTCTCCTTCCCTCCAGCTAAAGTTGTAAAGTTCGTTTTTTGACATAACGTCGTGTACATCTCATTGTTGCAGTGGGTCCACCTGTATCTCTATTTAAACAATTCATTTTTTCCCTTCCCCTCCAAAAATTATACCAACATCAAATACAGTGAAAACAAGGGTTATATCGTGGCAGAGGTACATACAAAGCAACAAAAAAATCATCTTATAAATATGTTAGAAACAATCACAAGAAAGAAAAAATCATTTGAGTCCTTACGTTGGGGTTCATTTTGCCTAACATCAACTTATCTGACCATTTTTGCTTGTCTCAGATACATACTAGTGATTGCAAATAAGGGAAACCATGGGACCTATGTTTCTTTGGGCCTGGCTTACTTCACTTAATATAATTTTTTCCAAGTCTTTCCATTTCCTAATGAATGGGTCAATGCCATTCTTTCTAATGGAGTCATAGAATTCCATTGTGTATATATACCACATTTTCTTGATCCATTCCTCTACTGAGGGTCATCTGGGTTGGTTCCATATCTTAGCTATGGTAAATAATGATGCAGCTGATTAATCAGGAATAAGACTATTGCAGGCTTTTCTCCTCAGTCTGGCTTTGATCCATATTCTCCAGATATTAGTCTCCCAAGTAGCTAAGATTACAGGTCTGAGCCACTGGCACCCAGATTCTGAAATTAAGTTTTAAATCCTACTTCTACATTCTACATAATAATCTCCTTCACCTCTAAGCTTTTAACAGGGTGTGTATCACACTAACTTAGTGGACAGTTAATGGGAAGGCCGGAAGAATAACTGCCGGGCCCCAGTGGCTCATTCATGTAATCTGACCTATTCAGGACCCTGAGATCTGAGGATCACAATTTGAAATTTGCCTTGTTAGGCAAGTCTATGAGATTCTTTTTTCAAAATTTTATTCATTTTTTATTGTGAAGGTGATGTCTAGAGGGGTTATAGTTACATAAGTAAGATACTAAGTACATTTCTTGTCAAACTTGTTATCTCCAATTAACCACCAAATAGCCAGAAGTCATGGTGTAGCTCAAGTCAAAGATGGCTCAGGCCATCTTTGAGCAAAGAAGAAAAGAGACAGGGGCTACAAAATGAGTGCAGACCCCAGTATGGTCTAGACATAAACACACACACACACACACACACACCTACACACATGCATACACATACACATAGCACAATCATCAGTGGAAATATTAGGAATTTCTTTACTTCTGGCTTTCAAATAAAAAATGGTATGTTATTTTTATTGATATTCACCCTATATGTAAGTAGTTTCTTAGATGTAAACATTTTCTAATGTATGTTGTAAGATATTACATTTTCCACAAAATATTAACATTTTTAATGTCACATGCAATTAAGATTAATTTAAATGAAAAAATAATAAATAATGTTCTTTGTGACACATAAACATAAATTGCAAGTATAACATCAGAATTTGTAATTCTGATTCAAGAGTTTCTATCATAGTCACATGAAAATTAACAACAACGTTAATTAAATACAATTATCAATGAACACAGCATTGTCAGAAATCTAAAGAATGGATCAGTAGTTTAACTGAATTTGTTGGGGTCATTTGATTTTTTTAATTGTGAAAATATCGTACAGAGAGGTCACAATTACGTGGGCAAGGTGGTAAGTACATTTCTTATCAAGCATTTTTGCCTCCTCCTTTGTTTCCCCTTCTCATCCCTGCCCTTCTATCTCCCCCCTCCCACCAAAGTTGTAAAGTTTATTTTTCGACATAATGTCTTGTATGTCTCATTGTTGCAATGGGTCCACCTGTATCCCTATTTAAACAATTTGTTTTTTCCCTTCCTTTCCACAAATTATACCAACATCAAGTACAGTGAAAACAGGGGTTATACCGTGGGGGAGGGATGTACAAAGCAACAAAGAAATATCTTATAAATACATTAGAAACAATAGCAAGAAATAAAAACCATTTGAGTCCTTATCTTGGGGTTCATTTTGCCTAACATCAACCTAACTGACCGTTTCTGCTTGTCTCAGACATAGACTGACTAGTTATTGCAAATAAGGGAAACCATGGGACCTATGTTTCTTTGGGCCTGGCTTACTTCACTTAAATTATCAGCTCCTCTGAGACACAGCAAAGCAGTACTCAGTGGCAAGTTTATAGCTCTGAGTTCCTACATCAACAAGTTGGAGAGCTCTGAAACCCACAATTTAATGAGACATCTGAGCCTCCTTGAAAAAAAGCAGCAAGATAAACCCCAATCCAGTAGATGGAAAGAAATAATTAAAATTAAATCAGAATAAAATTAATTAGAATCCAAAAAAAAAACCATAGAAAGAATAAACAAAACAAAGAGTTGGTTCATCATTTGATTTTAATCTTTTTGTTTTGTTTGTTTTTCTGTTGGTAGTGGGGCTTGAACTCAGGGCCTGGGTACTGTTCCTGAGCTTGTTTGCTCAAGTCTAGCACTCTACCACTTAAGCCACAGCACTGCTTCTGGCTTTCTGGGGGCTAATTAGACTTAGTCTCACAGACTTTCTTGGCCAGGCTGGTTTTAACCACCATCTTCAAATCTCAGTCTCCTGAGTAACTAGGATTACAGGCACTAAGCTGATTTTAGGCTTTATAATAGCTTTAGGGTGTCTTGCCTAACAGGAAGTTCATCCTGGAGAAAATGACATCAATGGAATAGGTTCTGTGGCCAGTTGTGTCAGCAGGGCCACAGATTTACAGTTGTTACTTTAGTGGCTAATAACTCTGTTTTCAAATATGTAAAATAGGTAAAGGGCATCATATAGAAACAACTTATTCCATTAAATCAAGAAGTATTTATTTAAAAAGCTGATAGTAGGCTAATGTATATGCAGGAACAAGGAATGTAGAGTCTTTGCATTGCAAGGTGGTAACAAGTAATTATGTAAGTGATGAGGATTCTGAGGGAGGAGTTATCCATGATCAACTGTTTATATGAGATCAACTGGCCCAAGTTATAGGGTGTTAAATTATTTGGGGGGAGGGTGTTGAGGTTTAAACATTGGACCTTTTGTGAGTTAGACAGTTGCTTTACTGTCTGAGCTCAGCCCTGAGCCCTTTTTGCTTAGGTTGTACTTTGAATAATGTCTGAAGTTTTTGCCCAGGCCTGTCTTGACCACCATCCCCTTATTTAAACTTCCTGTGTTGGGATAATAGATGTGAACTACCATGTCCAGCTTTTATCAATTGAGATGAAGTCTCACAAACTCTTTCCCAGGGAATAAATATGAAATATCACAATTGCCTAAGATTTTAAAGAATTATTATTCATGATTAACCTACCCCACATCTGCCATAAGGGCTATCTTGTTTCTAGAGGCTACAAGATCTCAGAGACCACATTTTTATGTGCAAGACTATGAGAGAAACTCAAGTTATTTTCAGAATTTAAGATTTTATAGCCTGAGTATTGGTTTGTGCCTGTTACCTTAGCTTGGGAGGTAGAGACAGGGTTGTTTATGGGTCAAGGCTAGCCTAGGCAAAAATTTCCAAGATCCCATCTCAACAAATAAGCTGGGCATGGTAGTATATGATTCAAGCTAGGTGGTAGGCATAAATATTGGGATCCCCATCCAGGCCAGACTAGAAACATAGCACAAGGCCCTATTACAAAATTTTACCAGAGGGCAAAAATGCTGGGGCTATGATTCAATGGGCTGATTATTTGCCTAACAAGTAGAGGCTTTCAGCTCAAAATTCAGTACTACCAAAAAGAAGAAATTATATGTGATAAAATAATTTTCTAATGTTATTTTGTGATCTTTTGGAGTCATTTAAAGTTTTTTTTTAAATTTTATTGTCTTATAAAGATGCTGTACAGAGGGGTTACAGGTATATCAGTGAGTTGATGAGCACCTTTCTTGTGGAGCATTGTTCCCTCCTCCTTTGTTTTTCTCCTACTATCCCTTCCCTCCACTTTTTACCCTACTCCCCTCCCCCAAGTTGTAAAGTTTTTTGAGTATCATTGTTGCAATGGGTCATCCTGTGTCCTTGTTAAAGCATTTTGTTATGAACACATATCATTATTAAGCAAACAGTTCTGCCTTACTTTTTTCCCTTTTCAGTGACTAAATAATCTTATTTATAAAAAGTGTTCCAGAGATGGAAGTAGAAAAGAGAAGAGAATCTGAGAAGGGAAGAGGGTTGGTTCACACCCTTCAAAGGTCATCACCATCCTCGACTTTTGATAAACTTGAGGGGAAACAGTTACTCATTTTTGTCTTTTTCTTTTTTTCCGGAAGGCAAAGATGGCCTGCTGTTTTCTTTTTTTTTTTTTTTTTTTTTAAATTTTATTTTATTTTATTTGAGAACATACTGTACAGAGGGGTTACAATTACATGGGCAGGAAAATGCATACATTTCTTACCAAGCATTGCAGCCTCCTCCTTTGTTTACCCTTCACCTCCCTTCCCGGCCTCCCCCCTCCCTCCCAACCAATCGTACCCCCCCTCCCCCCCCCCCACCGACATTGTAAAGCTGGTTTTGACATGACATTTTGTACTTCTCATTTCTTAACCCTGTACAACCAAAGGAAAAGAAAGAGACTCAAAATGCGTATGACCATGTCATTTAGAGATATGTGGGCCTTTGTGGAATTGCTTGTGATCTCAATACATGTCATTGCCCTGATGTTGTAGATGGCTGTCTGACCTTCTCCTTTTAGATTATTTAAGAAGCATACCAGGCTTTAATCACTGAAATGTAGGAAAGAGTAAAACAATATCAAAAGACCACCAGGCTGAAAACCCATAGAGCTGGATTCTAATCCTCTTTTGCTTTATGGGAACAATCCCTATAGTCGGTCTAAGCCCTTGCTTTCCCAAGTATATAATTAGAGGATGTAGATGGGTAATCTCTGAAAATCTCTTCAAGTTCTCATATTTGGAGGTGAGTATCCTGTCTTTACAGGAGAACTTCTGTTAATATGGGCAACAGCCAATTCCTTCTTTAGAATCATTCTCAACATTTCATAAACAATAATAAACTTTCTGCAAACCTTAGTGTTTGCTAGTATTGGTACCAATTATTTATATTATTTTATATTTTTATATTCATGTCAAAACATTCTCATTTGGTGGGTACAGTAGAAAATGTCAGAAAGAATAATAATAATACACGTTATATAATGTAAAATACACTGATATTTATCCAAGTTCACTTACAAGCCCAGGGTTTTGTAGCTAAAGTGAGGAAGAAATTAGACTCTGGTTTCAATTTCTGTGCTCTTCCTCAATTAAACAGACTTAGAAAGGAATTATCATTGTAGTTATATTACCTGATACTGTGCCTGATTCCTATACACTTGGGTAATTTTCATTTAGAACAGGTCATTCCATCCAACATTCTATCCATTTTCTCTTTGGGTTAGCCAAGGGAAAAATGTGTATATATCATTATTATATAGATAATATGCAAAGAGTTTACAGTTTCATAAGTCAGGCAATGGAAATACTTCTTGAACCATGTAACCACTTCCCTTGCTCTCTCCCACCTTTTCCCTCCTTTTCCCACCTACAAGTAATATACTAGTTCATTTTTACCTAATATCTAGTAAGTACCACTGTTGTATTTATTCACCCTTTTCCCACCTTTTCTGTGTCCCCTTACCCTCCCAAAGACAAATATAGTAACACATAAGACAAAAGGAAAAGACAGCAAAAATAACAACAACCACCAAACATCCCTTCCTTCCATTTCTTGGATTTCTTTTTGTAAAATATTATTTTATCTGATCACATGCATCTAGCTGTTGAGCCTTTGTGATTCACTCCTATGAATAATTCTCCTTTGGTCTCACTGTATAAGTATAATCTATCCTGTCCTGTTGTATTATTTTTATTATCCGGTGTGTTTACTTGTAGATATGTAGGAACCTTCTAGTTACCACAAATGAGGGAAACAATACAACTTATTTGTGTCTACCTTACTTTATTTTATATAATTTTTCCAAATATTTTCTTTTCTTTCTGATAGAAGTATAGAATTTCATTTGTGTATATATACCACATTTTCCTGATCCATTCATCCACTGAGGGTCCTCTGGGTTGATACCATATCTTGGTTATGGTAAACAATACTGCGATGAACATGTTTGTGCATACAGAAAATTAAAGCTACATCTTTATACATCACCTGTACTAGAATCAATTAAAGATTAATCAAGTACCTCAATGTAAGGCCAGATACCATGGAAATGTTACAGGAAGGGGTCGGAGAAACAATGTAGATCCTAGACACAGGCCAACACTTCCTAAAATCCAGAATTACAACAAATCAAAGAAAGCCTGGTTGAATGGAAATGCATCCAAATGAAGAGTTTCTGTATAGCAAAGGACACGGCTAACAAGATAAATAGAATGCTCACAAAATGGAGAAGACTTTACCAACTATGCATCAGACCAGAGGGCCTCATGTCTAAAATATACTTAGAACTCAAAAAATTAAATCCCCCAAAATAAACCCTCCAAGAATCAGCAACCCATTTAAAAAATGGGCTAAAGACTTGAGGAAAGTTTTCTCTGAGGAAGAAGAGTGGTCAATAGACACATGAAGAAATGTTCAATCTCTGTCCATAAAAGCAATGTGAATCAAAACAACATTGAGGTTCTATCTCTCCCCAGTCAGAATGGTCATTATCAAGAAAACTAACAATAACAAAAACTATCAGGGATGTGGTAAAAGGTAACTGTTTGTGGGAATGTACTCTTTTTCAACCATTCTGGAAAGTAATCTGGAGATTTCTCAAAAAAAAACTAAACATAGAGCTTCTCTATGAACCAGCAATTCCACGTCTGGGCATTTATCCAATAGAAGACAGACAATGCCACACTACAGCTACCAGAAATTGTTAATTAATATTTTAGCTAATTAGCAGAGAGAAATAGCGAAGCCATTTTCCAGCATTGTGTTTTCAGCATTTGAAAAGCTATTTGGCCTTATGGCATTTCATTTCATTGGATGTTCTGTTCACCCACCAGGGATGCTACATTCCTTTATCATCCATATGTAGAAGCAAAGGTTCCAAGTTGAACCTACCAAATCCTCAGCTGCATCAGCACTAGGTCTGTACAAATTTGTTTTTTTCCCAGTGTTTGAAGTTACTAGCTGCAGTAGCTGAAGAGAAGTATTGATTATTTCTAGTACTAGGGAATCCCTCTGTCTTTCTGGTCTCTAGAATTACACAGAATAGTTTATAATTTTGTTCCTACTTCGTTGCATTGTGAGCTTGAACAAGACTCCTCTCTTACTAAGCCTCAACACATCTGGACAATATTTAATAGCAGAAGTATGTTCCTTAAAGGATTGTAGGTAAAGATGAAATAAGAAAGCACAGGTAATGCATTTTTTTTTCATTAGAGAGAGATGGGACCCACTTTCAGTTGAATACTTTTCTAATGGTGACCATATCCTAGAGACAGAAGCTATCTCTGAAAGTTGGAGTTCAGGCACTTCAGATGATAATTATGTTATTTGTCAAACCATCGTCTTTCCCATCTTTAAACATATGGCCTAAATGTCAACATTTGTTTGGAAATAGCATTAATCCAATTTGGAAAATAGAATCCTAAAATATGACTTCAGAGAGAGGGTTTCTACTCATCATGCTGCTTACTTTTAGTGCTCCTGGAGAAGTCATTTTGATTTTGTAAATTATATAAAATGAAATCGGAAAGATTTCTGGTACTTCTTTCAGGCCTAAGTGGCTATGATTCTTATGAGTGTATATTAACCAATTATTGACATCTACATTTAAATTGTTTCTCCGTGAATTTATCTTCATGAAGTTGGAGAACTTTCCTTGAGTAGATACATGATTTCAGTACATCCTCAAAGTTAAAAAGCAGGGATGCTCTTCAGAACTGTTACTTTACTAAAGGAATTTATCAATAGAACAGAGAGTTTTATAGTTACTGCTATGTTCAACTTTTCACATGTCAGACACTAAGCAGCTAGCTTTTTCACCAGTGTTGTACTAGACATGACTCCTTCACAGTGCTCTTTATGACACACATCCCTCAAGTCAGGTATCACTCTCATTTGACATTTAAGAACCCTGAGGTTCAGAGACATGAGACTACTTGTCCCAGGATATACTGAAGATAGATATAGGCTTGGATCTGTCTGATAATGCTCAATAGATACTAATATTCCTCTTCCCCCACCCCCCCACACATAATGGGGAAGAAGGCAAAGGAAACAATCTGGGAAATTAACTGACTGAATTAGAGATACAGCAGGATGAATTTTTTTTCCCCATATAATCCTGGACAGCTCTGTCATGGGGCCAGATGAGTTGGGATAAGTTTTCACAAGGAAAAAATAATACGTATTTGCATTGTTTTCCTAAAAGTTAGCAAAGCCTTGGAATATAAAGGCATCTATCCAGTATGTTAAGTAACAATATGTAAATTTATTCATTCTTTTAGTTTAAAACTAGTTAATCTGTACTTAATATGAGTAAGGCATTCTAAAACAATGTCTATATCTTGTAGGAAATTATAATTCAGGAAGAATGCATTTAAAGACATGCCTTTTAGTACTGTATGTAGTAGTACATTTTTCCTCATGGTTTTTTGTTTCTGCTCAATTCAGGCTTAAAATATAAGCTGAATAACAATCAAATTCTATGCACTATCCTTTCATATTGTTCAACTTCTATATTTAACTTGTTATCTAATTTTTCAGCTGAAGAATGTTTTCTTACATCTGTTGTCTGAAAGTTTTCCCCAATTATGTTCCTTGGTGAAATAGCTACCTTTCTCATGTTTACTCTTGTCAATCTCTATGGGCCAAACCTTTTCCAATGACATAGTGCAATGTGTTGTATCAGAGTTTTCCATAGAAACAATATCAGTACTATATGACTATGCACATATGATTACATATAAATACTGGACTTCAAGAAATTTACTGCTATGGTTGGATCTGGAAAATTTCAGGCTTAGAACAGGAGGGGTGTAGGTTGGGAGCTGGAGAAAAACAAGACTGATGATCTATGCTTGCAGATTTTACTCTTAGGATCTTTCAGTGCATTGGTAAGCATCCTCATTAATAAAGGTAAATTCTTCTATTTAAAGGAAACTGAATGTAAATGTTAATCACATATACAAAACACCTTTCCACAGCAATAGCTAGATTAGTGTTTCAGTGAATAGTTGTGCACTATAGCTCAGCCAACTTTATACACAAGATTAGATATCACAATCACCTCTTGGGATATGAAGAAAGTTGCTACAATATGAGAATAAACAATCTTTTACTTATATACATTTTTGTTTCTCTTTTCTTTTTGTAAAGGGTTAAGTATGCCCTTTATATGAATTATTATGTAACACTTTCACACATTTGTGAAATCTCTAAAGTGGTGTTATAAAGTGTTAAGATTTATCAAAATGTGTTGATTCCAATAAAGAAGTAAAATAATAAAAAGTTCCTTCCTACCACTTCTAGGAAAGTTGTACTTCATGAGACAAAAACAAGAAAGATATTTCTATTGAGATTTTAATTTCCAGTTTTTCCTGCCACTTTTCAGTTACTTATTGAAGAAATAGATTTTGTAACAGGAGTTGAAGTTTAGCTTCAGTCATTTATTTCTTGAGAAGGGTTCTCTAAGCCACTTGAAACACATTCGACTTTACTCTTAAATACATGTTCAATTACTTTTCCACATGGGGCTGAGTATAAGTTTGATATCTAAAGTAGGGCTAACACCAAATCTGTTTCAGTAAAACTTCTGCCTATCAATCTATCTTTTCTCTGTAACCTTTTTTTAATTTTTTATTGTACAGGTAATGTACAGAGGGTTTACAGTTACATAAGTAAGGTAATGAGTAAACTTCTTTTGAAACAGTGTTACCACTCTCTCATTTTTCTTCTACTTTGTCTCCTCTCTACTTCCCTCCCTCCCAAGTTGTAAAGTTAATTTCCAATATAGTGTCTTTTGATTATCACTGTTGCAGTGGTTCACCCTCTGTCCTTAGTTTCACCATTTTGGTGATTCCCCTTCCAATCCATAAATCAGATAAACTTATAAAGAAGACACAGCCTAACAAAATCCAAAACACTGATAACAGGGTAAATCAAAGTGGGGGGGGGTGAAAGAAAAAAGAAATAACTGTACACAGTACACTAAGACAAAACCCTAAAACATAATAATAAGACCCTTTTGTTTCCATATCTTATTGTTCATTTCAATTACCATTATTTTATAAGGTCATATGTACATAGCTATTGAGCAATTGCAATCTTCTGCTTAACTATCGTAGATAGATATTAATTATTAAAAATGAGGGAAACCTCGCACCCTGTGTTTCTTTGTGTCTGGCTCATTTCACTTAGTATGATTTTTTTCCAAGTCTTTCCACTTCCATATGAATGGGCCATGCTATTCTTTCTGATGGAAGCATGGAATTTGATAGTTGTGTTTTAGTTCACACTAGACACTATTCTTACAAGCCTTGTGGAACTTCATACTACTTCAAGGTCTTTCTTCCCCACTGAGATTTAGTTGTAAATGACTCTGAAACTTCCGTTGCATATTCTATGTAATCTAAAAGCCAGAATTTTCTGTGAAATGTATGGCTAAAGGAGAATTGGGCAGCTCATAGTTCATAGTTTCCATTGCTTCCTAAGTTTCTTTTCCCTCCTGAGTCTTTAGTAACTCAATATAGATAATCTTTCATCCTCAATTAGCAAAAACAACAAAAATTGTCTTCATCCATACAGTGTTCATTAAGTAGATTAGTACATGTTACCCAGGTAAAAACATCTGTGTCTATGTATGTCTGGGAAATTGGGTAGAATGAAGGATTTTACTTTATAATAAGTCAACCTCAAAGGAAGCAAGAGCATACCGCATTCCTGTTGCCATACCATTTCTTCTCTGCTTCCATTTTCTGGGACTTCTCACCCTTTCTTTTTCCTCTCTATTTAAGGTTTCACTTCCACTCAATAGCAGCAATAACAACTTTCTCCTCTTTATTATGTGGTCCATATGACCTCTTCCTCTTGTATTCCTTCAGATATCTGTGCTTTTTGAATTCTAATCTACCCTAAAGGTAATACCAGGTATACCATCATTACAAGAGAAGCTTTAGATATTAAACATATAAGATGACACATTCACAAAGATTGCTTGTGAATGATACAAGTACTGCAACCAAAACATAAGATTTCACCCAGAAAAACATGAAACATCTAAGTGAGAATTCAGCTCTCCACAGAACTCCACAGGCCTCCTTCAGTGTTTCTAGGGTAAACTGCCACTGAAACAACAGAGAAAGTTGGTTCCTTTTCTTCTCCTTCAGTTATCCACAGAAACTGGCTAGTTCTTTTCTGTCTAACAACCTCATTCCTTACCAAGATGGTACCAGTAAATGGTACTGCTAAACAAGTTTATTAATGGGTAAATATTATTTTCAAACATGCACATTTACCCTGTGCGAAAGGAAACAGAAATATAAAAAATTAAAAAATGAATAAAACATTTTGTCTCTGATGCATAACAGTCCAGTAGACTAACTTTTACACAGATTATATAGGTAAAGATTGTCAATTCTATGATAAGCTTGCATTTTTAGCTAGAGAGAGAGAGTAGTAACTCTGGAGTTTTCTATTTTTACTAATAATGCTTATGTGGGTACAATTATACAACTCATATTGCAAAACAAATAACTATTCAATGATATAAAAATGAAGAACCTAATGCAGGAAAAAATGGAGAATTATTTTAGCACTCATTTGTGGTGGGTATTGGTTAAAAGCAAGGAAAAAATGAGAGAAAAGTGAAGAGTGATGTAAGGATGGAATAAAGAAGAAGGCAAGTCGTTATGTTGAAAATGAACTTTACAACTTTGGTGGGGGGAGGGAGAATAGGGTGAGGGGAAGATAGGAAGGGATGGGAAGGGGAAACAAAGAAGGAGGCTACAATGCTTGATAAGAAATGTACTCATCCAGTATGTTCTCAAATAAAATAAAATAAAATTTAAAAAAAAAAAAAAAAAAAAGAAATGTACTCATTATCTTGCCCATGTAATTGTAACCCCTCTGTACAGTATTTTCACAATACAAATAAATAAATAAAAAAAGAAGGGAATGCAAACGGGAAGAGCAATTTATTATGATTTCCTCCATCTTCTGCAACACATTTAAACTGCAGGATGCAATTTTCTCTGAAATAGCTAGTAGTATTTTGCTGTGTTCCTGCTTTAGCCATAATCGTTCAGCAAATTGCACTAATGAGATGATAGAGAATATATAATCAGTTGATCAGAGAATTGGGTCTGCATAGTTGTTCTGTGCAGCGAGGAGAAGGTAATTTTCCTTATGTCTGTGTGTGCAGAGGTATCACTGGCTAGAATACCGTTTCCTATTTTATCCTGTGGCCCATTGTCTCTCTTTCTCTTGTATTCCTTCTCACATCTGAACCTTTAAATTCAAGTCTAATCTAAAGAAGAGACTTACATCATGATTTATAAGAAAATAAACACAAATAATGTCACATTAAAATGACACAGATTGCCATTTTTCTATCTCTCTATCAGTGCTTAGCATGCTTACTTAGTGTCAAGGGTTAACAAAAATTTATAGTGATATCAGTGTTTTTAACTCCAGTTTATGAACCTCCGTGAGCCATACCTTTTCTTCTAATATATATAATCTTGTAACATTGAACTGTTTCCATGTTTCATATTCTAGTACATTTAATATGGCATTTAATAAGAGCAAGATACAGCTATCTAGAACTAAAGCCTCAATAGAACATTGTATTATCGAAGTATTATTGCAATATTTTCATTTTATAATGTATCTGTAGTCTTAAAAGATAGCATGGAGAAGGTTTAAAACTCATGGATGTGAGACAAACTTCTGTGTTCCATATACTTAATTTTTTTCAAATATGTAACTTTATTGTTTAACTTTTCTTGGATAAAGCTATTGGTTGATTGATTATGCTAGTAATGAGACTTAACTTGGGGCCCCCGACACTCATTTGATTTATTCATTTAAGGATGTACTCTACCACTTGAGCCACACCCCACTTCTGGCTTTTTTTTCTGGTTAACTGGAGATAAGGGGTTCATGAAATTTTTTGCCTGAGTTGGTTTTTGAATTTTGATCCTCACATCTCAAGACTCCTGAGTAGCTAGTTTTATGGACATGAATCACTACTGCCTAGTAAGATAGACTCATTTAATCTCTTGGATTGTGATTTTACAATTTGCAAGTACAAAGAACAAGTCTGACAGTCTCTTAATAGACCTCTAGATGTGGCATTAAAGTTTTGAGAAACATAGTACAGTGGTGCGGGATTTTATTTTCTTTCTCGAAAGTGGATGAGAGACAGCTTACATAATAAGCAAAAACCTCATTTTCATTGCTTTCCTATCTCACGATTTCCTCCTACACACAATGTATTTGGTACTTAATAGGTCCTTGTTGACTGAATAATGGCCCTTTTGTGAGGTCAGGAGCCTTTAGAAGATTTTTGTAAACCCTGTATGAACTTACATTACATGACACTAAGAATGATGCTTATTTGTCAATGATGCTCCTCTTATGATACAACTGAAACTAAGAGTTTAGAGTTTGGGCAGTATGAGTAAAGTTGTTAGAATCAGACAATTTTCCTGGAATTAATTTGACCTGCTATAATTAGGGAATTTTTCTGTCATAATTATGTTTCTAACACTGAGAGATAGGTTCATTTTTAATTAATGGAAAAGTTAAATAATCTGTCAAATGGAATTCATTTTAAGGAGAGTACCTCCTGGAAAAAAAGCACCTAATTTCAGAAATTGTGTGAGTCAACATTCAGGTGAGACACATAGAAACCTCAGATGGCAGCAAAGCTTAGAATCATAGGAATCAGGAAGAATGTGAAAGCCCAGAGCTGAACTCTCACCACAGGATAAGTCACCCAGATCCCCCTTTATGTGGTTTCCAAGAAGCTGGTCTGAAAAGGAAGTAAGTGGTAAAGGTCTTGGAGTTCTTAATTTTGGTGAAAAAGGGGGAAAAATTAATAGGAAAGATGAAGAAGGCCTTATAAGGTGAAAATTACTTTTTGCTATTATTTATGTTTGTGTGTTAAGCCTACAATATCCGACGTGAGGCCACAATGTCTATCACTGAGAGGCTTGGATGATTGAGGCATGAAATGCACAAGTGTAAATTTTCATTTAACATAGAGCTTCAGAATCATGAGGACATGCTTAGAAACTTCTTGTCAGTATCTTCCTATTTTATGTGGTTCATATTTTTAATATTTTACGAGGTGAGCAAATAGCTATGATATATATTAAGGTGGATAGAAATTCCAAATTTTATTCTCTTCCTGGCACAGCTTTTCTAAAATATATTTGAAATTCCAAACACTCCCAGTTCAGTCAAGTATGGGGATCCTCTTCGACTAACTCAGATTATATTGGAAATCATTACACTGCTAACAGAGTAGTAAGTTTAATATCAACTTGATTATATAATGTATTATCATATGAGTGTGTTCACATAAATTATACCTCGATGTTCCAGTAGACATATTATGTTTGTGCAATGAAAAACAACATGGAACAAAGTTATATTAGCAAAATCAAGTTAACACTAGATGTCATGAATTGGTGAGATTATAGTCATTGCTGTTAGATATTTACTCCAGGTAATCATCAAACATAGGCCATGTTTTCTATTAATTATCTACGTGACCCAAGTTGCCTTTTCTGAAATGTTCATGTTCAATGTCATTCAATCGTTTATCTTTTTCTAAACCTCTCCTGATCTGGCTCTGTTCAAGCCTGAGTAATTTCTAATGAATATAAAACTATTGCTTACAGTTCAGGAGACTAAGACATTCCAGATCTAGGTGTTTATATGTCACAAGAGCCTGATTGCTATGTCATAACAGGGTAGAAAATACAAAGATTAAAAGAGAAATGGAGATTAAATGCAGCCTTTTACAGGTTCATCCCTCACAGCAAAATGTTCCTATAATACAAGTTTTCACTCATTCATGAGTATAGAACTCTTTTTTCAATTTCTCACCTCTTGATAGTGTTACAGAATTTTTCAATATAGGATTTGGAAAAGACATGTTCAAACCATCCACTCATCTTACTTCAATACAAAGTAAGAAATCTATGCTGTAATATTATTACAATATTATTAATAGACCTGTATCTAGGATAGTAGTTTCTATTATGTAGAAATTTTGAGTTTCATTGTGAGTATATCAATTAAAAAGTTAATAACCATAACTAGATATTCTAACTAGATTAAATTGTTTCTATGGCTACCCCTGTGATTAGCACTTGATATAATAGATTCTGTATTTTCAAACGTGCAGAAAAAAAAACATGCTAATACTTAATATATCACTGAACCAACTAGATTAAAAGTTTTAAAAAGACTTTTAGTGGCTATGGGGAAACATCTGCGAGTAATGGGGAAGTAGACATTCTCAATTGTATGATATTACCTAGGAACCCAGGCTGGAAAGGCAGGTCTGCCCTCTCCTGGAGCACTGTCACCCCTGGCACTGACATCATTGTCATGCTGGGTGGGCACATGTCTACTTTGCATCTGACACAAATACCACAATGTACAGGAGGCCCACTTACTGCTTCTGAGTCTAACGGTATCAAATGCATAACTTCTTTTCATGGTTCGTAGTAGAGAACTTACATGTACACAAACAACTGTGAGGAGGAGAGAATAGATTCTTCAGAATATAAAAAGGTTGACCATAGTTATTCTTTTTCTTTCTTTTTTATTAAAGAAAAAGGTATTTTAAAAAAGTTTACAAAGCATTTTATGCATTTTTCTTCACTTTTGCTTTTGTATATCCAACAAGTGGGATTCCTCATCTATGTGTCAACACTTCTTACTAGATGCTTTAAAACTGTTTCACATTACACGGTTCTCAGATGAAAACTAATGTAACAATCAGACTGATTAAAGGATGGTGAGATCAATAGTGTAATTCAATTGAACAGTAGTTCAAAGTTTAATACCAAGAAGCTTAAACATGTTTTGACTGGGGGGGGTAGGAAGTAAAAGAGAGGGGAAGATGGATGGAAAGAGGAATCGTCGTGAATCCAGCCACAATACTCCATGTACTTAAGCAAAAACTGAGTGAAGGCACTTCAGACAGGAGTAGACAGGACAGATAGTGGGGGTGGGAAGGATTCAGGGAATAATGGAAGAAATGACACAAGATACCCTGCACACACACAAATGCACATGTTAAACTAAAATTCCTTTACATAATTATTTGAAGAAAACAATGAAATTAGAATTATCAAACATATAAAAATGGTGACACATGGATCGTTCCCTGTCAGAAATTCTGTACGAAATTGAAGCTTGGGGGAAAATAATAAAATAGCTTAAGCTAACAATGGAATTAATTACCTACTAAAGAATGGAGATGGAAATTAATGTAGAAATTTGGAAGAAGTTCAACAGATTCCTGTGAAGCTTTATTGTAAAGAGTGACATGAATGTGATTTTGAAGAAATGGTAAGATTTCCCAATGAAGGCATAGGGAAAGATTGAAGTTATTCCATGTTAAGGAAATAAACTACTGTAAGTCACCTACAGCCAAGTTTGAGACTAACAGATGATTGAGCACAGAAAATGCATAAAATGAAATAAGAAATTATGAATTCAGTTAAAACAATAAATAAAAATATTCTAAGAACTTTTGCAGTTGACGAATAAGGTATTTAGTCACATTTTAGGATCAGAATTAAATATTCCAAAAGCTAGAAAATGTCTAATAGAGCATTTGGGATATGCTATCTACTAAAATGGCTTAAATAAACAATCACTTCCATGAACAACATTTATTGTGAAGAATGGCATAGAAGAGGTTCTTTACTTCCCATATAGAAAGTTTTGTTGGATGTGTCTGCAAGAGAAATATTACATTGGAGTGGGAAGTACATGGATAATTTTGTTCTCACACTTGAAAATGTTATGGGAAAGGTAAGTATTCGATAAGTATTGATTTTTCATTTTTACAGTATAGGTATATTACGAAGAATTGACCAGTCAGGGTCTACATTCCTGTATTCCTGGGTGAATTTCCTACACCCTAGGATAAATTCTGGCCAATAGAAAGCAGCCTAAAATTACCACACAGTTTCTAACAGCAGCCTATACAGGTTATGCATCTGTGGATTATCTGTATGTTCCCCTTCTTCATCTGCCAGATCAATGTTGAGATCCACAGTGTCATGGGAATAATGTTGAGGTGACAGGTCCTAGATTTTCTCCCAAGCCACCAACTGTAACCCTTGCTTCTTGAGAGGCCAAGATTTGTGGTATTACTGGTTGAGGCTAGCTCAGGCAGAATAGATTTGGGGACCTCTTCTTAATGAAGAGCTGGATGATGATCTACACATCTGCTATCAACGTTTATTGGAAAGCCTCACATCATTAGGCCAAACCCAGACATAGGGAAAGCCAGACCCTATGACAAAAATATCACCTGCAGAAAGTAGGGCTGCAGATGTTGCCTAGCAATTAAGAGCACCTGCCTAGGAACAAGGAGCAGAAATAAAAATCCAGTATCAAAGAAACAAGATCTAAATTAAACATATATTCCTGCAAAGTGAACTTTCCTTACATTGGATTTTTGAGACAATATTATCTCCCATGTTAATACAAAAGTTAAGTAAGAGATTACTTGATGCCAAACGCAGTGTTCTATAATAACTTGCTGTGTGAATTTATTTTTGAAACACTTTGTGATAAATACAGATATATTAAGCTCATCAAATACAAGTATAAATAATAAAATGAAGTCAATTTAATACACATCAAACCCTGGAGTAGTCTATAAACTCCAGATAACCTGAACATTTACAAGAAAGTAGAAGGTTTTTTTTTCTTTCATGCAACTGTTTTTAACATATTTATAAGATGATTTTTTTGTTGCTTTGTTTGTCCCTCCACCAAGGTATAACCCCTGCTTCCACTGTATTTGATGTTGGTTTAATTTGTGGAGGGGAAGGGCAAAAACAGATCGTTTAACTAGGGATACAGGTGGACCCATTGCAACAATGAGATGTGCAAGTTGTTATGTTGAAAAACGAACTTTACAACCTTGGTGGGGGGGGGGGAGGATCAAGTGGGAGGAGGGGAGGGAATATGGGAAGGGATGGGAAGGGGAAACAAAGAGGAGGCAACAATGCTTGATAAGAATTGTACTCATTATCTTGCCCATGTAATTGTAACTCCTCTGTATGGTATTCTCACCATAAAAAAGAAAAAAGAAAGTAGAGGAGAAAAATACGTATCTGTACTTCAGTTCCTCTGTTTGGTGATCTTGTGAAGCAGATGCTCAACCATTTGAGCCATACCTCAACCTTTTAGAGTTTAGTTGTAGTTTTGGATATGCTATTGTGATTATTCCTAGGTCTGGCCTGATCTGTGATTTTCCTATTTCTACCTTCCGCAACACTGAGGTGGGAGATGAGGGATGCTGTGATAATCTTCTGTTTTGAGATTGAGTCTATCTAACTTTTTGCACAGGTTGGTCTTGAATCAAGATATTCCTGACATCTGCCTTCCACAAAGCTAGAATGATGGGCAAGAGCCACTGAACAGAACTCCATTTTTCCTTTCTTTCCTTGATATCTCCTTGTTTTGGTTCAAAAGCATAATGATGTGTCTTTCCTTCTCCCTAGTTTGGGTATTAGAGGATTCCCAGTAGTTCAGAGGCAATCTTAGCACTTGACACATCCCCCATGAACCTTTGACTAGTAGCATCACACATGCTCTGCATGCAGTGTTTCTGTAACATCCTCTTTCTTAGATGGCTTCTCATTGAAAGCTGATACTTCCCAAGGATTAGCAGATTTCCTTTTCTTGGTGTTTTCATAGGATCCCCTTCATCTCTCTATTTGCCCTGCTCAATGGTAATTTTATATCTTTTCCTCCTTAGCATTTTATCCAAGCAAGTGTCTCCAGTACTCAAGGGAAGTGAGCTTTCAGTAATTAGTCAGCCACTGTTTCTCTGGCCATCTACTCCAAGTGGCATCTTTTGTACAACTTCAGAATAAGTAATTGTTTTGTTTATCTTTTTCATCTTTTCTACTTCTTTTTCTTTTGTTACAGTCCTTCCTTGTCTGGAGACATCAAGAATGCCTTCTCCATTTTATGAGTATCTACCACTGAAGCATTCTTTTAATTGGGTGAAGCTAGTTTTTCCAATTTCACAATTAGAAAAAGAATTCTGTATTCCTCATTTTTATAATTGATTACTATTAAGTAGACATCTCTCAGTGAAGTGATAATTTTATAATAGAGGAAATAGCTAGAATGTGAGTCAGGAATAAGCAGTCATTTTTTTCTGTGAAACCCAAAAGATTCAGAGTATCTAGCATCCAACAAAACCTAGGATCTCTGAATAGTTTTTTTATAAATGTTTTAAAAGACAATTGAGAATTCTAAAGGGAGATATATCTTTGAATAAACTTCAAAACATAAAAATTAAATAGCAAATATTTAAAAATTAAATAAAAAATTCTAAAGGAATGCCATTGATCAAGATGCATTGTCTTCATAACTGCTTTGTTGAATATCAGCTACATTGTAAAATGATTTAAGGATAATAAAGACATGAAAAAAACATGTGAAATGAATACAATTCTCAAAATAAACAACTGATAGAAAGGGGTGTTGCTTGGGCTGGGAAGGTGGCTCAGTGGTAGAGTGCTTGCCTTGCATGCATGAGGCCCTGGGTTCGATTCCTCAGCACCACATAAGCAATAAAGAAAAAAATCTGGAAGTGGCGCTGTGGCTCCAGTGGTAGAGCGCTAGCCTTGAGCTGAAGAGCTGAAGAACAGCGCCCAGGCCTAGAGTTCAGGCCCCACGAAAGGACTCCCCCCCCCCAAAAAAAACTTAAAAAACAAAAGAAATGGGTGTCGCTTAGATATCTTTTGATGATGACTGAGAAACATTTCATCTTTTGGGAAATCATCATCCACTACCTGCTACTGACTTGCATCATCAAATCTGATCACTTCAAAAGAGAATTTACAGGGGAACCTGGATGCTTCTATCACAAATACTCTTCTGACAGGGATTCTTCCAATCAATGGAATGAAAACTCCAACGCAACACACTGTACTTGGTCTAGAGGACACACTTGTACTCATTCTCTTTCTCTTCTAGCACCCAAACAAGATCCCCTGTCCTATTCCTTTCGGGCACCATTATCCCTAACTCCTGTGCTTCTTTGTGTTGGGAAGGAGCCTGTTCACAGACCAGATTGGGTGGCCTAACTTTGCTTTGCCTCCTCTCTATGTGGGCAGGCCCCTCAGAAGGAAATCCTTGTCCAACATTACCAGCACTTGGAGAATGAATTGGCCCACTTCTACTTTCCATTATCAAGTCCTTTTAAGTCCCAATAGCATGTTCCCTGTTCAACCTGAATCAGTAATGTTTTAGCTTCTATCTTAATGTCTTTATTTTTTTTATTTCTCAAGGAATCAATACCTACGTGGGAAGGATAATATTCTACAAGAGCCATGTAAGACCACCATCTGTCCACCCAACATTAGGCTGCTAGAAATATTTGCTAGTAGTGTTGGCAAAAAGTACTAAGGCAAAATATCTCTTCCAATTCTTTTTTCAAGAAGTAGGTTGGTTGGATGGTTAATTCAGTATGCTTTTTCTTGTCAGCGTTTAATTCTACCTCAAATCAGGAGAGTACTTCACTATCACTTGAGCAATACCTGGTGCTTGTGAGTTCTGAAAAGTTTACAGAATGTTCCAGTCATTTGCTTTTTTAGTGTCATTCATTCTCTTACTGTTCACTCCTCTCCCTCAGGTTCTAGGCATACTTCAAAAACAGTATGAGCATCAGATATCTACCCCATGAAAAGTAGCCGGTTGCTTCCAGTTAAGTCTAACATTTGTAGGCCAAATCAGGGCATCACAAGATTCTCTTCTGATAGGATACATTACTGCAGAGGTAGTTATTTGGTCCTTCAGGGAAACTGGTTCTGGTAAGTTGACACTTGTAGCTTTCTTGGCATTCACCAAATTCACACCTCCCAGATTAACAATAAGTTTGCTTTCCAAAAGAACACCACACTTATTTGGAATTCTAACTTGTACTTGGTGGTTAGAGAATTTACCCTCGAAAGTATTCATATTAGTATAGGATGTAGTTCTAAACTGAGTCAAAAATGTGAGTGGAAAATTTAGTTTTTAAGTAGTTGTAAGTTTTTCATCATTCACTTTTTTTTGCCTGCTTCTGGGTCCTCACCTCCTTTTTTGATATTGTTCTTGGCATTTGCTCTCCTAAGCATCTGAAATGGATTTCCACATATTGTTCTCATCTATAGCTTACATTCTCTTTTCCAGGCAACTCTGTCTTAAAGAATATCACATGATTAGAGAGATAACCTCTGCCTAATATGGAAACAAAATTAGATGTTGCTGTGATGGGGATGTTGCTCTGGTTTTTCCTGGGATGACTCTATATATCTTTAGAAGTCAATTAAGAAATTACTTAAAGGAAAATAAATTTATATTAGTGTCTTTTTTTGGGGGGGGCTCCAATCGTGGGGCTTGAACTCTGGGCCTGGGCGCTGTCCCTCAGCTCTTCAGCTCAAGGCTAGCACTCTACCACTTGAGCCACAGCACCACTTCCAGCTTTTTTTCTTTTTTTCTTATGTGGTGCTGAGGAATCGAACCCAGGGCCTCATGCATGCAAGGCAAGTGCTCTGCCAGTGAGCCACCTTCCCAGGCCTATATTCGTGTCAAGATCAATCTCTCTAGTCACTCTAACAAACAATGCTAAAATCTTCACAGATTCTATCATTCACCTAAATGCCAGTATAGATTGCAAGGTTATTCTGGACATGGTGATGGCTTCATGGTCTTTGTATTGTCCAATTTCTTTACTCCTAGCAGTGCCTCTTTTACAAGGAGTGTGGAGAAGAGAAATAATTAGGATCTGTTATGGTTTGGCTATGGTTTGTCACAAAATAATTCAAGTTAGGGCTTATTTCCTCAATGTGAAGATTTGCTCTTACTTTCAAAGTAATTAGGTCATAGTGTCTCCCTTCTCATGAGGGATTAACATACCCACAGAAAGGAGGGAGAATAATCTGTCTTACAGTGAGCCTGTCACCTCCCCATAGTCTTGCTTACACATTTGCTTTTCTGTCTGCTTTCTTTCTGCTGTCTAGTAATGTTTCCAGATGTGGCTACCTGATCGTAAACTCTTCTGCCTCCAGAACTATATGCTAAATAAACATCTTAAAATTTACCTATTTTCAAGTATGAAGAAAAACACTAAAGGGACCCATCTATCTATCTCTCTCTATCTCTCTATATCTCTATCTCTCTATCTATGTATCTATGTATCTATGTATGTATGTATGTATGTATGTATGTATGTATGTATGTATGTATCTATCTATCTATCTATCTATCTATTTATCTATCTATCTATCTATCTATATTTCCTTGTCAGTACCTTAGAATCAAATCAGCCTGAAAACAGCTACAGCCATGTGGCTGACAAAGGGACTAAAGGAGTATGGTGGAACTCAGTATTTAACAGTTACTTGGAAACACCCCACTATTGGTTATGGGAGAAGAAGGTAAGAAAGGGGACCTCAGAGTCAAGCCCATGGAGGCTTGTTTGGCTGCATGGTTGAAAGGGAAAACTATCAGATAGGGGGGGAAAAGATATAAAAATAGGAAAAAATTAGCAGAGCAGCAGAAAGGAAAAGTAGTCTGACATGCATAGCTTGAGAAATGCAACAGTGGTGTATTGAGGAACCATCTTGGGAAGGCATATTTCACCCAGCTTACTGTTTTGGGAAACCTTAAGTTCCTATAAATTCTAGTTCCCTGGGAATCACAGCAAGTGTTACCACCTTGTTCTAGACACTATCTACCTTATGACCTACTGTGTTCCCATCTGAATTTCACTTAAGTAAGTTCATTGTGTATATGGGATTTGGGTTGGAGCTCACATCCTTTAATACTGGTTGCTCTAAATTGATGTAAGAGATTGCTCAGGAACTAGGCCCCTGAAAACCATAAGGATGGGCCAAGGAAAGGGTGAGACCTCTTGCACATACTTTATGGGACTCTGTGTTTAAAATAAACAACAAAAATTAAGTAAAGAAAAAAATTAAGAAGAAAAAAATAATTAAGTAGAACACCAGCAGACACTGCAAATCAAACAAATAGAATACTCTGACTTCAAATCTCAGTACGGCTAAAAACAATAACAACAACAACAAAAACTAAAGCTAGAACTGCCATGTGATTTGTTATGCCATACTTAAGCACACATGTAAAGGAATCAACATAAGCAATATATAAGTTATAGCAAGTTAGTTATTTGAAAAGTTATAGAATCAGCTTAGGTGCCCACAAACTAATGAATGGATAAAGAAAATGGAATATATGTACAAAATGGAGTGTTATTTAACCACAAATAAGAATAAAACTGTACTTACGGAAACATTAATGGAATTAAAGATCATAATTTCAAGCAAAATAATACATAGTGAGAAATTCAAGTCTTATATGTTTTCTACCATATGCAAAATCCCAAGGCTAGGGATGCAAAACAGTTTCTGTGTAGGGTAGGCCAGAGGGAAGGAAATTAAAAAGAGAGGGTGTGACATGTGAATATGGTTAAAATATTTATATGTGAAAATAGAACAAGAAACTTCATGAGTTTGTTCCAGGAAGTGAGAGGGAGAATGAGGAAGAGTGAGAGAAAGGACGTATTTGATCAGTGTACATTGTGTTAATATATGCAAATATCACAATGAACAACTAATACATACTACTAGAAAGGGAAAATAAAAGAATATCTGAATCTTAAGATATTTTTGGTTCATTTACTCTTTCTAGACAAAAAGGGGGCTATAAATAACTTCACCAGTTTTGAGGAATTAAAGGATGGTTGAACTGAATCCCATGGACTCCACTCCCAAATTTCTCAAGCTGATTCAAAACTTTGGCAAAGTAACAGGCTGTAATATTAACCCTCACAAATCAATGGCTTTCCTGTATGCCAACAATGAGAAAAGCATGGCTGAAATCAGGAAAGCAACTCCATTCGTAATAGCCCCACAAAAAATAAAATACCTAGGAATTAACTTAACCAAAGAAGTGAAAGATCTCTATGAGGAAAACTTTAAAAACGTGAAAAAGGAAATCAAAACAGAACTTAGAAAGTGGCAAAAACTCCCATGCTCCTGGATAGGAAGAATCAACATCGATGGCAATACTTCCCAAGGCTATCTACAAATTCAAAGCAATTCTTCTCAATATTCCAACCTCATTCTTCAAGGAAATAGAAGAGGCAATCCAAAAATTCATATGGAACAATAAAAGACCCCGATTAGCCAAAACGATCCTTAACAAAATGAACTGTGCTGGACGAATATCAATACCAAATTTCAAACTCTACTCCAAAGCCATAGTAAACAAAACAGCTTGATACTGGCACAAGAAAAGACCTCAGGACCAATGGAATAGAATTGAAAACCCAGAAATGAACCTAAAGACCTATAGCCATCTAATCTTTGACAAGAGAGCTAAAAAAATAGAATGGAAGAAAGACAGCCTCTTCAGTAAATGGTGCTGGCAAAATTGGCTAATCACTTGTAGAAAACTAAAGCTAGATCCTTAAATATCACCCTGCACTAGAATCAACTCCAAATGGATCAAAGATCTTGGAGTCAAAGCAGACACTCTGAAAACATTACAGGATGGAATAGGAGAAACCGTAGATCTCCTTGGCACAGGATGAAATTTTCTTAATAGAGCCCCAGAAACACAATAAATCGAAGAAAGTTTGGACAAATATGATTGCATGAAATTGCAGAGTTTCTGCATAGCAAAGGACATAGCTAGCAAGACCAATAGAAAGCCCAAAGATTGGGAGAAGATCTTCACTAGCCATACAATGGACAAGGGTCTCATATCTAAAATATACCTGGAAATCAAAACATTAAATCCTCCAACAACAAATCCTCAAAGAAACAACTGCCCAATAAATAAGTGGGCTAACGACTTAAATAGAAACTTCTCTGAAGAGGAAAGAAGGATGGCCAATAGACAATGAAGAAATGCTCAATCTCTCTAGCCATAAAAGAATTCCAAATCAAAACAACATTGAGATACCACCTCACCCCAGCTAGAATGGCTATAATCAAGAACTACAATAATAACAGATGCTGGAGGGGATGAAGCCAGAAGGGAACCCTACTGTATTGTTGGTGGGAGTGTAAACTTGTTCAACCACTTTGGAAAGTAGTATGGAGGTTCCTCAAAAGACTCCACATAGAGCTCCCCTATGACTCCCTATGACTCAGCAATTCCACTTTTGGGCATTTACCCAAATGATCACAAACAAGACCATACGAAAACTACCAGCACAACTATGTTTATTGAAGCATTATTTACCATAGCTAAGATATGGAACCAACCCAGACGGCCCTCAGTACATGAATGGATCAAGAAAATGTGGTATATATACACAATGGAATTCTATGCCTCCATCGGAAAGAATGATATTGCCCCATTTGTTAGGAAATGGAAAGACTTGGAAAAAATTATATTAAGTGAAGTAAACCAGGCCCAAAAAATCATAGGTCCCATGCTTTCCCTTATTTACAATAACTAGTATATGTCTGAGACAAGCAGAAAAGGTCAGAAATTTTGATGTTAGGTGAAATAAACTCCAAGAGAATTATTCAAATGGTTTTTTTCTTTCTTGTGATTGTTTCTAACATATTCATAAGATTATTTCTTTGTTGCTTTGTATGTCCCTCCCCCACATATAACCCCTGCTTTCACTGTATTTGATGTCGGTATAATTTGTGGAGGGGAAGGGGAAAAACAAATCATTTAAATAGAGATACAGATGGACCCATTGCAATAATGAGATGTACAAGTCATTATGTCAAAAAACAAACTTAAAAACTTTGGCTGGGGGGGTTGGAGAGGGAGGGAGATAAAAAGGGGTGGGAAGGGGAAACAGAGGAGGCAACAATGCTTGATAAGAAATGTACTCATTACCTTGCTCATTTAATTGTAACCCCTCTGTATGATATTTTCACAATAAACAAATTTAAAAAGATGGTTGAACTAAAGGTTGTGACAAGAGAGTGTCTAGCTCCATCAGTTTTTCTGTCTCTGTTAACAAGAAGAAAACCTAGAATATTCCACTTGTTGCTTGGCTCCCGCATAGATTTAATGTCAAGCTAAATAGTAAGTCCTCCATATAAGGAAGCAGAATTCCTGTTGCTTTAATCACAATCTCCTGTTGCCCAGTGTTCCACACTCATGGTGGTTTATCTTTAACAGCTGTTAGCTGGTCTCTTGGCAAAAATCCTGAGCTTTGGTTTTATTTTTCTATCTTTGAAAAGTACTTTTGACCTTTTGGCATGTACTTACTGCAAATCTGTTGAGTCCCTTGGTCTTTCATTTGTTCTTAGGCTAGATGATGGCTCAAACGGCTCAGCTTTTGTCCAAGGCAAAAAACAACTTTACGAAAAATCATGTTTAATGTTTCATATGCAGATTTATTGGGAAGGAGCTAGTGTCATTTGAAAATGCCATGTAACCTATTTCTCATATGTGACCCAGTATTACCATCTTCTATTGCTTAATTATTTAATGCACATCTTAATGGAAGGCTCTCAAAGACAATGTGATGTATAGTTTAGAACACTCAGATTACAAACCTTAAACTTCCTTTTTTTTTGGCGGGGGGGCACGGTCGTGGGCCTGAACTCTGGGCCTGGGTGCTGTCCTTCAGCTCTTCAGCTCAAGGCTAGCTCTCTACCACTTGAGCCACAGCACCACTTCTGGCTTGTTTTTTCCTGCTCATGTGGTGCTGAAGAATCGAACCCAGGGCCTCATGCATGCAAGGCAAGCGCTCTACCACCTTAAACTTCTTGTATGTCCCTTTCTGGTTATTTTTCAAGACTAATCATTCACCAGGTATTGTCTGCTCACTGTCTTCTTCCTTAGCCTTCTTTAGTTTCCTAGTGGAAACCCTGATTTTTTCTGTCTGGCTACAAAACTAGCTGAGCTTGGCTTTCCCTCCTCAATGATACCTTCTTTCAAAAACATCTTCTATGTTAAATCTTGTGTTTTAAAAACACAAATCATAATTCTTCTAAGAATAGTATGTGATGAGAAAGACTTGGGAAAATTATACAGCTAAGCTCAACTCAGGGGTCCGTGATTTTTCAATTACATGCTGTTAGGTTATCTTTTTTTTCATATTTTTCTCTCCTCTGCATTTCAACAGTTATATGGGGCAGGGAGTGCTTATTTTAAATATTTTTTTAGGATTAAGGAAGTCCTTATTAACACATGCATTACTAAAAAATAGGCCAAAACAATATTTTGCTTAAAATTTGCCAGTTCTCTGTCTGGTAAAAGATAAAATTTATATTCACTGGAGAGAAAAAAATCTCCTCCCATAATCCTTCCTAAATTACTATGTTATTCAGCCTTCTGTTTCGATGACAAAAATACTCAAGAAAAATCAACTTATGAGGTGGACATGTTTCCTTGGCCTCACAGCTTCAGAGGTTCCAGCCCGTGGTGCCAGTTGCCTCTCTTGAGTTTGTGATAAGGCAGAATATTTTACTAGAAGCCTATAGCAGAGAAAATGACTAAGTAGTGGTTGAAGAGAGAGTGAGCACCACTGTTCCAATATTTTCTTCAGAGAAATTAAATCTATTACATACAATTTATTCCAGATTCATTGCCTCCCCATAGTGCCATAATTTAGCCACTAAGCCTTTAAGAAATTGGGGATATTTCACATCCAAGCTAAGGCAACTACTTCTTAAGATTTCCAAGCTATATATTCTGCGAGCCCATATATTTTCAACCAACTTAGAAAACTATTATTGTTGAACACAGGGTATTTGTTTTCCTGATATCCTAATTGTTCATAGATTAGTCTGTATATGTGGAATCATCTCACCATTTTTTCCTCACTTGGTTTATTTATTTACTTTTTTTCATTTGTTTCTTTCTTCATTTTTTTGCAAATATGGTGTTTGGACCAGGGCTCAGTGCTTGCTAGGGTGCTTTGACACATGTGCCATTCTCCCAGCACTACTTTTTGCTAGATATTTTGGAGTGGAACCTAATGAATTGGCTGGCACTAACCTATGACTCCTCACATCCCAGCATCCTGACTAGCTAAAATTACAGGGTGATCTATGAGCATCCAGATAGTAATTATACATGATGGATGGAACATACGTGATACAAGCAAGTATGCAATTAAATATAGAAAAGAAAGGAAGCAGGTTTTTCTGGAAATAAATCTATTGCCTCCTGTAATATATTATTAGTTCAATAATCATTATGGTTTGTCAAGTATAAAAATTCTTTTAGGTAAGTGTGATTTACTTTTAAGATGTAAAGTGTTTGTACGTGTGTGTGTGTGTGTGTGTGTGTGTGTGTATGGGTGTGTGTTGTATAACAGAAGGGACCATGAGGTTTTCACTAACAGCATGAGCGACTGGATCAGTTGTTTTTTTTTTTTAAATAACAAATGTCACTGTGCCAGTCACATTTCTGTGAATGGTCTAATGATACAGTCATACCATAATGAAAAGCACCTAAAGAAAGGCAATGACAAAGTAAGAGAGACTGTATATATATCTGGTTTACAAAGCATTATTCTTAGCACTAGTGGCTCACATCTATGATCCTAGCTAATCAGAAGGCTGAGATTCAAAGATGGTGGTGTCAAGCCAGAAAAAATTTCCAAGAAACTCTATCCTCCAATTAACCCCCCCCCCCCCACACACACACACAAGTAGAGCTGTGACTCAAGTGGTAGAATGTCACTCTTGAGTGAAAAAAGTTCAGGTATACATGCCCTGCATTCACGCCACATTTCTGGAAAAACAAAACAACATAACAACAGTTCATAAAAGCATTATTCGTGAGTTTTCCTTAGATTGAATCAAAATTAGTTCTACTGGAATGTAGCAGGCCATATTCTGCTTTTTAAGGTACTTGCTTGAATCTATTCAGCTAGTATGATTATTTTTCCCACAGGAGTTGGTATCTTAGAAACCTGTTTTGATCCTCTGTTCAAAATTGGGTAGCTCTTTCAAATGGCAGATTATTTAGACAAAGAGCAGAGGGTTCATTTTATGACTGGTGTGTGTGCTAGATACTTCTGTTGCTCACTCCTCTGGCCTGGAGGGCCTGGATTCTATTTAATGTGACAGTAGCACTTAAAATAGGAGCAGGGTGTCCTGTATTTGCCTAGACTGCAGATCATCTCCATTAGACATTGGAAATAAATACACTTAGGGTGTCAATATCACAGAAAAGTTATCAGTATGGGCCCAGCAGAACTGGTGACTTTGCAAACCAGAAGAGTACAGAAATGTCATTTGAAGTATAGAGCAGGGATTCACCAAAGGCCTGGAAACAATGAAATGCGTTCTTAACAAAGCATATAGCAAGGTTCCTGCAGAACAGTGAAGAGTCCAGAGTGATATTAAGTTAGGGAGGATACCCAGAGGGGAATAATGCAAGTTGCACTGTGAAAGTCACACTGGCAGAGTTTGAATGCCAGAAGGACACATTTGAATATCATTTTGTATGTCACGGGAAACAATGTTTCCACGTCTGTACTTTAGAAGAGGGTAGGTTTAGCTGTTTAGATGATGAGATACAAACAGTTGGTAAATTGTGAAATGGAAGCTAGGATGGGGAGAATAGACAGAATAAGTGACATGCCACAGGCATGGTTTGTACAACAGAGACGGACAGAATTCGGTGCAGTATGAGTCATGGAAAAAAGAAACCTGGGGTGATGTGATCACATGGCACTTGCCATTCACAACTCAGCAGAGCATGCCAGAAAACCCAGGGTACTACTAATGTGGACTTGGTCCAACGGAAAGTTTAGTACAAATCTTATAACCTTGATCTCCATATTTTCCTTGCCACTGCTGTGGATTGATTGTTGGGAAAGCTGGTAGTGAGAATATAGAGAACAGTTTACTATGGTTTGTATCTGACTGGGTGTTGGATAACATATGAATCAGAGGTCCAAGGGGGAATGCATGTTTACAGGGAATACAGGAATATGAACCATATTTTCCTATTATAGGTGACAGACTTGTAAATTTGAGTGGTTTGGGGAATATCTTTTGGCCAGTGGGTGGCAGTATCACAAAGGAGAAAGAGCACAGGATTGCAATTGGAAGAGCCTTACGCTGTTACTCCCCTTGTCTCCAGTGTCCAACTCTAGATTATCAAATTATGTTCAGAATTACCAATAGGTTATTCTTAAAACTATATTCTCATATTCTACCTCTTGGAGTTTCAGATTCGGTCAATCTGGACAAAACTCCAAAATAAGAGACAGTTGTATGTCTTCACATTCTGGGTGGTTTAAATCTAGTGCTTTGAACTTTCAGTCTCAACTTCCATGATACTGCCATGTGCCACAAATAAGAACACACACACACACACACACACACACAAACACACACAAGTTTTGTAAATGTTAACTTAAACTAAAGTGTCAACTGTTAACTAATGAGTCTTCAGGATAACTTCTATCATCACTTTTCTTTCCTTCCTTCCTTCCTTCCTTCCTTCCTTCCTTCCTTCCTTCCTTCCTTCCTTCCTTCCGTTCCTTCCTTCCTTCCTTCCTTCCTTCCTTCCTTCCTTTCCTTCCTTCCTTCCTTTTTCTTTTTTTTTTGTACAAATGTCACAAATTTCTTATCTGTTTGATGTTGGAATTTTGTGGGATCATATTTTCTTTTTATTCATGGCAATTTTAGAGAGAAGACAGATAATTCTTTCTACTTTAATGCATAAGATATACTTTTATATGTCTACTAGTAGTACAAAGTAGAAAAAGTGCCAGGTTAAAAAATAGCAATAAAATAGAAACAAACTAGTTTCTCTATATTTTAATACAAAAGTCACGTTTATTATTGCCACTGTGATAACTTAATGTACAAATATATTCTGATTTCCAATTTCAAGAGCAGTAGCTCAGATTACACCCACTGTTCTCTTCACCACTTCTAAGCCAAACACACTCACCTAAAACAGCATGTGCTAAGAACAGTGGTGATCTGAACCACATAAGTTAAGGGGATTTCAGAAGTTTAATACAGTCTTTATAATAAGCAGCATGAGGTCGGTGGAAATGAAAGCTTATAGCATGTCGTAATCTGTCTTGGAAGTTTTCTATAGTTTCGTATAGTCAGTTTCTCATGGAGAGGTCTACTCCATTTGATGTGAGTCCTACAGCTCCTCCTTCATCTTCAGTCTCCATGTTTGTCTTGCTTATGCTTCTTCAAGTCTGACTGGAAGCACCCATGTCTTATCATTCTGACCGATTTATTCTTTTGCTGGGCTTGTGGAGTCACCCAAACATGCCGAGGTGTTCACCCAGGCAGCAACTTGGTCATATGTCTTATCCTTGACACCATCTTTTAAATTTCCCTCAGCTAGGAACTCACTTAAGGTTATTAGCCTGAAGGTCATTTAGGAGATTTATGTAAATAGCTGATTTCAGGAACCTGGGGTAAGAGTCCTTCTCCATGAGAGTAAATATGATTTTTTGGGCTTCATCAAAAGATGTGGGGGTTGGTGCCTTCATCTTCTTAGCTGTAGATTCTCGAGTCCGAAAGTCAATATTGATCTAAAGTGAAATCATTATTAGTTAGCACACACTTCACATTTTTTGGTACATATTATCATATTATTGGGCATTTTGATGTATTTCAACAAAGTCATTTTACATCCTCATTAAAATCAGTGCAGAAATCCCTCAAATGCTTGCTCTAAAACCCACCTATACTTGATGTAGAGAAGATTTAAAAAGAGTATAACCACAAAAATATTTTGCTCCATATATGTTCATAGTGTAGTTGAGAGATGAAAGGAGAAAAACACACAAAACGTGTTAGTATCAGTACACAGTAGGACATGTACCCAAAAATTGGCATAAACAATTAAGATGTACTTGAAAACAGGGCGTTTGTACAGCTATTTTCCTCTTGAACTAAGAATATTTTGTTTGATGGCCAACACTACTACTAAAAGATAAGATTTTCTTGGCTGCTTACAGTGGTATGTATCATTAGAATTTTTTTTTGGGGGGGGGTCCAGTCGTGGGGCCTGAACTCTGGGCCTGGGCGCTGTCCCTCAGCTCTTCAGCTCAAGGCTAGCACTCTACCACTTGAGCCACAGCGCCACTTCTGGTTTTTTTCTTTTTTCTTATGTGGTGCTGAGGAATCGAACCCAGGTCCTCATGCATGCAAGGCAAGCGCTCTACCACTGAGCCACCTTCCCAGCCCCTATCATCAGAATTTTATCTCATCTGAGATAAGATAGCTCATTAAAGTTTTACTTCTATGCACATCTTGCCAATAATATCCACACTCTCAATATCATTCTCAGATCGTTTTATAAATTCAGTCTTTTTATTCTCCTGGTTACACATATTATCATTTCATTGGACTATCTGATAATGCCTAACTCTATGGAAATAAAATGATGATACTCAAAAAGGATTTCATGATGAGATGTGCAATGAGTTTTTCCCTTTTTCTGTTTAATATACACACTGAAGGAAGGAACTTAATACTCACTTGCTTAGCTGCATCTGAATGCACAAATGCTTTGTATATCGTCTGTGCCTTGCAATACAAAAGATCAGACTCTGTTTTCTTGTAATCTTCGCAAGCCAACCAGAACTCGATATTCTCTTCACTGAACTCAGTCTTTAGAAAATTTCCAAAGACATCTTTACCAACTAAAAAGAGGTGATTAAGATAATTAAAATAGTTAAGTAAAAAATAACTTGTAGAACATTATTTCAAATAATATCATTTCATTCTCAATATACAAATGTAAGAACTGGCTGTTACTGATATACCTATATCCTAATTTGTGGAGATAAAGCCTGATGAATAGTTTTATGGACAGGAGAAAAGTCTGAGGGCAGAGAAACTTTTTTCTTAATGAATAGCAGTTCAGTGTGGCTATCAGTCTTTAAACTGAAATTAGACTGGTTATTATAAATCAACATCTTATTTTTATAATTGATATAAAGTATTAGCCAGAATTTAGAGTATTCCAGGCAAGCAAACATTCATAAACAAATGTTACTTATGTAATGTTAATAAACTCAAATATAATTACCTCATCTAATATATATTTAATTAATATCAGGTCTACATGTCACCTATGCACCTGCTGTAGTGACTATATTTGCTAGTATTTTTTCTTCTGAACTTCTGAACCAGGTCCTCATCCCAGAAGCATTGTAATACACTCAACAGGAGAAGGCAAGCTGATTTCTGTCATCAGAAAATCTCCAAAGACTTATTGTTTTAAATCCTTTTTATATTACCTGTATTAAAATATGTATTGCATCATGTTATATATAAAATATATTTTGTCCCATTCCCCTTCAGAATAGTAAAGGACTCTGTCATTGTATTTGGACACTTGGTAACACTAAAATTCCTGTCACACAAAAGTAGCATGAAGGAGAAGAGCTAAGGAATGGGGACTTCCCATTAATTAATTAATTAATGGATTGATTTGCATCTTACATATCAAAAGCTTTGTTTATTTTTTCAACTTTTTCAACTTCAGAACTTTAAAAGAAGTTAATGGTGCTTCTACAAAGATCCTTGGAAAAACCTACTTGCTTTGTTATATATATATAACAAAGTGGTAAAACTGTGTGCTATGTCAGCAGTGGATACAAGAGAGGTCTACTTGGACACAATTTTCTTCACACTACTCTACCTAAAACACTATATTTTAATGAAGCTATTCAATCTACTAGGGTATATAGTTGAATCTAGAAATAGTTGTTAGTATGTGCTTACTTTGGTTTGCAAGGAGTTTTTCCAGAGAGTGGGACCATTGAATTACTTCATCAGCAGAAAGTCTGTAAAGAACAGCATTTATATAAATTAATGAAATATTTTATGTAAACTAAAAATGAAATGAGAATGACTAATATCTTTTCATAACCTTCGAATCTAGTTCTAATAAATTTTTTTTTGAAATAGGAATTTGCTATACAACTCGAATTGTCCTGGAACTCACTTTGTAGCCAGGCTAGACTTGAAATCATAACCCTTCTGCCTCTACTTACTGTGTTCTGGGGCTAGACTCATGTGCCCCATACCTGCCTAGTATTAATAAATGTTGTTAACATTTATATGTAACAAAACCTTAGAATTAACATAGTTATGAAAATAAGCTAATAAAATATAAAACAAATCCATATGAATAAAATCTGATAGTGCAAAAATAAACATCAAATACATTTGTATTTATTAATGAGATTATTATAATACAAATACACTTACAATACACTTTGTATTAAAGTTGTATTGATTCTAGGGTAGTCTAAGCTTACTTGGCATATTACCTGACAGACATGAAATCTATTGTATATAGTATTAATCTCTTACTAGGATACAGAATGAATGCCCAAGCTGCTTTTGTAAATGATAATAAGTCAATGGATTTATACATACATGTCTTTGGACTTGGAAGATTTAATTCCAGATTCAAGATGTGGTATCATAGATCTCAAGTATGCTTTCATGTCCATTCCACTGCAATAAAAGCAAATACATTCATTTATATGTTTTCAACAAGTTTCACTCTATTTTTAGAAATAAAAAGAGCATGAGATAAACATCTCCAAGGAATAAATCAGATATATTTTTCATTATTAAAATAGAGCTAATTTTATGAGTCAGTGTCTGAAAGTGTTCCCAACTCCTCTAGTGATGGAATATGATTTACTGTTTAATGCAACTAAAATCTTCCTTATAATTCACAACACACAAATTCTCTGATTTGGCCAAACTCATGATCTCCCTTCATTCATAATCCTGACTACCACAAAAGATAATCCAAATGAGATACTGAATGCACTTACAAAGCCCTTGGCCTTCTTTTTTGAGTTTTCTCCTCTAGATGTGAATGACTGGTTTCTTTCAAGCCCTTTGGATTAGCAGAGAAGATCATTCCTGGCATTTTGTCCAGCCTTGGTGTGGGGATGGCTGCTGCTCTCATGGTCCTCTTACGGCGAATGTCTGTGAGTTTACGTCTCCACTGCTTTATATAGTAAAGACAGACAGGCGCTTGCTCTTCAAAGGAGCCTGTTTATCAAGTGATGTTACCACAGACACTGGAAGTTCCTCCTTTCTTGGTGTGTCATGACGCGTATGTTTAAAAAAATGCATACACTGATGTCGTCTTGTGGTTGAAACAACCAAATGAGAGCAGGTCATTTGATTAAACAGAAAATTAAACTCACAGAGTGTCACGGACTTGTACCACAGGTCTCAAGCATTAACAATATCTGCCTTTGGTTTCAGGGGATTCTTTATTCTTCTTGAAAGTCCCCTCTTCAATAACATGATTTACTTGGTCCATTTATGGAAACTGACCGTTAAAGTTGTATGTCTTTCAATGCAGTGGATAAGTCAGGGACTATAAATCAACTGAGTCTAATTCTTAAGCACACTTTTTCTTCCCCAGGAAGATGTGTAAGCAGATACTCTTTATTTTACTCCTCTCTAGTACGAGGGACACCATGATAACTCTTTGTTTCCATCCATCGTTGCCATAGGAAGTCTTCATGTTTTCCTACATTTGTCTACATGTCTCCCTACAAGTATGTTAAATATTCTACTGGTGATATGTAGATTGTTTGAAAGGGTATATAATTTTAGCATTATTTTAATACTTAATAGGAATATGAAATATATCAAACTATGATTGTTTATATATTCCTACTTAGGAAAAGAATAAAATAAATTTAAACCAATAAAATAAACCTAAAAAGATGTAATTAATACACAAATATGGCATGACACATAGGTGTACAGACACAAAAGAACCACCAATATCCCAGAAACAAAACCATTCTTGGTAAAACATAAGTTTATTTTGCTATAAATGTGGACTGCTCAGGTGATGAGCTTCCAAATTTTGGCAATAGCTCTGGGGAGGTACAGTATGCCTTTAATTAAGTTAGAAAAAAATAATTCAAAGAACTCAATATCTAATTATTTGAGAAGGTGCATTAAAGCAATATAAACTGTTGGAGAGTTTACATAGAATGTGGTGTTATATAGAGCACCCAGTTTGATATAAACTTCCCTTGCATTTCTTTTTCCTTAAGAAACAGTATTGTGGATCTAGACAAGCTTTTAGTGAATCAGGTAGAGCTGTTGAAAAGGCAAAGAATAAATATACTTCCCCTTGTCTTATGTCAGTAAAGTAAACAATATTTTTAGAAGACAAAGTTATAATATTACACAATTTACTCCCACACAGTTATGAACATACACTGCCTGTAACAGCATCACTTGATGTTTGAGAGATAACCTGATCCAGGAAGAAAGGGAACTCATGATATGAGCTGGCCACTTTGGAAGTGTCAGAAACAAAGTGATAAAGCTCAAGGATTGATGACATGAAGACATTTGTTTACTTCCTGTGGTTCCTGTTAGCATCTTCAGCATTGCTCACTCTTGTAGATAAGTGTGCGTAAGTTATGTTAGAGAAAAACTACAAATTGTTAATGACCCATTATATTATCATCCAAATATACTGACAAATTTCTAAGTGTGTTTTGGCATCAATAGTCCTTTGTATGCTAATAAATAGTCTAAGAATCAACAGGTTTTAGAATCAAAGAAGTTTGATAAATGTTGTATTTCTGCTTAGATAAATATTTTATTTTCTAGCAGGTTTGATCTCAAGGCCATAAGTTTGCTTGGTTTGATTAATCCATCTCTTGAGCCACACTTCTAGCCTAAACTCTTGCTAGTCATTTTGGGAATGGAGTTTCGCAGCCTTTTTGTTTAAGCTGGTATCAAACCATGATTCTCTAGTTCTCAGCTTCCTAAGTAGTTAATATGACAGGTGCAACCTACAAGCACCTAGCATATAACCTCTACAGACAGAGAAAATTGCTTCTAGAAAAAAAATTCTTTCAGCTCTACATTAGAAAATTCTGCTTTGCAATAAACACAAGTATTTCCTTTGTATATTAAGGAATTGCTTTAAGTCTCCATGTACACACACACACACATACACACATACACACACACACTCACACTCACACATGTATACATATGGCCATACCATAAGCATGAGCATGTAAAAGTAATTGTAATTATTGGCTTCCATGCTCAAGTACAGAAATCAAGGGTTAAAAGGAGGCTCTTCTGAGATCACAATTGTCTGTTGAGCCATCCCTAGTAGCATAATAGTACAACTAGTCTTTCAAAGGCCACTTGGGTAGTCTAAGCTCAGCCTCCATGGGTCAGAGCAAGACTTATTCAGCCTATTTATATCTGGAAGGCCTGAGGAGTCATGGTATAGAATGAAGAGTTCCCCTAATTTCACACGTAGCATTATATGGCCCCTTTTTGTATTTTAAAATGGCAATATAAAGGAGTCGCTTTACTGAATCAAAGACTTAAGGTATGATGTAGAGGACTTTACAGAAGTCAATAGAACAAAAAACACAGCAGCTTCCACAAGTAATACTTGGTTCTCAGTATTGTCCGTGTTTTGAATTAATACTGTATTTTTAGAGAAGTTTCAGATTGACAGTAAAATGAACTGGACACACTAAGTTCCCATACCCTCTCATCCTTCCTTCACAGCACTCAAACTCTTCCTCTACCAGCATTTCTACTCCATGGTCTACTTTAGCAGCATTCAGAGAATTTGCATCAATGTATTCTTGTTATCCATAGTCCATGGGTGACCTCACAGTCCTCTCATGGTACAGCATATCTGTGGATTTTCTAAGTGTACAATGATAAATTTCTACCATTACAACCTCAAGCCGAAGTATCTCTGCCTTAAAAATACCAGTGTTCCATTTTAAGGTATCTTGGGTAGTAGATTACTAACCTCAGCCTATGGTTCTCAGTTTTGATGGGAAAAGCCCATGATTTTATGGGTTTGTTTCCCTTCACTCCACCTACACAAATTTTAACAGAGGATGCTTTGTGGAATGTAATTTACATTTACATGTGATGTTCATTGAGCTGATGCTGAATAGTTTTTTTTTGTTGTTGTTGTTGCTGTTTGTTTGCTTTTCTTGCTTGTGGGGCTTGAACTAAGAGCCTGGACACTGTCCCTCAGCTCTTCAGCTCAAGACTGAAGAGCTATCACTTGAGCCACTGCGCCACTTCCAGTTTTCTGGTGGTTTATTGGAGAGGAGAGTCTCAGGGACGTTGCTGCCCAACTGGCTTTGGATCTCGATCCTCAGATCTCAGCCTCTTGAGTAGCTTAGATTACAGGACTGAGCCCCCTGTACTTGGGCTGAATCCTTTTAAGATGACTGAAATGTGATGGCTATTTGGGAATTGTTGAAAATGAGAAATATAAGATTGTTTCCTTAGAAATTTATCTCTACTGCAACAGTCACTGACATGAATGGAAATTTTAATAATCTGAAATAAAATATTTTGCCTTAATAGGCTTAATAGTAACCCACCTTGAGTCAGTCTTAAGGCACTGGGAATGCAAAGATGCACGTCTATTCTATGCTATTCAAAGTCTAGTGAAATAGATGATTATTGAAGCAGTAACCAAGCTGCCTCCAGAGAGGAAGGCATCAGGGATCAAGTTTGAAATTCTGAGAAGGAAGCAACTAGCTATGTCACCAATTCCAAAATCAAGGATCCATGAATGACTTCTGTCTTTATTTGCCTTCAATACTACTTGGAAAATAGAAAAGGCAGCAATGGAGAGATAATAGGCATAGAAAAATGGATCCTGCATAGAAAACCAGGCTTTTCAGATTTAAAAGTGTTCTGGCCGACTTTGGCTAACATTATCACTCACTGGTTAAACAGTACACAACCTCATCATTTTATGATGCTTTGTTTTCTGGCTAATGATTCTGGCTCACTATGTGTCTCTTTGGTGGCTCCCGCAGCCTCTAGCATTGTCAACAGTATTTCAGCTAAATTTTTTAGTTTATCTGAAAAAGTTTCAACAACGGTCGGATTAGAAAAAATTTCTATGTGTGTGAAGCCTGTGAGGACATCCATGTCTACTTTTTGTTTGTTTTAGTTTGTTTGTTTTTCTGGTTGTGGTCCTTGACACTTTCTCTGAGCTTTATTATTATTATTATTATCTTTTTTAACACAAGGCTGGCACTCTACCACTTTGAGCCACAGTACCACTTCTGGATTTCTGGTGGTTGATTGGAAATAAGAATCTCAAGGATTTTCCTCTTTGGACTGTCTTCAAACCATGATGCTAATACCTCAGCCTTTGAGTAGCTAGTATTTCAGGCATGAACCACCGGTTTAGGGTTCTATTTTGTGTCATTTGTGAATGAGTAAAACACTTTTACCTTGCTTATTACTTTATTTTTCAAATGAAGCTATCTGCTCATTTATTTAAGCAAATGTCTGCAAGCTGGTGAAATGCAAAGCTCTCAGTAAATGAACTGAGCAAGATAAGAATCTAGTTTCTTTTTCTCACACCATTATGATAAACTTATGATCAACAAGGAACATGGCATTTCTATAATTTGACCATTTATAAGAAAAGGGCCTGTGAGATGTGCAGTAAATTGGATTCATGTGCTTTTATTAAGCTTTATTCTCCCCTGATCTTATCAGTTGATTAAGCTTTCATAACAGCACCACTGCCAAATCACTCTTGAGACTCAAGAGTAGCAAAGAATCCTTGGCCTGCTTGTACCAGTGGCTCACATCTGTAGTATTAGCTCCACAGCAGGCTGAGGCCTGGAGAATTGAGAATCAAAGCTAGGATGGACAGAACAAGCCTTGACTCCATATATAAGTTACTAGCAAAAACCCAGACTGGAGGCATGCCTCAGTGGTGCAATACCAACTCTGAACAAGCAAGAGAACAAGGAAGTATAAGAGCCTAGGTTCAAACCTCAGTGTTTGCAAAACAAAAATAAAAGAGCAATAAATCTTTGATTAATCCTATTTTTGAAGTGCTTACACAGCATTAGTATCATTTACACGTATCATTCGTTGAGCCTTCATTATAATCCTTTCACTAGGTAAGAGTAATAAGGGCTGAATGGATTTAACTGTGATTTGCCACTAAAATCCAGGTAGAACTGAAGCAAGAACCTTCTTACAAGTCCATATATATAGAAAACTTTGTGAAGAGAGGATCAGCACAGTCTGTGATGCTGGGGCAGAATGTTCTGTTCCATAACACATAACATGAATACACACAAGCCAAAGGACTGCAAGTCAGCATGTAGAGGTAATGTGTAAAAAAAAAAAAAAAGAATCTTCTTTTTAGATATCAGAGGATACATTACAATGTGAACTTTTTGAATTTCTAGTAGTACTATTCTATTGAATTTCCATAACAATTACTAAATATTATAGAGGTTAACAGTGAAATGCTTTGTTCTCTCTTTTAAGCATGGAGTTTTCTTAGAAAACTCACCATCAACTCTTTTTTTTTCTTTTTTGGTCGGTTGTGGGGCTTGGGCTCTGTCCCTGCACTCTTCAGCTCAAGGCGAGTTCTCTACCACTTGAGCCACAGCACCACTTCTGGTTTTCTAGTGGTTTATTGGAGAGAAGAGTCTCATAGACTTTCCTGCCCTAGCTGGCTTTGACTTGAGATCCTCAAATCTCAGCCTCCTGAGTAGCTACAATTATAGGCTTGAGACACCTGTGCCCAGCACCATGAACTCTTTTTTTCCCAACATAGTTTGTTTTCCAATACTGAGATTAAAAACAAAAAACAAAAACAAAAACAAAACCACGAAAACCTCTAAGCTTGTGCTTGGTCTTGGCCTCTATCAATTGAGTATCCTCTCCACTTTCAGCTTTTTGCTGGTTATTTTAGATAAGAATCTTGTGGGTTTCCATGTCTTAGCTATGGTATATAATGCTGCAATTAATATAGTTGTGCTGATAGCTTTAGTATGGCCTTGTTTGTGATCACTTGGGTAAATGCCCAAAAATGGGATTGCTGGTCATAGGGGAGCTCTATGTGGAATATTGTGAGTAACCTCCATACTGCTTTCCAAAGTGGTTGAACAAGTTTACACTCCCACCAATAATGCAGTAAGTTTCCCTTCTGTCCACATCCCCTCCAGCATCTGTTGTTATTAGAGTTCTTGATTTTTGCCATTCTATCTGGGGTGAGGTGGAATCTCAATGTTGTTTTGATTTACATTTCTTTTATGGCTAGAGAGGTTGAGCTTTTCTTCGTGTGTCTATTGGTCATTCTTATGTTTCCCTTATTTGCAATAACTAGTATATGTCTGGGACAAGCAGAAAAGCTCAGATAATGTTAAGCAAAATGAACCCCAAGATAGGGACAAAATTAGTTTTTCTTCCTTGCTATTGTTTCTAACGTATTTATAAGGTGCCATGTTGCTTTGTATGTCCCTTCCCCATGTTATAACTCCTGTTTTCACTGTATTTGATATTGGTGTAATTTGGGGAGGGGAAGGGAAAAAACAAATTGTTTAAATAGGGATATGGATTGACCCATTGCAACCATGAGATGTACAAGACGCTATGTCAAAAACTGAACTTAACAATTTAGGTGTGTGGGGGGGTCTAGCTGGAGAGACGCGATGGTAGAGGAAAAACAAAGGAGGAGGCAACAATGCTGGATAAGAAATGTACTCATTACCTTGCTCATGTAACTGTAACCCCTTTGTACAGTATTTCCACAATAAAAAACTTAATAAAAAAGCAAAAAAAGAAAGAATTCATACTGAAACGATGAATATGTGAGAAACCGTAAAAATCTGTTCTAAGACATTGGAGTTTTTTCTGTGTAACAAAAGGTGAATGAGGAAAAGGTGTTTTTTTCATTTATTATTATCTTTAAGTAGTTGTACAAAGAAGTTACCATTCTACAAAACAGTAGATGAATACAAGGTGTCTGACAACATTGTCACCCATCACTCCTAACCCCTATGGAACTTTGAGTGAGTCCCAAGAAAACTGAAATAGCTAGAATGTGTCAGTTGTATTATTATGGACTACTAAATCATGAGAATAACATATTTTGACACAAATATGGTAATCATGATCTATAGTTACAAATATCTTCCTAGAGTCACGATGCACCATTCATGTTATAGTGAAAGCTGCTGAGAATGACAATGACAAGAACTTCAGAATTCCCCATCCTCCTTCATATAAAATTCCCCAGATGCAGGCAGCTCAAAGATAGTGGAGGAATTCCAGGGCATAGGTCACCATTTCACTTCTTTTTTTTATGAACACATAAAAAAGAGCACATAAAAACACATTAAAAACCACATAAAAACACATAGAAAAGATCATGTCAGAAATAACCATAAAATTAATTTGAAATGTTAAAACTTTTTTCATTGCCTCTGACAGAAAGACCCAACTTTCAAATTTTTCAAATCAAACATGGAATAAACATTGATTTAGCTGAATGAGTCTCAGAAAGCTGTGCAAGCTATCTGCATGCACAACTGCCCAAAGATGAGGCTACTCAAATAGGTATTCGTGATTGTACGGAACGTTGTAAAGTACTTGCAATTCTTCCCTGGGAAGAAAACAACCAAGACCTTTAGCCTACCTACAAAAGGCTCTTCGGTTTGTGATTTTCTTTTTGCTGTGTTCGAGGTATTGAAATCAGGGCTTCCTGCCCTTGCAATGCAGGAAAGAAATAGTCTACTGTTTGACCATGTATCCAGCTTATTCTTGCCTCATTTATGCCTTGAGGTAGCATCTTGCTTTATTCCTGGGGCTAGGCTGAGCAACAGTTCTTCTACCACTGCATGCAGCCATTGGTTGAAATGGAGTCTCTCAAGCCCTAGCTGGCTTCAAATCATGATCCACTGATCTCTGTCTACACAGTCACTAGGATTACAAGATTAAGCCTATGCCTCCTTCTTTAATACATTTTCTTTTCTAGCTCAACTGGCCATCTTCAACCAGATATTTGTTGGTTATTTTGGAGATGGAGTCTCTCAGATTTTTCTATCCAGGCTGGCTCTGAACTTTTATCCATAATATCCCAGCTGCCTGACTAGCTAAGATTAGAAACTTGAGCTGCTGGGGCTCACTCCTCTTTTGCCTTTTCTGAGTTTTTTTTTCTAATCATTAAATTTAACTAGCTGTAAAAACGATTTGCCATTCACCAAATCAGTTTTCGAATACAATGCCATTCTTTTCCTCATTCTCCCTCATCCATCTCAACCCTACTCATCCCCTCAATTGTCCTAATTCTGCATAATATACATTGGATTTTATTACTGCACTCTCCTCCCTTCCTCTCTTCACTGTCTACCTCCTGTTTTATAAATTCAACCCAATTTTTCAAGTACCAATATACTGGTACTCATTTTGTTGGACTATTCATTAGTTTTTCTAAGGGATTACACCGTTCAAATCTCCCCTTATAATATCATATGATATTTAATATATTAATGTGCACATGCATATAATCCTGATGTGTTTACTTATACACTTTTAATGCATTTATACTATAATTTTCTTCTGATAGCTCTGAAAATTTGGTGATCTTTATGTTTTTTAGTTTTTGTTTTCAATTAGTTACAGCAGGTACAATTTTCTTTTTTTTGAGGGGGGGACCGGTCGTGGGGCCTGACCTCTGGGCCTGGGCGCTCTCCCTCAGCTCTTCAGCTCAAGGCTAGTGCTCTACCACTTGAGCCACAGCACCACTTCCTGCTTTTTTCTTTTTGCTTTATGTGGTGCTGAGGAATCAAACCCAGGGCCTCATGCATGCAAGGCAAGTGCTCTACCACTGAGCCACCTTCCCAGCCCCAGCAGGTACAATTTTCTATTCAGAATCATTGCTACTCAGAAAAATTTTAAAATTTTAAAGGTTTAATTCAACATATATATGTGTGTGTATATATATATATACACACACATAATATATATATATATAAATATATATATATATTATGGGTCTCCAAACAAAATCAATTATTCTATGATGATTCTGGAAGAAGTATATTTAGATACTATTATTTTATACCTTTTCTAAGTAATAACACTTTTCTTACTGCTATTTTGAAAGAAGTACTTCGTGCTATGGTCATGCCACCTGCAGTGTCTTAAATGTTGTTCAGATGATAGTCACACTAAAATACTCACACAAAATTGTACTCCATTTATGGAGGAATGATTTTTGTCAGCTATACATCAGACAATAGCTAATATCCAGAATATAGAGATTTTAAAATATTAAACCCACAAAGAACAAACAACCCAATAAATAAATTGACTAATGAGCTATAGAAAGTCTTCTTAGAAGAAATAAAAATGCCCAAAAGACACATGAATAATTGGTCAACATCACTAACCATAAAAGAAAGGCAAATCTAAACAATTCTGAGATTCTACCTGCACCAGTTAGAATGACCATTATTAAGAAAAGACCAGAAACAGATACTGGCAAGGATGTAGCCCAAATGGAACCCTAATACAATGTTAGTGGAAGTCTAAATTTGTTGGATCATTTGGAAATCAATACAGAGCTTCGTCAAGAAACTAAACATATGATCCAAAAATTTCACTCCTGGGCTTTTATCCAAAAAATTTCACTCCTGGGCTTTTACTGTAAACCAGGTTACAGTAAAGCTATCAGGACAATCATGTTTATTACACCACTATTCACCATAGCCAAGTTATAGAATCAGCCCAGATGCCAATGAATGGATTAATGTATCAAGAAAATGTGGTATCTATATATAGAGAGAGAGATATTTACATATTTTATTTATTTGTATTTTATATATATATTTATTTCTTTATATATTCACACACAATGACATTTTATTCATCCATTAGAAGGAATGTTATTGCATCATTTGGAAGAAATTGAAATACCTGGCAAAATTATGCTAAGTAAGTCTGGAAAAGACAGACAAATTTGCATGTTTCCCCTCCAACGTGGAAGCTGCAATTACCTTATAAAGTTACAAGGAGATACATTGGGTAGTATGCAAGAATACACCAATGTGTTCATTGAAAAATGATTGAGTCAAAGGAGAACTCAACTAGTGTAATTTCTTAAAAAGGCAAATTCAAAGTTCAACAAAATAAACACTAGGAAATGGGTACTTGAAGGTGGTCAAGGAGAGAATGGTAGGTAAATGAAGAAGAGTGGGGAGAATGCAGTTAAGAATTCAAAGTATATCCTATAAAATTAAGAAAAGTAAGGACACGGGTATATTGGAAGGGAAGGGTGAGAATATTAAATGGCAACTCCTTTGTACAACTACTTGAAAATAATAAATAAATGAAGGAAAAGAGAGAAAAATCAAGAATTATAGTTCAGTTGATTCCTGTGTTGTTTACTATTCTATTTGGACGTTAATTATCTTAGTTAAATTTGGGATTTTCTTTTTGTCTCTTTTTGGTGGTTCTGGTTGGAACTCTGGGCCTCAAACTTGATGAAACCAAGTTGTCTACCACTTGTGCCTTCCCTTTTTGTCACTTGTTTTTTTCTGGTAAGGGTCTCATTTTTGCCTTTTGCCTGGAGATAGATAAAAAGATTGGATATCATTGCAAAGTTTAGTTAATTAATTAATTAAATAATTTATTTCCTGTCCTGCCGCCTCAGATTTGTTATCTGGAGAGAAATACCTTGTGAAATAAGTGATCAGGAACAGAATGATTGTTAGGAGATTTCCTGGCAACTCTTCATATTTATTTCACTTGCTATGCACCAGTGAAGGAAAGGGAATTTACCCTAGGAAATACTCTTAGGTATGTTTTAAAATTTGTAGTGTAAAAGTAATTTCACATAGCTAACAAAGGTAATGATAATAGCTGATAACAAATGTCATCTTATATATTTTAGATTAGTTGATTTAATTTTAAGATAATCCTGTCAAAGAAATACCATTATGATCAACTTTGAATAGCCCTAACACCCTGACTTTAAAATGCATACTTGGTTCCAGAGTTTTAAACTTGCTTCTCAAATTTGCTGTGTTGTATGAGTAAGGCTGTGAGAACTGCAATGTGCCATTTCCTCTTAAGTGTCTTGAAGACTTTCAATGAAGGTCACATTTGTTCCCAAATTCAGTGCAGATCACATTTGTTCCCAAATTCAGCATGTCCTAAGGCTTCATTTTCTACCTATACCTGTCCCAAGATGAAATTCACATGTGTGAATTTCAAAGTTCATAATCAGAGCTCACTCTGAGCAACATATCTCATGGCAACTCTTCCTGAAAGCTTATCTTTCAGATTTGTCAGTTAAGTTTCCTCTATGTATATTAATTTTATCAACTGTTTAATTTTCTGCACACATTGTATGTTTGTGTATGTGTGTGTGCATATGTGTGTGTATATGTGCATGAGCACGCTTTACAGAGAATCAAACCTAAGTCTTTATGAATGAACACTATTCCACCACAGTGCTGCACCTCCATCACAGAAATGTTTATCATTCACTGTATGAAGATGGTAGATTTGACACCACATTAAGAGCTTTAGCTAATTTTCAAGTATGAATCAGAAATTTTATCTCCTTAAGTTCAAAATTCAAATGAAAGAGCTTTCAGAACTGATTATAAGTTGCATGGCTCATTGTAACCTTGTGATTGAAAAACATCTTATGTGTTGTAAAGTCAAGTTCATTTATAACACAATAATTTAAGGTATGCTCTCAGCATATTTTACAGGGGTGCTGTCTTTTAAGGTAAGTATTTCAAGATGGTAGGGCAGCATTTTGTGCTAAAAAGATGTGAAAAGGCTCTCATATTACTAAGCTGGGAAAGTGCAAGAGACCAATTTCAGCACCTTTGTCCAAAGCAGTTGCTGAGAACTTTATACACCCAGGGGCTTTCCATTTGAAAGATGCTAAAATCCAGTTCTGTGAACTCTAGGGGATTTCTGATATTCAGTTATAAGACCTGTAGACTGAAAATTAAATTTTGGTTCATAAGCATCCTGTGTCAGTTTCTTTGCAGTGCAGGAAATCAGTTTTTTTTTTTTAAGATAAGAAAGATATACAAAATAGCTAAGCAGGGCATCCTGCACAACAGTTCACATCAATGAGGCCATTTCCAGGAATCAATAGTTGATCATTTCTCACATGATATATTTGAAGCACAGTGCTTCAATAGGATTTACAGCTGATATTATCAGATATTTTATTTATTATTGGCCCTACACATATTCTTGTTTTCTTTTGTGCATTTAAAATACCTTAAAGCAATTTACTGTGTTAATATTTAAGGTGAGGTATATTATGCTTCTCCTAAAGAATCTCAGAAAATCTGCATTAGAAACACACATTTATAATATGTGGATCATAGGTCGTTAGAGCATAAACATTTTTTGCATGTATTAGATGAATATCTGTGAAGTAAATATTATTTTTCAGGAATATATGTTAGAAATTTCTTAAAAACCTGGGCTTGGAAGGTGGCTCAGTGGTAGAGCGCTTGCTTTGCATGCATGAGGCCCTGGGTTCAATTCCTCAGCACCACATTAGCAAAAAGAAAAAAGCCGGAAGTGGCACTGTGGCTCAAGTGGTAGAGCGCTAGCCTTGAGCTGAAGAGCTGAGGGACAGTGGCCAGGCCCAGAGTTCAGGCCCCACGACAGGACCCAAAAAAAAACAAAAAAAAAACCAAAAAAACCTCCTTGAGGTAATATGTAATACTTATATATTATTATATATGAATAAATATACACACATATACACATATGTGTATATGTATGTGTATATATATACATTTATATATATATATATATATATATATATATATATATACATATGGAGGGAGAGAGAAAATTCACTATGAACTTTGCTGTGTGTGCATTCATCCTGCCCAATATTCTAGGAGGAAGTGTCTACTTAAACACTATTAGGCCATGTGCCTAAGTTTAATAAGTCGGCATATTTTCAAACTAGAATTCTGTGCCCAGGATGTCTGATTTGTTATCTAAGGGCTGTCTTCTGTATTCTCTTCTCTTTTCAGGAAAAGAGAAAACTAGAAAAACTAGCTCCATAGAATTACTTTATTAGTTACTAAAGTGAGTCCAACTTGTAAAGCTTAGGTGGAAGCTAAATTATAAATTATGATAGGTACATTTTTAAGACTAAGCAGATGATGACTTTTTACAACAGTCCTTGAATTCAAGTCTTCATTTTCCTTACTACTGGCACTGACCCACTTGAAGTATGTCTTCAGTTCTAGCTTTTTCTGGTTAATTGAAATTACCGAAGGTTTGTCACCTGTGTTGGCTCAGATACATGACCTCAGCCCTCAGCCTACTGAGTTTATGGAATTGTAGGCATGGGCCACTGATTCTTTAAACCTTTCTTCCTTGTGTTCACAGTCAGGGTCTTCAACTGGATATCCATAGAATTGATACCCTAAGACATATTCATTCTTTAATAGAAGTTAGTGGTAAAAAAAAAATCTCCTATAAGCTGATGGTTAAATATCACAAAATTCCTACAACTTGAATTACTTTGGCATTCTTTTTTTATCCATAAAATGATAGAAACCACTATATCTATGGCATAATGTGGAATAAGAGTGACATAAAGTGTTAGGTACCTCAGTAATGACTTCTGGAATGGCTTCATGTTAAAATAGTGCTCGCATGGGTTGGGAAGGAGCGCTTGCCTTGCATGCATGAGGCCCTGGGTTCGATTCCTCAGTATCACATAAGCAGAAAAAGCTGGAAGTGGTGCTGTGGCTGAAGCGAGACTATCATTACTCTCATCTAAGTATTAAATGTAGTTAAAATTAAACCTTCAAAACATCACTCTTTACTACTTAAGATACAGGCCCTATGTACTTGGCAAAAACTTGACTTCCAGTCAGGCACAACCTGCTAGACCAGTGGCTGTTAACTCTGGAGTACTACCCCTGATAGACATTTTCCCTGTCTCTGACTTAAAGAGTGCATGTATAAGAACACATGCATAGTGAACACACTGCTCTCTCCTCACTGGTTGGTTCTCCTTCTCAGTGTCACTCTTGAACTTCCCCTGTGACATTTGATGTGAGAGAAATGTTCCAGCTGACAGTTTCTCAATTTCTCTTTAAGCTGCTGGCCATGGAGGCCATTCTACCTGTGATGAAACGGATGCCTCTTAGACATTAGAAAATAGTGTTTTGCACCCGAGTGACCACAATTAGTCACAGTCTGTACCCATCCTTACTCTTTTTTACTTCCCTTTAAGTATTCTTTATTTACTCAGTAAAGAAGCCTTGGCTCTTCAGGCAGTGAACCTCAGATCAGGGCATACTCACACAAGTTAAATGAATGGCAGTAGACAGGCACAACACTGTATCCCATGGGAATGAAAGAATGCTTCTGAATTATATCTTTTTAGATGTACAGAGGAAATGCTTTGACAAACTTCCCCTTGAGAACTCAGAGTGGACAAGCTTCTCCTTGAAAACTCAGACTGAGAAAATACGACATAAATCAAAGATCGAATTACAAAAGCAATGAAAATTCATTTGAAACCTCCTCACTACTGCCTTACTGAATTAGCCTTCTAGTACTTTCCAATTTCTTGTCCTCATGGACCTCTTGGATAGTCCCTCAGTTAAAACACATGTTTTCACAGAAAAGAAAAACACATTTTCTTTGATGGAAGACACCTGAGTATAGGTCCTCACTGGCCACCTATCTTAGCCCCTCCTGACAGTGCTATGAAGAGCTGCTATGTTTTGTACTTTTTGAGTTCAGTTTAAAAAGAGATTAGCCTTGCTATTTACTATTAAAGTGGGTTTAAACTGAATATTTGTTAAGTGGAAGCTAAATTATGAGTCATAAGTCCTAAGGACTGACTAGAAGATGCATAAAGAATCAGAGGAAATTGCCCTGTTCTATGCTTTGTAGGTGGTTCAGGGTTGAGTGTAGCTCAGGGACGGCCATCCAGCCCTACAGTTCAAGAAAAACCACAGCTTCCTCAGAGCGAGCCCTTCTTATTTTGCCTTCACAGCAGCTGTACGCAGGCTGACAAGGGCCTACAATTTCTTAGTAACTCTATATAGGGCAGAAGCAGGAGCAGGCGATGGGATTTTTGCCTATTATTCTGTTTAGTTAATATGTTGGTTACTTGGAAGTGATTTGAAAACTTCTGAGGAATAAGGGGGGGGGAAGATGAATTTGTTTGGTAATCATGAAAAAAGAAAAATATTATGGTAAAAGTTCAAGGGAAAGGAAGGCTACTTTTTTAAAAAAAAGTTTTCTAGTAAATCCTTCCAAGTTGGAATATTATTATCATCTATTCAGTTTGAGAATTTGATGAGAACATGTCGCACCCTGTTGAAAGGAATGCAGGGTTTTAAAATAATTTACTCAGTAGAGAAATTGCTGCGTGATGATTGCACACTTATGCTCGGAACCAAGTGCTATAGTTTGTTTAGACCTTAAATGTTCCCCAATATCCAGGTGGTAAATGACTGGTGCTCAATGTGGTGTGACTGAGAAGTGGTAAAACTGTGTGATGGCCTGGTCTAATAAGAGGCCTCAGGGCACTGGGACTGTGCCTTTGGGCTGCAGCATGCGCTCCCTCCTTGATGTGTTTCTTTGCCATGGCTCAAGGCAGTAAGGGCTGATTGCTGACAGACTGTCACCTCTGAAATTGTGTGCCAAAATCAACCCTTTCTCCTTGAAACATTTATCCCACATATTTGTTTTAGCATTGAAAAGGATCCTGCAATGCATAGTAGGAAAACAGAAATTAATACAACTAGACAAGTACAGAGTAAGATGTGAGTGACATTGAGCCCAGTACAGCAGGACTAGAATCAGATCCCAGAGGGTTGATTTCTTATATGGTTCCTGGGGACAGCAGATGCTCTAGTCAGTCTTCTATTGTTGATGGAGTAAAACTCAGTTGAGATGATTAAACTTTTCCTTTTGTAGTGTAGTTTAAATAAAAATCCTCTCAGTTAGCATACACAACTGCTTTAAACCTGCTGACCTGTAGGAGATACAAAATTCAAAGTCAGTCTGAGGTAATAAAAAAATTATATTTTGTTATAAGTTTAGATTTAGAGAAGATTTGCCAAGAAAGTACAGAGTTCAAATAATTTTCACGCATCTTATATAATCTTATATAACCACCAATCTTAATTTTCATGATCTTATATAAACATTTTTGCAAGTAGAATAGCTAGGACTTTTAACAATAGCACAGTAGTGTTACATAAAATACCACATTTAGTGAGATTTCTCCAGGTTTTCAATAGTTTCTTTTTTCTATTTAGCCTTCAGATTGGCACAGTTTGGAAATATCTGATATTCCTACCTGTTGCTAAGGCTGTATAGCAGGAACTCACATATGGTTACCAATGCTTAGCTACATAATTGAGTGATATCTAGAAATGCAATGTCCAGCATGAAGCCACTGGCCATGCAAAGTTACTAGGCAACTGAAATATGGAAGCTGAGTGAAACTGTAAGTTTGAAATGCATCTTGGTTTTCAAAGAATTGAATAAAAGTTGTAGCAACACATTTTCAACAGCACTTAGCTAAAAAGCAGTGCTTGTTTAAGAGTATTTATCTCTATCCCCCAAAACTGTCAATGGAAGTGAACTTTCAGCTGGGCGCCAGTGGCTCATGCCTGTAATCGTAGCTACCAAGGAGGCTGCGATCTGAGGACTGCAGTTCAAAGTCAGCCCAGGAAGAAAAGTCTGTGAGACTTATCTCCAATTAACCACCAGAAAACCAGAAGTGGTGCTGTGGCTCAAGTGGTAGAGCACTTACCTTGAGCTGAAGAGCTGAGGGACAGAGCACAGCCCAGAGTTCAAGCTCCATGACTGCCAAGAAGAAAAAAAAAAGAAAAAAGTGAACTTTCATAAAACACATATCAAGAGTTTCTGCCAGTAAGAGAGTAGGTGGTACAATTATTGAACACAGGGAAAGGAAGGACATGAATGCACTGAAGAGTCACCACACAGAGATTATGGACATCAATGTCTCAGACTTAATGAAAATCAGTGTGATAGGAAATGGAGCATAAAACTCATTAACTGCTATAATCCACTAGGAGGTATCATCACATGTTGAAATATATCACAGGCTTGAGAGAAACTCAGGGTCCCTGTAATACCGTCTTAGGATACCAGTACCCTGAGCCTTTCAGCCAATCCCAACAAAAGAGTCTTCCTCAGTCTACCATCTACTTCTGAATGGTCACATCTTAGCCTTAACTTTAAAATTAGCTCATCATCATCATTATTATTGTTTATTATTATTCATGTGTGTTATGTGTGGCATTGGAGTTTGAACTCAGATCCTTTCAACAGGTAGCAAATGTTCTTACTGTTGAACCATGCCTCCAGTGCTGATTTTTGTTGATTATTTTCAAGATCAGGTCTACCTTTCGCCCTAGGCATATATCTGGGTGTGACCTGCCTGTTAGAAGATTCTGCTCTAGCTACATAACAAGTGCACACCACTAGATTTAGCAGGTCCTAGAGGAGGGCTCTTGTCAAATTTTCTGACTGAACTGGCCTCAAACTGGGATTCTTCCAATCTAGGCCTCTCCGCTATCTAGGATTATAAGAATGAGCCACTGGCCCTTGTTCAGCTCACAAATTTGTACTAAAAATCAAATAAGTTTTCAAGATAATTGCTTCAGATAAGTACCAATTTTCAGCTCAAACTGCATTTTTGTCCTCACATGACCACTATATATAATATTTTTCGTATGTGGATATTGTTTTCAAGTGGCTATTACTTTAAAAAGAAAAGAAGTATGGAGTGATATTGGTTAAGATGCATTGTATGTCGGGAGAAGATGGGAAGGGATGGGAAGGGGAAACAAAGGAGGAGGCAACAATGCTTGATAAGAAATGTACTCATTATCTTGCCCATGTAATTGTAGCCCCTCTGTACAGTATTTTCAAAAAAACATATGAGATAGGGATAAAGCAGTTATTGTACCCAGTTAACTATTCTCCAAAAAGCAAGGACACTAATCCTAGCTATTCTGGAGATGAGATCTGAGGGTATGGTTCAAACCCAGCCAAGGAAAAAAGGTCCATGAGACTCCTATCTCCAAGAAACCACAAGGCAGGAAGTTCTATGAGACTCTTTTTTTTGGAGGGGTCAGGTTTTGGGGACTGAACTCTAAGCCTGGGCACTGTCCCTTAGCTCTTCAGCTCAAGGCTAGCACTCTACCACTTGAGCCACAGCGCCACTTCCGGCTTTTTTTTTCTGCTTATGTGGTGCTGAGGAATCGAACTCACAGCCTCATGCATGCAAGGCAAGCGCTCTACCACTGACTCACCTTCCCATCCTCATCTGTGAGACTCTTATCAACAATAAACCACCAGAAAACTGTAAGTGATGCTGTAGCTCACGTGGTAGAGCACTAGCCTTGAGCTGAAGAGCTCAGGGACAGTGCCCAGGGCCCAGAAAAGTCCCATAACTCTCTGTCTCTCTCTATCTCTCTCTCTCCCTGTCTCTGTCTCTGTCTCTCTGTCTCTCTCTCTCTCTCACACACACACACACAAAGCAAGGATAAATCTATCAGTCATTTTAGCTAAATTTCTTGGGATAGAAATTTTCTACAATAACAGACTCTGATTTGAGATCCCAACAAAATGAATGAAATATTTATGTTAAACAGTTTGCACTAGGTCTGTTGAATTATACCTATAATACCAACTAATTAGGAGGAAGAGGAAGGAGGGTGCTGAGTTTGAGACTGCTAAGGAGAAGTTATTTAAAGAGTACATCAAAACCAAACATGTATGTGAAAGCATTAGGGTCATAGCTCCAATTGTAGAAACTTGTTTAGTATTAATAAGATCCTGAGTTCCATCTGCAGTAGCAAAGGCGAGAAATACTTGCTCAACTGTAAATAGTATTTGTATGTTCCAAAGTTTTTCTTCTACTCCCGTAAAAATGATAAAGTGTTTCCATTAAACATTGGGTTTCCAAAATTATATTAAGTGAAGTAAGTCAGGCCCAAAGAAACATAGGTCCCATGGTTTCCCTTATTTGCAATAACTAGTATATGTCTGAGACAAGCAGAATCGGTCAGATAAGTTGATGCTAGGTGAAATGAACCCCAAGATAAGGACTCAAATATTTTTTTTCTTGCTTGATATTGTTTCTAACATATTTATAACATGATTTCTTTGTTGCTTTGCATGTCTGTCCCCCATGGTATAGCCCCTGTTTTCACTGTATTTGATGTTGGTGTAGTTTGGGGCAGGGAAGGGAAAAAATCAATTGTTTAAATAAGAATACAGTTGGACCCATTGAATGAGATGTACAAGATGTTATGCCGAAAAATGAACTTTACAACTTTGGTTGGGGGGGGGAGGAGATGGGAAGAGATGGGAAGGGGAAACAAAGAAGGAGGCAACAATGTGTACTCATTACCTTGCGTATGTAATTGTAACCCCTCTCTCTGTATAGTATTTTCACAAGATAGATAGATAGATAGATAGATAGATAGATAGATAGATAGATAGATAGATAGATAGATCAAAACATTCTGAAATTCCACCTGCAGAATTACCTTCCATGTCAGCTCTGAAGCTACATGAAAATGGTCTCATTACTATATACTGAAGTCATTTCTAATTAAATAATGTTAATGTATCAATGTCTGAATATACTGTCAAATGTTTGTAAAGCTCCAAAAATAAATTCTGCATTATGAAAAAAAATTGGGTTTCCATAATTTTATTTATTTATTTTTATTTGTCAGTCATGTGGCTTGAACTCTGGGCCTGGGAGTTGTCCTTCAGCTCTTCAGCTCAAGGTGAACGCTTGAGCGCTCTACCACTTGAGCTACAGTGCCACTTCTGGTTTTCTGGTGGTTTATTGGAGATAGGAGTCTCATGGTCTTTCCTGCCCAGGCTGGCTTTGAACTATAATCCTCAGATTTGAGCCTCCTCACCAGCTAGGATTACAGGTGTGAGCCACCAGTGCCCGGACTTATTTATTTATTTACTGCCAGTCCTAGGGCTTGAACTGTGAGCCTGGATGTTGGCCTTGAGCCTTTTGCTCCTGACTAGAGCTCTACCACTTGGTCCAAAACACCACTTCCAGTTTTTTGAGCAGTTTATTGGAGGTAAGAATCTCACAGGGACTTTTCTGCCAGGGCTGGCTTCAAACCTCGATCCTCAGATCTCAGCCTCCTGAGTAGCTAGAATTACAAGCATGAGCCACTGGCACCTGGCCCATAATATTATTTTAAGTACTTTTATCATCTCCACCTTGTAGACACACGTTAATCTCTTCTAAAGACTCTATTTCATTTGGAACAGAATTTTACTTCATCTCTGTGCTATTCCTACAGGTTTACAAGTAAGAAAAGAATACTATTATGATTTTTTTTCAAATCACTATGTTGGTTTACAAAAAGTTACCAAGATAGGACAACAGAAGACACAAAGATCTATTAGGGTGCTGGTACAAGAGAGATATTGCAGGCAACTAGGCTAAGGAGCATAGTTAGCTGCCCCTGTCACTGCTCCTGCAAGGATATTGTTTCAGGGATAGTCATGAGATTAGGATGCTTTTGTTGGTTGACTGTCTCTCTTTGGTGAGGACCCTATTGATGGTCTGTCTATTTCAGACTGTGGTTCAGTTTCACATAAACAGCATCAGCCTGAGAGCTCAGTTCTCCCATTGGAACTCCATCTGGACCATTTCTCTTGGTTGCATTGCTTCCTCATTCCACCTGTCATTTTTTGCATGATTGACTCACCTGAATTTTTTGGACATTTTATTTTTTTAATACATAGAATTATTTATGCATTTTATTTTTTATTGTGAAAATACCATACAGAGGGGTAACAGTTACATGGGCAAGGTAATGAGTACATTTCTTATCAAGCATTGTTGCCTCTCCTTTGTTTCTCCTTACCATCCCATAACCCACCCCCCAACCCGCCCACTCCTGTACCAAAGTTGTAAAGTTCATTTTTTGACATGTCTTGTACATCTCATTGTTGCAATGGGTCCACCTGTATCCCTATTTAAATGGTTTGTTTTTGCCCTTCCCCTCCACAAATTATACCAACATCAAATACAATTAAAGCAGGGGTTATATCATGGCGTAGAGACATACAAAGCAACAAAGAAATCATCATATAAATATGTTAGAAACAATCGCATTCATTCATTTCACCTAACATCAACTTATCTGATCATTTCTGCTTGTCTCAGACATATACTAGTTATTGCAAATAAGGGAAACCATGGGATCTAGGTTTCTTTGGGACTGGCTTACTTCATTTAATATAATTTTTTTCCAAGTCTTTCCATTTCCTAACAAATGGGGCAATGTCATTCTTTCTGATGGAGGCATAGAATTCCATTGTGTATATATACCACATTTTCTTTTTTTATTTTTATTTATTTTTTATTGTGAAAATACTGTACAGAGGGGTTACAATTACATGGGCAAGATAATGAGTACATTTCTTATCAAGCATTGTAGCCTCCTCCTTTGTTTACCCTTCACATCCCTTCTCAGCCTCCCCCCACCCTCCCACCCAATCCTCCCCCCCCCCACCAAAGTTGTAAAGTTCGTTTTTGACATGACAACTTATTCTTCTCATTGTTGCAACGGGTCCACCTGTGTCCTTATTTAAACGACTTGTTTTTCCCCTTCCCCTCCACAAATTATACCGATATCAAATACAGTGAAAGCAGGGGTTATACTGTGGGGGAGGGACATACAAGGCAACAAAGAAATCATCTTATAATTGTGTTAGAAACAAATTCACGAAAGAAAAAAACATTTAAATACATATCTTAGGGTTAATTTTCCTAACATCACCTTTTCTGCTTGACTCATACATATACTAGATATTGCAAATAAGGGAAACCATGGGATCTATGTTTCTTTGGGCTTGGCTTACTTCACTTACTATAATTTTTTCCAAGTTTTTCCATTTCCTAACAAATGGGGCAATGTCATTCTTTCTGATGGAGGCATAGAATTCCATTGTGTATATATACCACATTTTCTTGATCCATTCATCTACTGAGGGGCATCTGGGTTGGTTCCATATCTTAGCTATGGTAAATAATGCTGCAATAAGCATAGTTTGCTGGTAGCTTTAGTGTGGTCTTGTTTGTAAACATTTGAGTAAATGCCCAAAAGTGGGATTGCTGGGTCATAGGGGAGCTCTATGTGGAGTCTTTTGAGGAACCTCCATACTACTTTCCAAAGTGGTTGAACAAGTTTACACTCCCATCAACAATGCAGTAGGGTTCCCTTCTGTCCACATCCCCTCCAGCATCTGTTGTTATTAGAGTTCTTGATTATAGCCATTCTAACTGGGGTGAGGTGGTATCTCAATATTGTTTTGATTTGCATTTCTTTTATGGCTAGAGAGGTTGTTTATTATTTCTATGTCTGCCATGTATCCTTAAATGAGGGCCTCCTATACAACTCCATTTTCTTTCAATAACTGGAGAATTTGCCAGGCTTACTCTGGGTTTTAATAAGGTAGAGAGCTAATAAGAACAATGTCAGACCACAAGTCTAGATTCCAAAATATTCAACTGTTTTTGTGTGTTCCTCATTTGAAATGACTAGAATAATGACAAACAGGGCAATAAGGTTACTGTTACTGGAAACTTTTAAGCTGTCCTGGGAGGTGGTTTCTTTTAGGAAAGAACATATTAAAATCCTTTGCATGAGCTCCTTTAAAGGAAACAAAGGGTTTAACAGGAATGTCCCAAATATAAGTGTCTGCGAATATATTGAATTGATTTCTAAGTCAATGGGGGAATTTTCAGAAAACACTCTTGAAGCTTAACCCACAGCCAAATCTACTTGTTTCTTTCAAATCAGAAGCATTTAAAAATATATTATGTTTCATTTTGAAGTATTTACAGTTCTGTCTTGTCCCTTTAAGAAAATTGGAACTACCTAATGGGATCCTGCGTGTTTCACTAATTACTCATTTCCTGCAAATGCAAAGGCTAAAAACTTGTTGCAGTCAGGACGATAATTAGCTATGCAATATAAATATGTTTCAAAGGATTCAAGTCCCTTTGAAATATTTCTCTTTAATCAAAAGCCAAAAAAGGATGGTTTTCTTAGTGTCTCTCTCTCTATTCTAGGAAATTCCACTTCTACAGAACCAGAGTGAGTTTCATTTGTCACCAACTGCCAAAAAGAAACCATTTGTATTGCCTTATTCTTACTTTATAGTTCTTACACTAAATAATAGGTGTGATATAAATTTTGATGACCATTGTTCATCATTGTTTGCCTTAGAACTTTTTATATTCATGGGTTTAGTTCAGATAACTGACTAGTCAATCAGATTTTAAGTAAATACACACATAAAACATTGTCAAAAGAGCAAAACATCTTCATCCTTAAAAGATATGGAAAAAAACATTTCCTAAAAACATATAGCAACCCCAGGCACTAGTGCCTCACTCCTGTAATCCTAGCTACTCGGGAGCCTGAGATCTGAGGATCACAGTTCAAAGTCAGCTTTGTCAGGAAAGTCCGTGGAACTCTTATCTCCAATAAATCACTCAGAAAAGTGGAAATGGCTCTGTGGCTCAAGAGGCAGAGCACTCAACTTGAGCTGAAGAGCTGAGGGACAGCGCTCAAGCCCAGAGTTCAAGCCCCACAAACGACAAATATATATATATATATATATATATATATATATATATGTATATATAGTATATATGTTTGTATATATGTAGTATATATATATATGTATATATATATAATTAAGGTATTTATTTAATGGAGTGAATATAATCAAACTGCACTATGTTAAGGTATGAAAACAGAACAGAAAGCCCATTAAAAATTGTGAAACAAGTTGGACACTAGCTACTCAGGAGGCTGAAATCTGAGGATTGAAATTCAAAGCCAGCCTAGGAAGGAATGTTCTTGAGATTCTCATCTCCAATTAACCACTAAAAAGCTGGAAGTAGAGCTGTCTCAATTGGTAATTCTAGCCATGAACACATATGCTCAGAGGCCTGAGTTCAAGACCCTGGTGTGTCATAAATAAATAAGTAAGTAAATAGATAAAGTAAAAAAGAGTAATAGAGTGAGTAAATTTGAAAGTATTTTACATGCATATATGAAGCATCACAATGAAATTATTTTCTACGTATCACATACAGTAATAAAATAACCCTAAATATAAAATTAACTAATATAAAGTTTTTATAGAGGTGGGCACTGATGTCTATAATCTTAGCTCCTCAGGAGACTGAGATCTAAGGATGGCAGTTCTAAGCCAGCCTGGGCAGCAAAGTCCATGAGATTCTTATCTCCAGTTAACTACCATAAAACCAGAAGTGACACACTGTAGCTTAAAGTGGTAGAGCACTAGCTTTGTGTGAAAAAGCTGAGGGACCATGTCTAGGTCCTGAATTCAAGCCCCATGACTAACCAGAAACATTTTTTTTACAGAAGAGGTACATATTTTTAGGGTGTGGGTGGACAAAAATATAAATAAGTACAGTTTTTACAGAGAAGGTACATATTCTTAGGTATGAGCGGTCATCAGAGGCTAAAAAGAATATAAAGAGCAGAACAAGTAGAATAAGTCTATAGGTCAAAGAGCAGCAAAGCCAGACATTACTAAGGCAGTGAGGATGAATTTTAATGTTACAATCACTGACAGCACCAGAGGAGCTGGAGGAGCTAGCTTAAGTGTGTAGTTGGACATAGGCACCTAGAAATGTTACAAGGACAATGAGATGCTGGGAACAGGGAACATGGGCAGGCTCAGGTAGAGTCAGGGAAATAAAAGAAGATAGAGGGGTAGGCAGTGGACATGTGTGCAGGCTAGCTCTGTGGAGCAGTCTGCACTTGTTCCAATAGGAATCTATCCTCCACAGATTGCAAGGCATAGGCCTTATCCTTTCTGAATATTATAGCTACAAAGAATGACACTCATGTCCTGCAAGGAAAGTACCCCTGAATTGCAGGAGATAAGGATATACCACAAAAGGACAAATGAGTGCTTCGAAGGTGGCTCAATGGTAGAGTGCTTGCTTTGCATGCATGAAGCCCTGGGTTTGATTCCTCAGCACCACATAAGCAGGAAAAGCCAGACGTGGCGCTGTGGTTCAAGTGGTAGAGCGCTAGCCTTGAGCTGAAGAGCTGAGGGACAACGCCCAGGCCCAGAGTTCAGGTCCTATTACAAAAAAAAAGGACAAATGAAAAGATTCACAATTTTAAGTCGTTTTCAATAAATACCCTAAAATCAGGGCAGAGATCAGGGTCCTGCTGACAGGTGTTTGGTAATACAAGGAGATGATGCTTTTGGGAGTTCTAAGCTTCTCAAGACACAACTCAAAAAAAAAAAGTGTAGGTATTGGGGTGGAACCCTATGCTGTTTTTGCAGTATGTTTTCTTTGTCTCCCCTTTACTCCTCCCCATTCATTTCTTCTTACTGTATCTATCAGGATGCACCAGACTAGGAAACAGATACTACCAGTTTGGGTATTTTATGCAAGAAGACCTTTGATACAGGACATTATGTGCTTAAACAATTACTGAAAATGATGGAGGATTGCAGGCACAGCTGCAGAACTTGTTCAGATCCATTCCACTGGAAGCGGCTCCTCAGAGCAATAAGCTCAAGAACAATTCCTGGAGGCCTTATGCAAATGTCAACACTGACTGTAAGAAGCTGGCACTGTTACCCCTGCAACTGCCTTCTGATACTAAGGGCATGAAATGAATCCCCTCAGCTTTAAGTAAGGCACTGACAGGACCCTGCTAAGCACTGACCCAACTAGCCGTATAAACATGTCTAGAAGGTTGTTATAGAAACACCTTGGAGTTTGACAATATGTGTATCTAGTTGCTATGTTGGGAATGAACTGTACACCTTGGAGTACAGAGGAGGGAAGAGGGAGGTAAAAAAACCTGGGAGAAAATAAGAGAAGGAGCCCAGCGCCGGTGGCTCACGCCTGTAATCCTAGCTACTCAGGAGGCTGAGATCTGAGGATCACGATTCAAAGCCAGCCCAGACAGGAAAGTCCTTGAGACTCTTATCTCAAATGAACCACTAGAAAACCATGGCTCGTGTGGTAAAGCACTAGCCTTGAGATGAAGAGCTGAGGGACAGCGCCCATGCCCAGAGTTCAAGCACCACAACCGACAAAAAAAAAAAGGGAAGGGGTGATATTCTTCAAAGAGAAATGTTCTCATTACCTGGCTTATGTAACTAAAACTCCTTTGTACACCATATTTATGATAAAAATTTAAAAATTGATAAAAGTGAAAAATGAAAAAGACATCTTTGACTTTTCTATTTGCTTCCAAATCTTCAAAGTTACAGTGATTATAACCCAAGCTATGAGTTTCTGAATCTTTCCATTTTGCTTTGCTTTATTCTTTTCTTCCCTACCTTTTAAAGCAAATGAATATGTATTTACTCTCTGAAAAATGCTAAGAATTGCTTACATGAAGTAGTTGACTCCTCTGCTAGATGAATCACAGGTGGGTAGGGAGATATAGAGAGGCTAAGGATTGTAATTAGAAGCATAATATTTAACTCTAGATGGAGTTCAATCATTCAAGCAGTTGTCCTAGTTGTGGTTATTGTATAGGGATGTGTGAATATATACACTCCTATTATGTATGCATAATATATGTATATACACTCCTATTATATATGTATAATATATGTATATTTATATATACATTGTGCATATAGAAATATATGTCATATATATATATATATATATATATATATATATATAGTATAGGGATCTATGTATACACACACACAAATAATCCCTATGGGAAGATGTATGGGAGGTCATTCACTGGCTAACTGGGTGGGGGGAGAGGGTGTGTCAGATAGTGTGAAAGGCAAATTTTACAATGTGAGCTTAAAATGTATGGTAAGCAAAAATAATAACAAATTGTTTAATGCATTCCAGACACAAGTTCCATCTGTTCTAAGTAGAGAAAAAAAATAGTTGATGAGACTTTTAACCAGGAGGCTCTAATCTCCCATACAATCTAAATAAAATATTTTTGTTTAGTCTATCTCTGTCATGGTTTTCAAATTTCTATAGGAATTCATTCTTTGCTAAAATTATTCACCATCTGCTTCCCTGGTAATCATTTCTTTTTCTGTTACCCAACTCAGTATTTATTTCTTAAGCTTAAAAGAACAGTATTCCTTCATTATTACAGGAATCGTGCACATTTAATTTTCTGATTCATTTAGCAACTATGAAGGGTAAGTTTGGGGTTGGGCACAGTATTTCCTGCAGGAGAACAGTAGTTGAATGTCTGAGACATAAACTTCTAGACATTGGATCAGCAGGCCGTTGATCTAAAGAATCACACAGGAATGCTAGAGGAACTCAGCACAGTTCTCCTGTGCCACTGGGAGGAACAAGGGGCTTCACAGCAGAAGCAGCTTCATAACTGAGAAATTAAAAAAAAAAACTAATAGCAATCTTTTAGAAAGTTCAGTATGTAGAGGATAAAGACTACTGTTGGAAAACAGCTTGTTGTATCTCAATGAGGAAAAATCTGAATATTGGGGGAAAGAAAATGGAAATGTAAAGTGATCTGGTTGGAAATGAGAGGTGCTCCCCTGACAACTCAAAGTTCTCAGTATATGAACTTGTGTGTTAGCTGCTATACATCCTGTGAAAACTTGGGGGAAAGAGTTTCCTGAGGCCCAGAGGAGACAGCAGGAGTTTTGTGTAGCATGTAGCTCGTATTAGGGCTTGAATTTGTAAAGACTGAGAAGACATTGTTTTAGCTAGCTCTGGTGAGCAATGGAAGCTTCTGTCCAGAGGCTCTGTGAGTATGCCTCAACTTTTGGGGAGGGTCTCTTGAGCAGGGGCAGGTTTTTGAAATAATGGAAATCAAAGTTGGAACTATCATTGGCAGTTAAAGTATGGAAAGTTAAAAAAGGCATGATTCATTAGAGAAATAATGTAGAAAAATATAGCAGAAAATGCTAAGCAAGAGAGTCCACAATCTCTAATACTGGTGGAGTTTATGAGTCTTTGGAGATACAATGCATAAGGTGAGCACTTAAAACTTGTACTCAGGAGACCACTCCCACTCAGAAATTATTGCATATGTTTTAGGAGATAGGGACCTATTGAAATCTTTCACAGTTTTATTACTCATTTTAATTTCTTTTTACCTTACTAACAAAGTATTAGTTTTATTGAATCAGGATTTAGTCTCAGATGACTTGGATTCAATTTTGGCCCTACCAATGCCTCGCTTTATAACCCTGTGAAAGGAATTCATACTCCTGAGCCCATTTCCTTATTTATAAAGCTGGGATAATATGTTCCTGGTACACCATGTGTATTTTGAGGATCAAATGAGATGACTGAGTACAATAGTTTATACTCTATGAAATACTAAAGGAAATATATTATTAGTATTACTATCATTATTTATAATGCTGGCTATCAAACACAGGGTAAATGAAGTAATTTGAAAGAAATATGTAGGAAAGTTTGTGATATCAGGTGAGGAAAAAATGTACAGTAGTGACATTTTTGAAAACAGAGAGTGACTAGCATAAACAAAGATATTTTGAATAAAATGTAAATAGAAAATAGTGATTTATTTCACAAGGATGATGAAAGTTGGATGAGGTGAGGGATAGACACAGGGAATCAATGCGTGTGCAGTGACTACTATCATCAATGACATTTGCTTAAAATGTCACTGAAGCACCATGCATGGCAGATCTATTGTAAGGCAAACAGACAGTATAATGAAATCAATTTTTGTTTTGTGTTTCAAAAGCAAATCACCATGAAAATCTTACTTGATGATTTCAGGAAGTGAATGGAAATAGTTGGGTCCTAGAGCACTGTTTGTATGTTTGTATTCTTCACTAATATTTTTTTTATGCTGTACATTTCAGATATATAAAAAGTAAGAAATGGAGGGGATATATTTGAACAAGGTAAATTTGATGTATGCATGGCAATACCACAGTAAAATCTTCTCTTATGCATCTAATATATACTAATGAAAAAACAGTGGCAAACCCTGGTAATTCATCAACTCAGGAAAGGATGCAAAGCAATGTTATATGGTAGTCACATTTTACTAGTCCATTGCTTGTTACCTTGTAAACAAAGCTAGAAAAGTAGAAGTGCAAAAGCAGCATTATTGATACAAATTACAATGAGCTCTGAAACTAAACTTAAGACATGGCTCTGATCCAGGACCCTACAGTTGCTTACCATAAAGGGAGCATTTCAGACCAGTTGCTCTGGAAAGCAGTTGGTTTCTGTCCTGGAATTCCTCCAGCCCTCCATGCCCTGTGAGAGGAATGCAGACCTCTGAAGATTGTATTGTGCAGGTTGCTATGAAACTCTCTAAATATTATGAGCTATGGAGTAGCATATGATCTGCAATGGAACTAGAGCAGTGAGAAGTCATTCTCATACCTCTGCAATGTCAGCTTCTGGTTTGAAATATGGCATGAGTGTGTGTTGTAAATGAATTACCCTTTATTGTGCTGTTAGGTTCTAATGGAGATAAAAAGTTCGGGACTTCAACAGAGTATTGTTCAGGGAGCAGCCTGTAGACCCTAACAAAGAAATACACACAGGCATTGCAGAGTAATAACTGGGCAGAAGGAAATGAAAAACTTGGTATCTTCAGGCATCTAAAGTACAAGATTAAAATAAATAGAACTATTTCTAAAATTCACTCCAAATGGGGGGTTGCAAATAAACAAGGTACCACAACTATGGGTTCTGGCGAGTCACCAAAAGCAAAACAATGCTCCCTCTTCCAACTCAGTTTTGTGCATGAGGCTTCAAACTCTCTGATACTCAGGACTCTAATAAAATTGTTTATGAAATAGTTCTAATTCTTAACTTGAAAAAATTATTAAGAATAAAATGACCAGCTTATTCCTCCTTCTTGTACCTATGCTTCATTTAAATAAGAAATATAGTTCTCTGTGCATATCCTTTTGAATAACAGTTTCATGAATGCTGCTCTTTGCTTCTGCAGACGCTGTGAATGCTAGTTTCCTCCTTGAATGAACTTTACTAATTTGTGAATTCAAAATATTACAAGCCCACATCACAAGCTGCAGTCTGAACAGGAACTAAGTGCCACTGGGGTTTTGTGGCTCTTTTGTTGTTGTTGCTGTTTTCCTTTTTCCTTTCCTGAAGACCATTGCCTTTCTTTTGACAAATGAAGGGAAACATTTCTTGCAAATCATTTTGCCTCCATCAAGAAATACAAACAAAAAAAAAGAAAAATGAAAAGGCATGAAGAAATTTTGCTTTGAAAACCATAGAGAAATATACTTGCCTCATTCTAGTGAAGTTTCTTTAATCGTAGAAAGAATCTTGCTCATAGTCTGTGTTTGCTCATCTACTCAGCCTGTGATGAGAGGAAGAGCATTTTCTATCCCTTTCCTTTTCCCTTTTCCCTTTTGGTTATTGCAAAAATACCATAGAAATAAATTTAAGAGAAATGGTTTTTTTCATATAAGTTAGTATCTATACACTGTTATTTTCTATTTTTGTGAATTTATTTAATGGTAGTTCTGCCACCACTTAGATACCGTTCTGTGTTATACTCAAAGTCTAGGAAGTCTAAGAAAAGTATCCAATGGGAAGCTTTAAAAATACATTTGGGGGCTGGGAAGATAGATCTGTGGTAGAGTGCTGGCCTTGCATGCATGAGGCCCTGGGTTCGATTCCTCAGCACCACATAAGTAGAAAAAGCCGAAAGTGGTGCTGTGACTCAAGTGGTAGAGTGCTAGCCTTGAGCTGAAGAGCTGAGGGACAGCGCCCAGGTCAAGTTCAGCCCCACGACTGGAACCCCCCCCCCCAAAAAAAAAATTGTGGTCAATGGTAAGCTGTTAATGGTAAATAAATGAAAAGCCAACTGGGTTCCACAGTATATTTGTGGTCTTCCTGCCTGGTACCTGGCTTAGTGGCACAGCTTCTATAGTATGTACAAAGATCTCCTCACACTTGCTGTTTCTATTTACTGAATTTCTGGAGAAGGAAGTAGGTTAGTCAACTGTGTCATCTCTCAGTGGCATGAATATGACACACAGAAAAGCAATACTTTCTAATGCCTCATCGAATGAGAGTATGCATGGTGTCACTTAATATTGTGGGAAGAAATGATGTCTCACATTATCCTTTAGAAAAAAGTTTCCTTGTCTTCCTTTGGTTGAAGACTTTAAAAGTATTACTCAAGATGAATGAATATCACACTACATTATAAAATCTATTTCAATCTTTCTTGTAATCCGCAAAATGAAGGATTTGAAGTTAGTGATTTTAAAGCAGAAGTGATTTTTCCCACCCCCAACATAAAGGACTTTTAACAACTTTAGAAGAGATTTGGGATTATCATGACAGGAGACGATTTGAGGAGAGAAAGAGGAGAATGCTAATGGCATAGGAAGTCATCTAATCTAGGCCTTGTTAGTGGAAGTCTAGAAGTCTTGAAAAAGTATACAATACATATGGGAAGCTTTAAAAATCACACTTGAAACAAAATATCATCTAAGAATTATTCCCAAACATTCCAATTTTCCTCTCTTCTTTGTGAGGTCTTTGATACATAGTGGGGAAAAGTCAGCAAAGCAGAATCAAAATCGAGTAGTATTCAGATGAAGCACAACAGAATTAAGAAGAAATCCCACTTTAAAGGACTTATCAAGCCTAATATATAGATAATAAAACTCTTTGGATCTTTTACAATTAGAAAGCTAGTTTTCATATGTTTTTGGAGTTTTGATATAAAATGAACAATTATCTAGGTTAAACACAATTTGAGTCTGCAGGATGTTATTTGCATTTTTCAAGACAAGAAAAGGAAACATTTCTCTTCTGCTGTATGAAGATCATTTTACCTTTCCCCACACTTTTGCAAACCTCAAAACAAGAGTATATTCAAGCCTTAAAAGAAAATGTAGTAAAAATAGTTTTTAAGTAGATCCCTTGTGCAGGCCTGTAATGTGGCTATTTAGAACTCTGAGATCTGAGGACGTAAAGTTTGAAGCCATTTTGGAGTCTTACCAAGACACTGTCTCCAAATAATTTAATTTTATTTTCAATGAAGGTATTTCCGATTGTTGTTCATAAGCTGGAAACCAAGTGTCTCTTAGTAGTAAAGTATTTGTCTAGCATTCCTGAGGCCCTGAGTTCTATGTTCCCTACAAAATAAAAAAAGTTCTTGTTCAGAGTTAAATTAAAAACATAACAGACTATTTCATAACTCATACAAAAATGAGTTATTACACAATAGCACATCTGACTTCTGCTCATCTTGGAGTGTGTGAGTGAGGCAAGTTATCAAATGTTATTTCATAACCACACTTTTGGTTATAAGCAATGGAAATCTCTATCCATTTTTTATCCCAACTATGAAAATTCCTATTGTACTCATCTCTCTGGTGACGTATGGCAAGAAAAGGGGAACATGAAAAGACTATAAATACAGCTCACTGAATTTGGCAAAGGGAGTCTTAGTCCAGAACTGACCTACACCCAAGGAAACCAAATTTCAAAAAAAACCTGATGATAAACCTCTCAATCTCTTATTGGAACAAGACTATATTTGTATAGCTGCAGCTTCTACCCAATTGGGAACACAAAATAGCGTTGCAAGTCTGTAAACTATAGTGACCCCATATACTACATCTATTATACAGTAACTGAGTATCAAAATTGAAAGATATTCCTCAGTATTTTTCTGGGTTCCTCAAAGAAGGACTCTAACGTGGCTTCAAAATGTAGCTTCTATCTCCTTTCTCCTGTACTGTTCCTAACCTAGCTGGTATTTCCAGCCTTCCAGTTCCTGAGACACCTTTATACTGATGGTGCCGAAGGAGCTCTGGCTAGATTCTCTCAACACTGGCATTTCCACTTATGCTTGGACTTGTGTTTCTGGTTCTGAGCAATCAGGGAATTTTCTCATTGTAATTCTGTGCTTTCCTACAGTGCTCTTAACATTTAAAGATGCAGAGTGTCTCTGTATAACCATCCTCTTCTGCTCCGTATTTCTCCAAAGCAATTCTTAGAAGAAATCTCTATTTCTTTTCCAAATACAAGGAAAAGTCCACACACATGTCTATTCATTCTTGTCCCTAATCACTGTTCTTTTTTTTCTTGTTAAACAAAAATATTCTGCAACTTCAGTTCAGTGCACTGGTTTACAGTCCTAAATTAAAATATTAATTATTATCTAGAATATTTGCCTGCATTTAGGAAAATGATGACAATGTATACATCCAAGATGATTTTTATACATTTATATTACACAAAGTTTATTCTGGAAATGAGAAAGAATCCTTCAAAATCTAACAAAAGCCCCTGGCTTGTGGAAAAGCTAATAGTGTTATTTAAATGAGCTTTCTCTAACTTTTTCTTAGTTGTGCTTAATTATTTTGGAATTCATTTCTCATTCAAGACTGACTATGAAATATAGAATAACATAAGCTTTTTCAAGAGAGAAATGGATTAAGAAGTAAATGTTTAGCTAGGGTGCTAATGGCTCATGCCTACATTTTTAGCTTATCTGGATGTTGAGATCTGAAGATTGAGGTTCAAAGCCAACCTGGGCAGGAAAGTTTATGAGATTCTAATATCCAAAAAGCCAAAAATAGAACAGTGACTCAAGTGGAAGAACTCTACCATTGAGCAAGAATGATCAGGGACAGATCTTAGGACCTCAGTTCTAGTTTGAAGACCTGCACACACACACACACACACACACACACACACACACACACACACACACACACACAAATATTATAGATGTTCTTTGCAAGAGCAATATGGGATACAAAAACTTTTTGTTAGTGTTGAATTTGTATAGATATTTATGATCAGTAACCTGGGATTCACCTAATGCCAATCTGACTGCCTCACTTGAGTAATCTAGTAATCTTCCAGATTGAGAAACTACTACCCTCTTTCTTCCCCATTACCCTTTTCTGACTCTCTCCCACACTTCTTTGTCTCAGTTTGTGACAATTCCTGTTTTCTGTTCTCAGTCTAAAATCTAAGGACTCATTCTTCTTTTTACTAAATGTTCTCTTTATCGTTATATGTAACCTCTCACTTCTGTAACTCTGGAGTTTGGAACGCCTTACTACCTCCACCTGCAATCCCTTGGAAGAAGCTACATATTTCTTTCATCGGGATGATTACAATAGTTGTCTAACTAATCTTTTGCTTCTACTTTGGTTCCTAGAGTGATTTATACACCGATCTTATGAGTAAGATTTCTTGAAGTCCTCTAAGGGTGCCTATTTCATAGAAAGTACAAGTTAAACTTGTTTGCCAGATTCTAGAAGTCCTTCTGAACTTGCCTTTCTGCCACATTACCAATTAGACCTGATTTCATATCCTATGAAATCATGTTGCATGGTGGGAGACGTGTGCAGTCCATGTGACCCTATTGTCACAGGGTCCCCAAAGATGGCTTGTGTTTCTTGAAATTCTTAACAGTATTGAACAAAGGGTCCCGCATGTTTATTTTGCACTGAGCGCTGGAAATTAGGGCTTCAGATGATACACTTGACACAGCCAGTTCTGTTTTGGGTACTCTTCTTCTCCCCATCTACCATGGGGCTGATCCCTTCACACCCCTGGTAAATATCCAGGACTCTCTGTCCACCAAGCCTTCATGTTCATTGTTTCCTCTGTCTACTTCTCTCTTGCCAGGGACTAATGTGACATATGTTCTCACCTTGTTCATTATGTGGCTCTAACACTAGCTTTTCAATGAGATTTAGCTTAAACACTCCATTTCCATCACATATCTGTTCCCTTCCTTCTGTCTCTCAGGTTTCACTTTATCCCTTATCTTATATATTGAAATGTTTTCTTAATTCTTCTCTTAATTATATATTATCTTCTTGAATATGTCAAGGTTTGCAAAAGCAAGGATCGTACATGTGATAGATAGGTAGATATCACAAGTGAATTCTTAGTAAATATTTTTGAATAAACACTGGAGATTGATATCAGAATCCAAGATATAGTTTCCTTACAGAATATTTGCAGTAAATTATTGTGTTGTATGCAACTGCAGAGAGTGTCATTCAAACTTAAGGAACAAGTCTACATCTTATAAATTCTACTAAAATATGAATACATTTTCAATGTAGGTAAAATTGCTACTCTTCAGGTCAGTTCTGAAATAAGAAATCTTTTGTAGAAAGAAATGTTATTGCTTTTTTATTTTATTTTATTAATTATCTTTAAGTAGTTGTACATTCTACATTCTACAAAACAGTATATGAGTACACAGTGTCAGACAACATTTTCAAGCATCTCTCAGCTCAGCCCTGCTCTCACTTTTTTTCTTTGAGCTTAGGTGATTACATAAATTTCACATATTTCTCAGCATTGTGGAATAGTGATATTTACTTAGAGTCACAAACACATTTTAACTTTCACAAGGAAAATTGTCATTTTCATGGTCTATACAGTTTGAGAATTCTATGAGCTTTGACATTACAAGTTATTTTTTCCACATCAGGTGATGTTCACATTTCTGTCCTTTTTCTTAGTGTTGACTGTTCCCACTTATTATGTTCCTCCTCCTGGCTTCCCTCTGTTGTGTGCATATATCTACCATATATATGGTCAAGAACATGGAGTCATTTAGCAATGATATGATAAAATGGGTCTGTCCTTGGTTTCTTGAGTCCTGTTACTTTGCATATATTATTCTTTTTTCTTTTTTTGGTCGGGCATGGGGCTTGAACTCTGGGCTTGGGTGCTGTCCTTGTGCTCTTCAGCTCAAGGTGAGCGCTCTACCACTTGAGCCACAGCACCACTTCCAGCCGTATATTCTTGCATTTAGCTTTAGCATCCATGTATCAGGACGACCATGTGCCATTTGTCTTTTTGTTCTTGGCTTACTTCGCTCAAAATAATCTGCTCTAGTTCCATCCATTTCTGTTATTGCTTTTTAACCACAAATAGAACCTAATGAACTAGGACTCTTTATTAAATGTGAATAAAATATTTGCTCCTGGATGCTTCATGTTCAAATAGTCAACTCAAAGTACACAAATTATTCTGTGGTGAGTAAAATGGAAACCTGCTGGTGTTAATGGTCTGATGTTCAGTGAGATGGAGGCAGAGGGAAGAGCTTGTTGGAGCATAGTTTTATGAAGTTTCACTTCCTTTATGGGATGTTCTCAGGCAATGCTGTAGAAAAAACTTTACAACACAGCAGCACATTCTGTCCATCTGGAACTCTTGCTCAAATATTTGTAAAGAGAATACAGCTTTCCAGCAGGTCTCAGCCAGCATTTTTTCTTTTTCTTGGATTTCATTATTTTCTTTTCCTTTATTCTCTGGAGTTTTAATGGAAGCTGGTTATGTTGCTTTTCATTTAATAAAAAAAGAAAATTAGAAGAGGATTTCAATGGATTCCCAATCTTATCCCATCTATCCAACCACTGGCTTTTATGACCAAGTATTATTTCTGTCCTGTTCCTAAAATGGAGTCCAAACTCTCCTCCACCGCTTTAAACAGAATGTTGTTCCAGTAATTTTTCATTCTCCTGAAATTTGCTAGCATGATCTCTCTTACACATATATTATTATGTTTTGTCTTTTTCTATATTGATAAAGGTGAGATCTCTTGATAATGTTTTTGTTGGTCATGGGGCCTGAACTCTGGGCCCAAGTGCTGTCCCTCAGCTCTTCAGCTCAAGGCTAGCACTCTACCACGTAAGCCACAGTGCCACTTCATCTTTTTCTGCTTATGTGGTGCTGAGGAATCAAACCCAGGGCTTTATGCATGCAAGGCAAGCGCTCTACCACTGCGCTTCTTTCCCAGTGCAGATCTCTTGATCTTTTTGACCCATCACTTACTGGCTTTTCCCTCTTTGGTTTGCAATAAATCTCAAATCTGTTTATTATATTTGCTACCCCCAAGAACAAAAAATAATATTCTCTAGAATCATTCTGAATCAGTTACAGTTACAATAGTACATAGAAAACACATTTGTCCACTACATCATTAAGAACCTCTCTCATTGAATCCAAGGCTTATAAACAAATCATCTACTTGACTGATGTAGACAGTTAGACTGATTAGAGACAGTTGAGGATCACTTCCTCCTTTAAGTGTGTTTATCATTGTCTGTCAGAACTAATATGGTTTCCTGTATAGGCTATTCATTTTTATTTTCTGGTTCTATTTATTCTTCACCAACTGACAATTTTGAAAGTGGCCCACTGTTCATTACTAAAATTTTCTTTTACTGTTATTAATTCCTAAGTATGGCCTAATTTTCTTCTGTTGTTCTTCATTCTTAACTGCTGTTTCAATATTATGTTTTTAGTGTTATCCATATTTCCCAACACCCCCACACCTACCAAATAATATTCTTATATGTATCTCTCCTTTTAGTCTAGGATAAAATGTCTCTACTTAAGTGTTTAATTAGTCTCAATCAGAATTATTCAGTCTTAATTTGCTCTGAATTCCATGGATATTTAGAAACTTTATTGTTCTAGGTGAACAGGTTACAGGCCTTAGAGTCAAACTTGATGCCTCTCCTATGTGGGACATCCTGCTAGATTTGTCTTCAAGATACATCCAGCAAACATGATCTGTTCTTATCTTTTTCAGTCCTACTAATATGGCCCAAAATATCATTAATACTACATTATCCCAATGTAATCTTTCTTCTATTTTCTTTTCTGTCCTTCATTTTGTCTATTTAAATACAACAGCCTTAGAATTCCTTAGAATAAAAAAGAGTTGACCATTCTCTGTTCAGAACTTTTCACTGACTTTCTTTTTATCCAAGCAAAGCCAAAGTTCCTAATATTTCTGATCTTTTCTAATTTACACTTTATCTCCTTTTTCATGCTTGGTCTTAGCTTAGCCATGCCAGGTGGGCCTTTTCTCTTTATTTTTTAAAAGATGTATACCTATTCAATTATGGAAAAAGAGTTAATATTCTCAGGAATTAATTGAAATATCTTCCTATTAGTCACTATATATATATATACATATATATATGTATTCACATGTATATTTTTATTGTAAGTGGTTAGAGTTACATAAATCAGGGAATGAGCACATTTATTTTTGAACAGTGTCACCACTTTTCTTGCTCTCTCCCAGGTTTTCCGTCCTATTTCCACCCACAAGTCGTTTGATTCATGTTCATCTTGGTGTCTAATGAGGTCCAGAACTATCAGCCTTTGGGTAAGGGCCTTTCTGTTGGCCCATGACATGGCAGAGGACTCCACAGGTGGGAAATATGAATAAGCCAATATGTAAGCAACAAAGCCACTATTGAGATAACATATTAACCCACCTGTTCCCTAATCTGCCCACAAAGCCTATGGCAAAGAAGCATGAGGTGTGACCTTTCTCACTCAGCACATTAAGTATGTGTGAAAGACTGAAAAAAAGTAAGGAATACCAGGTGCATTTTATAGCCCACTTGTCCATGGCCCTAACTTGTCCAAGAATGCAGCCCAACAAACATGGTTGCTTTTTTCAGGTGCATAAAAATGGTGATTAGGAAGAAAAAACAAAAGAACTCAGAAATGGCCTATATGTCTTCTGCAACCCTTTGAGATATAACTGAGTTATAGTGCAATTATATACTAGTGTGTATTCATCTTTGTTGCAGGATCTAGTTTTTTTTAGAGGCATTTGAAGCTGCTGAAGAGAGAAGATGGTCCCTGAGAAATCCCCAGTAGTTTTTGAAATGAAAGTCAAATATCTGCTTTCCCCTGTGACTGTCCTGGTTCTAAATCAAAAGTAAGTAGAGTAGAGCTCTCCTGCCTGTGACTAATGATGAAAACCCTTCAGTTCCTGGAATCTGGATGGAGTTTGGTATTCACAGGTAACTTCCTTCAGGACAACCCTACTCTCTTTCATTTAAAGAAAGTTAAACCCGAGTTCATTATGCCATCATTCAGAGAGTACCCCCATGATGATTGTTCTTGGAATTAGTCACTGAAACATAGAATAAAGAGACCTCATAAAACCTTTAGAAAACTCCAGTGGGAAGGCAACACATGACCCTGGCAGGTTCTCTGTTAACTATGGAAAGTGTGTAGGCTGATCATGTCAAAGTAAATCAAATGATTTTCACTTGATCTTTTCATGTCTTGGCTTTGTGGTCTAAGGTTAATTACTACATGTACAAATGCTTATCATCTACTTTTCCAATGTGTAATTTCCTTGTGTGGTTTGAAGTGTGTCTTATTCCTTTGTGCTTCTAAAATGAAGTCCTGCAGTGTTGGCAATATATAAACTATAGAAACTTATTTCTTATAATTTAAATGTTAGAAAGTTAGCAAAGTTAGTTGTCTGGTGAGGGTAACTGTCTGTTTCCATTTTGACAACTTTGTATTTTCTCCTCTGCAGAAGAGAAACCCTATGTCCTTATGTGTTTAAAGGTGGAAAGACAGAAAGAACTAGCTCGGTTGTTTCAGAGTTTGCATGAAGACACTTAGTCCCTGTTGGATAGTAGAGCCCTCATGACTCAACCGTCTCCTCCCAAGATCACCTCTCTTCATACTTACTGTCCCATTAAGGATTAAATTTCAACATGAATTGGTGAGGGGACAAGGCCATTCAAACTATAGATGAGATATCTCCATATATTTTAGATTTACTGATAATAGTTTATTTATTTGTAATTCAATAGGTACTAATTAAGTCAACAGGTTTAGTTACTACTTATGTATCTTATTCTTACACTTAGACCCATTGGATTTGGATGCCATGTTGATTGCATAAACAGACATGTCAACAGCAGAACTTTGCCCATGAGTGCTAATCATGCTTGAGGTTTAATGGGTGAAAGTAAACTTTATACCAAAATAACAGCTGTAGAACAGTGTCAGAAGTATGGCTCAGAAGTATCTTGCCAGTCTATAAAATAATTCTTGGTTTCTCAGGAGTATAGACATAGAAGAGGACAGATTGATTATTTCTGGAATCCAGGGAAAAGAAGATGGCAATTGAACTAGAATTAGGACACTACACAAAGGGAAGTGGTAATAAGCAGTCAGATTCACACACAGAGACACACAGACACATGCACAGACACAGACACAGACACAGGCATGCACGCGTGCACGCGTGCGCACGCACGAACACACACACACACAGAGCAAAATCCAAACAGAGTGAGCATGATCTACTAAAGAAGTTGGCACAGGGTGAGAGATGAGTTGTCACATGATAAACACTGTAGGAGGACAAATAGTTTTGGATAGGTAGACAGTGATTAATAGCTCAGATTGAGCAATGTGCCATTTCTAAAACTCATTAGCTATCCAATTTTGAGATATCACATAGAGTCACATTCAGGAATTGGAATGTAAAGAGAAAGATTTGGTCTAGAATTTTAAACTTGGAAGATGTCCACAAACAGACAAGACTGGGGAAGTGTGCCTGAAGTCGCTGGACTCTGGTGCTAAGACATTGAGAAGAAGAAAAAGAGCTATCTAAGCTTCTAGGGACTGGCCTGAGGATAAAGTAGGGGAGCCTTGGTGAATGAAGTCTCTAGAACTAAGTGAACCAGGTATATGGATGAGTTATATTCACAGAGAGGTATTCTGTGTTTGGGAAAAGAAGCAGACAATTAGAGAAGGACAAAGTAATGGTAATTACACATAACAATTTGAATCAGGAAGGTTTTCAGAAGATTTATGGCAGTATGTTTATGATTCTGAGTGATTATTTCTTCTTCTTGATTCTTCATTTTCTGCTAATAATTCTCCTTCTCGAGAGTCTGAGTTTCAGTATTTATTTCTATATTTTAACTATATCTGAGGGATTCTTTTCTATAATTTCCCAAAATTCTGAATTTAGACAGTTTCATCCATTGACACACCTTAAACAGTGTTATTGTTTAGTCAGTAATATTTGTGTTACAAACCGTATGGTAGGTTTTGAAAATAAAACTCAATTCCCTAATAATTCTTTATTTCAGTTTTTCTTATTTGTACAATTGCCTGTGTTATTCCAACTATGTACTTTTGTCTGGGATCATACAATTTCAGAAGTATCAGTTTCTCTAATTGGAACAAATTGGTACCCAATTATATAAACAGTGTCATAGGTAAGTTATTGATGCACTTAAAATTACCAGCAAAAACTCATTTACCTTCTTCTTTCTTAGTATTGTAGTTAGTACCTTGACTTCGTAGTCACTGGTTACTCACTGAGGAAAGCTTAATGTTACAGATCTTCAAATAAGGAAGAACTCCTTCTTCCTTTTAGACAGGCAGAAAGTCAGTGAGGTTGTTTTAGGGGAAACCACACTTTTGCTAGTACCTTCTCATCAGCTGACTGGAAATAGTCAGGAGGAAGGTTTGGGAAAATCCTTATCTGGTTGGTATTTGATCTGGAATTTCTAGTTTTTATTGTGAGATCTTCTAGGGTGTTAAAGGTAGAAAAATAAATAGTTTTATGGACAATAGACTGCAATTTCCAATAAAGACAAAGTGCATTCTTCGGTATAGGACAAGAATATTCAGTCACATGGGCATAGTTTTGTGAAAAGTTATAGCAGTGCTTATTGGTGATTGAATTAATACAGGTGATATTTAAGCATCACTCTAGATTCTTCACTCTACCAGACCCCTTTAAAAGTCAGTTTTCTCACTTACTAGACTCAACAGATCCACTAAAAACGTATCATTCATGTCATTAAGTTTATAAACTTTAAAACTCATGTGATTAAATAATTTTTACTGCAGAAATCTGGGAAGTAAATCATAAAACATTGGTGTCCTTTTGAATTGAGCATAAGACAATAGTGATTGCATTTGTCAATGACACATATACATAGAAGTTGGCTTGTTTCAGTAATTCTGCAAAAGGGTACTTACACAGGCTCCTCCGAGTATGGCTCTTCCAGATAGAGGGCCAAGATAAAAATGTAGAGAGATAGAGGCAGTGAGGAAGGCTCTCTTCCTCAAGACTTCACATATAAACATCCATTTTCCCAGTATTCATTGTCTCTAAAATATAATAGCAGAAAAGTAGTATTTGTGAGGTCTAGCAATATTACATAATGCATGGGATAGTAAAAGGCATTTCAGATGTAGGAAGTCATAAAATCTAGTTCAAGTAAAAAGCAAAATAACCCCACAGATTAACACAAGGCAGCTGAATTAGGTATCTTAGCTCAGTCTGTATAGCAGAACATCTCAGGTTTTGCGTCCCTTGGGGAACAGCAATGGAGCATGGTGGTGATGGAGAATGAAGGGAAATGTGTTGAGTTTCATCCTAAGCCAAAGCTGTTCTTGTGCAAGTTGCTGCATACTTCCTTTACAAGGCTGGAACCATTTTCCAAGAGTAAATTCTAGGAAGTGAGCTATTAGCTATATTTGCCTTCAGTCAGAGAACAAGGCTTGAAGGAAAAGGCTGCATTTCTCAATTATGAGTTTGCAGTGACTCAAATCACCTTTCCTGCATATCCTTGAGTCAGAGGGAAGGGGTCCTGGCATTCCTGTGTTCTGTATTTCTGTGTTTTGCACCATCTCCATCTGTATTTGTCAGGTCATCTACCATTAAAGATGCTGCTAAACTGTGCTATAGAAACATGTATTACCTCTCTCAACAGCCTACTCCATATCCCTCCCTTTAACACTAAGTTTTACTAATTCTAGTATGGAACCCAGAACAATCTTTTTGTTAACACCATTTATATCTGGAGATCATGATCTGTGTTTTGAAAAACACTAAACATTGATGGCAAGAGTTCCAAAACATGTACTGATTAGTGATCAGAAAAGAAAATTAAGAAAAAGAACAAGAAAATAAGAGAGTGTGGTCTACTTTTGTTTGCAGGAATAACTACTGGTTCTCTTTGTGTGTTCATTCTGTTGAATATTGGTTCTTATGGGGTAATATTCAAAATAGTCCTTAGTGAAAGGTTAGTCTCTAACTCAGTTAAACTCCTTTTCCAACCTATTCTTGTTTTCTTGATTCATGCTTTTCCATACTTTACATTTTCTATTAAAGGTCCCCTCCTCAAGTGCACTAATTAATCTCTCTAGCCCTTTAAGTAGAACTTCCTCCCATCAGCTAAGATCATAGCACCTCTTATACTAGTCAATACTGTAAATACAAATATTCAAAAACCCCATCTACAAATATGCATGCTTATTTTGTGCATCTCTGCTCCTTCTTTATGGGAAAGACCTTGTTTAATTGCCTGTACACATTCAGAGTTAGGTATCATTTCTTGTATTTCATGTTTTAATGAACATTCAATAATTAAGCTTGGAAATCTTTGATCCATTAAAAACAGATTATGAACCAGACATAGGTGTGAGACAAACATGTGAGACATTCTAGCCATTCAGGAGGCTGAGATCTGAAGATCACGGATTGAAGCCAGCCACAGCAGGAAATTCCAAAAGTCCATGAGACTTTTATCTCCAGTTAACCACTAAAAAGCCAGGTGAGTGAAGCTATAGCTTGAACAGATGAGTGAAGCTAGCCTTGAACAAAAGAGCTTAGGGAGAGGGCCCAGGCCTCGAGTTTAAGTCACCGAACCAGCACAACCAACAAACAAACAAATGAAAATCTGATTATGGAAAAAAAGTTAAAGACTGCCCTGTTTCTATAGCTTAGTTTGATATTTTATTTGGTTATTGCATTAGCAAGGTGATAATGTTATCTCTGAGGTGCAGGTGAACATGATGGCATCTCTACGTACCATGGGCAGAGAGAGAATGCTTCTATCATACTCAGAAATTTCCAGGTATAGTGTTTTTTTAATTTTCTTTTTTATCTTTTGATTGAAAAGTATAACAATGAGAGCATCTACTAAAAAAGAAATTAATGCTGAACACCTGTGGCTCATATCTGTACTAGCTACTTAGGAGGCTGAGATATGAGGATCATGTTTCAAAGCCAGCTCATGCAGAAATGTCCTCATGACACATTTATCTACAATTAACCACTCAAAAACTGGAAGTGGAGCTGTGGCTCATGGTGGTAGAGCGCTAACCCTGAGCAAAAAGATCTCAGGGACAGTGCCCAGAATCTGAGTTCAGGCCTCACCATCACCACCACCACCACCACCAACAACAACAACAAAAGGAACTAATACTCTACTCTAAGCAGAACTAAATGACCTGATGTGTAAAGTATTACATAGATATTGTAATATCCCAAAAATAAGTAAGCCAGGTAGCTTCCTGGCTAGCTCTTCTCTGAGAAATTCCCATGTAGTCTTTACTAACACTGATGCTACATTACACTCTGAGTGGTGGTATGGGTTTTCTTCTATTCATCTCTGGCGTGTCTAAACAAAACTACATTTATTCCCCACAGCGGATAGTGCACCACTCAGACAGAAGTGCTACTGGTTTGTCACAGTATCATATATCTATACTATGCATACAAGAACAGTTTAGAAACTTGTCATAGTTGTATAAGTGGTTTATAAAGATCTCTTAGAGAACTACATTTCTGATTATGATAATACTGTCAAATAGGACAACTTACTAAAATAGTTAAGAAAATAAAAGACAAAAATCTTAATTACTTTTCTGTTTCATTTGTTTTATGTTTTATTTATTTAATTTTAGAAAAAATATTGGCCTTGGATGATATCTGACAGGGTCTATTAATGTTTAAAAGTGGACTAAATTTTGTTCTAAAAGGTTGCTAGCAATACTATAAAAGAAAATATTGAATCATTTACTGATTTTATTTCTTATCTTACAGTTCCATGAGTGTAATAAATGTACTGTGGATCATGTGATAAAGAGAAGCATGTGATTTAATAATGAATCCAAGACAGGCTATGTTGCGGATTTCCCACTTTTTCTGCTTTTTTTAAGGTATGGCATAAATTTTATAAAGTCACAGAGAAAAGCAGCCCAGTTAGCTGCCTGACTAGCTCATTCCTTAGGGCATTGGAAGTCTTAGGACTTCACATCCATGCTCCATAAGTCCACAGAACTCCCACCACACCCACCTCTTTACTTACCCCTTTGCTTTGTGTCAGCTAGCTTTGTGAAAGGGTCTCCTGTTTTTCTCTAGGGCTAGCATGGTATACATTCCTCTTTACAATGTCTTCCATGTTCCCGGGATATATACAACCATGCCTGGCTCACTGATGTAGCTGTGGTCTTACTAGCATTGTGCCTAGGCTAGTTTTGAGCCATGATCTTCCCAGTCTCTATGTCTGGAATAGCTATTATGACCAGCCCTGGCAAGGTAAATATTGATTTTTGCTTCAGCTCAAGAAGGAATGTTTAACAACAAAAAAAACTCACTGAATTCAACTATATACATGTGTGTGTATATATATATATATATATATATGTATATATACATATATGTATATATACATATATATATATATATATATATATATATATATATAAACTCTGAAACCAGTCAGCCTACAGCCAAAGTCAGGCTATGAGTGGGTCTTCAGGACAGTAGCCTGAAATCCTGAGAAAGAAAAGCATAGGAGATGGCCCCAATTATAGGAGACAAGATTTTCTATCTTTATTTACAAATGTACGTGAAGAATTTAAACAGTCCCAGAAATTTTTTTAAAAAATGGAAATTCTAAAATGTGAGAAACAATATTTAGATTGAAAACCAATATTTTCCAAAAGAAGAATTGTGATAGCCAGTACACAAACTAAATCTTTCCTTACTACGATATGGAATATAATCTATCCTAATGGATAGTATTTTCAAATTGTACTAAATAAACAGCAAATGCTTTTTCTGATAAGCATGTATTGTCCCAGTGGGACTCTCTTGTCTTTTCCAATATATGGAGATCTAACATCTTGTCCTGACCATCTTCTGAACACAACCTTCAGGCTTATTCCACGTCACACTGATAGTGAAAAACATTCAGGCTCTTACTATGACCATTTTGAGGAGATCTGAACTCCCTGGCTTTGAGTGTGTACTTCCTAATCTGACTTCAACCTGCCTTCTAGACTCCGCTCTCCAGTCTTCTCCCAAGTATCTGTTTCCCCAAATGCCTAAAAGTTTCCTCCCCCTGTGTCTTTTCTACCTTAAATACCCTTTCTTGGTTTTATTCAAATTCTATACTTCTCCAAGAATTGTACCAAATACAAAATTTCTTTCCAGATTGCTCTAATTCATATGGGCTGTTTCCTGATTATCAGAAATAGTCACTGGGCGACGTGTCTTAGGCTGTCTTTTATTCTAGCTGCTTTTTTCCCTTCCTTCCACAAACCTAAACATTACTTCCCCAAAGGGACTGAACACTGCCTAAAAACCAGAAGCATACATTCTCTATCTTTTCATCTTTACATCAGCCAAAACAATGTTGTGAAAGTACTAATAATATAATTCCATCTATAATCATTTCAGAGTTTTACTTATATAAAACTTGCTGAATCCTTTACCCTCAATCAGTCATGGCATCTTGAATTTGATCTTAGATCCTCAGAGAGTCTATTCCTGTGAGACCAGCATCTTTCAATTCTGACCCTGCTTTAAATTTGAACAGAGAGAATTCCCCCACTTTGTCAACAGAAACGTCCCAAGTAATGTGGTTGCCCTAAGTACCTTTCTGTATTTTGTGCAAGTTTTACATGTTACCTCAAGCGAAGCAGATTGCTAAAATGAGTAATAGTGAGACTGCTGGTTAATTGATCTTATTCCGGAAGCAGAGGCTTCCTCGCAGGGCTCGTTTACATCCTCATGCTGCAAAGAGGAAGTTTTGGGTGAAGTGTCTCAGATTCTGCTCAACATGCGTGTCCCACACAACCACATGGTCTTCACAGAGCCACCCATATCCGTTCTCACACACTATGTCTAGCCATTGTGTTCATCATGACCGACAGTTGCATTTAAAACAAAAATGAATATTTTCAGCCTTTCTGTGGCAATGTGGGTTGTGGTAGATTGCAAGCGCAGCAAATGCTACTTTGAAGGTAAACATCTCCAACATAACTATTACCATCAAAACAGTTATTTGATTACCTACCCATGCTCTACTAAGAGATTGAATTCCTTAAGGGAAGAAATTATTCATTATTCATTTCCTCATCATCTCTGGTCCAAGGCCTGTCAGACTGCAGGTCCTCTGTAAATGTTCAATTGGTTGAAAGTTCAAATGAAGAATAAAGGAATTGAGGGATTATGTCAGTGAAGTAGAGAAATTAAAAGTAGCCCCGCACCCAATAAATAGATTGAAGCACACATTCATGAGCCCTAAGCTTAGGGAAGTATGGAGGGAGATTTGGTAGAACAGCCTCATACAGACACACTAGTTACCCAATATAAAGAGAGGTAAAAAATAAAGTAGGAGGAACAGAAGTTTGTTATTCTCTATTATCACCTCTACCCAGAGCAGATCTTGCATGAATGTTATTATTTTCCCACTTTATCTATTTCCATAGATGTTACTTACTGACAATTTGATTATCCTCCTTAATATTTAATAAGCAGGAAGTCTCAACTGTCACATGCAGCTGTATACTTTTGTAAACAATGGCTTAACTTTTTACGTAACAATGACTAGAAACTGCACAGAAGTCTCAGGCCTTAGGGTTCCAGATGACCATTACGTGCTTTTTCTGTGGTGTGTGGGACAGTACAGTCATTACTGAGCAGAGTATATAGCTGTTGAATAATGATTGAGTATGTTTTGAGTGGAAAGACAAATGCAACATGGAGAACGTAGTCATTTTAATGAGCTGGACGTTTTAGTTAAGTATAAGGGAAAACACATTGGATTTGGGGTCACTTTTCAGTTTATTTTTCGCTACCTAGTCGTGTTTTTAATCTTTAAATGTTTTGTATGTTATTCTTTTCCTTTATTAAATGAGTTACTATGTGGCCTTCAGCTTGGCTGCTTTCTTACCCTTTAAGTGTGTAGCAACACCTGGCTTAAACACAGAACATAATCCTCCTGAGAAGGAGGGGGAGAAAAAGAATTTGGAGGAAACAGACAGTGATTTATTCCCCATTGTTAGCTACTGTTTTTTATTTGTGTTTTTGAACTTTCTCTACCGGGTCATGAGTCACTTTTATTACTCTCAGCTTTAAGTGAAAGACAAAAGCTTTCGGATCAGAAATATATTATATAGTAAAAATATATGTTCTGGTTTCTCTGCCCTTAATCATAAAATGTTTCAAACGACCTTAATGATATCACTGTCTTTCTTTCCAGAGAAAAGTGAGAAAACAGCCGGACACCAGTGGCTTATGCCTATAATCCTAGCTATTCAGGAGGCTGAGATCTGAGGATCACAGTTCAGAGCCAGCCGGGGCTGGAAAGTCCATGAGACTCTTATCTCCAATAAACCCCTCCAAAAACTGGAAGTGGCGCTGAAGCTCAAATGGTAGGGTGCTGGCCTTGAGCTGAAGAGCTGAGGGACAGTGCCCAGGCCCAGAGTTCAAGCCCCATGACTGACAGAAAAAAAAAAAAAAGAAAAGAAAAGTGAGAAAACATGCTTTGGTGAACAAATAGTTTCACATCAAGTCTGAACTAGAGGATTAGAGTTAGAATGCAGTGGATTTTTAAGGGATATGAAAAAAAATAAAAACCATGTACTTGAGTAAGAAAACTAAGTACCTGATAGGCATTTATAAATGTAAACACCCTTATTTTTAGTTGTTTAAAATGCACTGTATTTGAATATTTGTCTAGAATACCTCATAACCTTAGACCCTTAGTGTTTGAAAGAATTAATTCCAGTAGACTATAAATGATTTCTTTGCAGAGACACATATGGGTTTGTATCTTTCTATAGACATGTTGCATTGTAAGTATTGCCATGCCATATACATTGTTTTCTCATGCACTAGGTCTAGACATTGCGTTCATCGCTCTTGAAATAATCTGAGCAGAGGTTTCATAATCACTGACCAGAAGCATGTGTATCTGCAAGAATCATCAGAACAAAAAGGAGTTTAATATAAATCTTGGTGTAATACTCGCTAATGTTTTTATAGAATGATATCATAAGGGTCTTTGATTTCCAAGGTACTCATAGATACTGCAATAATAAATTCCTTTCTTCTTAGAAAAAAGGAATCTCTTTTGGGAATTCCAGAGAAGAAAAGAAATGTCTGTATCTCTGTAAACTAAGCCCAAACAGTTGCCTAGTATACTTAATTCACAGAAAACTGGCCAATCCTCATCCCTTACAACCATTATTTTGAGATATGAGGCATTTATTTTACTTTGTACTGTTAAGCATGTAGCCAAATTGAATTAACTACAAGCAGTTAAGAAAAAAATTGTAAATTCAAGTTAACAAGTCAACTCGAATTAGTGATCCTGTTTCCACCACTAGCAGAGCCTGAGCTAGAGAGCAAACCCATCTGCTTCACTGCAGACTCCAGAGAGTGGTAATATAATAAAGAATGACAAAAAAAAAAAAAAAAAAAAAAAAAAACTGCTTCATACTACCACACCTTGAGAAGAAGAAAGAAGACAAAGGGATTCTTCTAATTACCTTTTTTTTTTTTTCCGATTTTGATCTAAATAGTATAAAGGAAAGGGTGGCACCAATGGCTCATGCCTGTAATCCTAGCTACTCAGGAGGCTGAGATCTGAGGATCGTGGTTCAAGGCCAGCTGGGGCAGGAAAGTCCTTGAGACTAGTATCTCCAATAAACCTTCAGAAAACTGGAAGTGGCACTGTTGCTCAAGCACTAGCCTTGAGCTGAAGAGCTGAAAGACAGCTCCCAGACCCAGAGTTCAAATCCCACAACTGACAAAAAAAAGAAAAAGAAAAAGAGTCTTCAAGACTTAAAAGGGCCAACAACAAGAAAACTGATTTAACTCTAATTTAAAAAATTCAGAAAGCATTATTTGACAATATCTAAGAAACCATAAGGTAATTCCCAGGGAGAATGATTAGTGTTTTATTTTTTTTAATTTTATTTGAAATTAATATGAAATCATTATTCACTCTGTCCTTCCTTCCCTTCTTCCCTCTTCCCCCTCCCCCGCTTTTTCCTCTGTTTTCCTTCTTTCTTTCTTTTTCCCTCCTTATTTCCTTTCTTCCTTATTCTTCCCCCTTCCTTTCTTCTTTCCTTTAAGTTCTTCTACGAGAACATAACTTTACTTCTGGGAAAGGAAATGAAGCAAACTCTAGATGTAGAAAGTGCTTTCTCCTTCCTTTTCTTTGTGGATGCTTCTGTGAGAACAGATGAAAATTCAGATAAACATGAGCTATGTCCTTCCTCAAATGAATATTTTCTCACTGCATAATAACCTGGGTAGGATAGAACATAGTTCCTTTTCTACTAGTTCTAGGATTTATGAGAGGGGTTCGGACATAATATTGACAAATTGAGACAGAATGCAGAAGCACAAATCTGTTAAAGATTCCATTTGTGCCAAGCATCACACTCTCATCACATCTTATTTGAGTGACACATCATCTCACTCAAGTGAAAAGGACGTTGAAGAAGTAAAGAAATCGAGGCTCAGAGAGACGAGGAAAAGTTTTTCACACTGTGCAGCAGAATTGCGTTTGGAGCCAATATCTCTCCAGCACTCACATTGCTACAAGCAAAGCCACTATAAGCAAGCGATTATCACCACTTCCTAAAACATCTGACAAACAAGCAAACAAATTGTGTTCATATTGTTTCATTTTGGACAAAAATTTTCATAGAAAATTATAAGGAGCAAGATCTCAATCAGGATACTACTGTCTTTTTAGTTTGTTTTTTGTAGGCATTTTCAGAAGGAAAATTATGGGAATATTTGAAAGATTCTGGAATATTGAAGAAGGAAAGAAGAATAAAGAAGAAAGGAAAGAAGGAGGGAAAAGGAAGAAGGGAGAATAAAAGGAGAGGGAAAGAGGGAAAAAGGGAAGGAAGGAATGAATGAAGAACCATTTCATATTAGTTTCAAATTAAATACAATAAAAAAATAACCTAGACTACCATAGATATAGCTTTACTACCTAAAGCTGTGAGCTGATGTCTAGTTAAGAATAGCTAGGATGAATTTACATATCCTCCACACACATAAACACAGATATGTGTGTATGCACATTATATTATTATATTTAATGTATTGATTACAATTTAATGTGTTGCTTACATTTTTAATGACTTTAGATTTCCTAAATATTGTAATCCAAAAGAGTACTTCTGGGGGCTGGGAAGGTGGCTCACTGGTAGAACGCTTGCCTTGCATGCATGAGGCCCTGGGTTAGATTGATTCCTCAGCACTACATAAGCAAAAAGAAAAAAGCCGGAAGTGGTACTGTGGCTCAAGTAGTACAGCGCTAGCCTTGAGCTGAAGAGCTGAGGGACAGTGCTCAGGCCCAGAGTTCAGGCCCCATGACCGGACCCCCCTCACCAAAAAAAAATAAAATAAAATAAAAAAAGGAGTGCTTCTGAGTCTAGCATACCATTTGGGGAGCAACCAAATCAGTTTGTGTATTTATTTATTTATTTATTTGGTTCCAGGACTTAAGCTTGGCTCCTCAGACTGTAGCTCACCTTTCTTGCTCACAGCTAATACTCTACCATTTGTGTATCATAGTATAGTAGAAGAAAGGAAAGTTTAGAGGTAATCTAATATTATCATATTTATGAAGTAAGAGGTTTCCCAAGTAAACACCTGCCCCAATTCACAAAACTAATAATGAGGATGAAATAGATTATTTTATAAATAGCTCAGAACCAAATTCTGGATTTTTAAAGAAAAAATCCCTCCCTCATTGAAAAGTATTAATCAATTCTAATTACCTCATGCATGAATTGTCATACTTGTTTCTGGCTGTCCTAATTGCCATATATCCATATATATGATTTCTACTGGGTTGAGGATGACAGAGTACCTGTTCATTTGTTTTTAGATTTTTTCTCTCTTTAACTAGGGACATTTTTTCAGGTATAGAATAAGTAAAGTAGAGTTAGAATTCATCTTGATAAAGGCAATCAGACAAACCAACATCTGAGCTTAAGAATTTAGATAATAGCCAGTTACTCATGGCTCACACCCATAATCCTCATTTCTCAGGATCTGAGATATTCGAATTATAGTCTAACTTTAGTCTAGGCAGAAAAGTTTATCTCCCACTAACCAGCAAAAGGCCAGAACAGGAGGTGTGGCTCAAGTGGTAGAGCACTAGCCTTGAGAGAAAATGTTAAAGGGACAGCAACTCGGACCTAAGTTCATGTCCCAGTACTGGCACACAAAAACAAACAGAATTTAGATGATAAAACTGAAGCATTTCCCTGTAATTGCAGATTGTGTATACTCAACATTTCTTGATTCTCTGTTCTTCCTTTGTTTCCTTTCTTTTTGTTTTTTGATTTTTGTTTTTATTGTGAAAATAATATAGAGTGGTTACAATTACATGGGCAAGGTCATGAGTACATTTCTTATCAAGCATTGTTGCCTCCTCCTTCGTTTCCCCTTCCCATCCCTGTCCCATCCCCCCATTTTTCTACATAAGTCTTGTGCATCTCATTGTTTCAATGGGTCCGTGTAGATCCCTATTTAAACTATTTGTTTATTCCCTTCCCCTCCACAAATTATACCAACATCAAATACAGTGAAAACAGGAGTTATACTGTGGAGGAGGGACATACAAAGCAACAAAGAAATCATCTTATAAATATGTTAGAAACAATCGCAAGAAAGAAAAAAAAACATTTGACATAATGACTTGTACATCCCATTGTTGCAATGGGTCCACCTGTATTCTATTTAAATGATTTGTTTTTGCCCTTCCCCTCCACAAATTATACCAACATAAAATACAGTGAGAGCAGGGGTTATACCATGGGCGAGGGACATACAAAGCAACATAGAAATCATCTTATAAATATGTTAGAAACAATCGCATGAAAGAAAAAACATTTGAATACTTATCTTGGGGTTTATTCCCCTAACATCAACTTATCTGACCTTTTCTGCTTGTCTCAGACATATATTAGTTATTGCAAATAAGGGAAACCATGGGACCTATGTTTCTTTGGACCTGGCTTACTTCACCTAACATAATTTTTTCCAAGTCTTTCCCTTTCCTAACAAATGGGGCAATGTCATTTGTTCTAATGGAGGCATAGAATTCCATTTGTTTCCTTTTTTATATGTCTTCCTCTGTCTCCATCAGATTATCTTCCTGCTCCAAATATTCCTTTTAATTTCATATTTTTAAATGTGCTTTTACTTTCTCAAGGAAAATATTTACACAGTGATTAAATGCTTCTAGAAAGCCAAGATCAAAGGAGTTGATATCTTTAATGGTTACGTTTGTGTTAACAGGATGATGAAGAGAGTTACCAAGATCTTAGACAAAACCCAAAGCAAAATAGCAGATTCCTCCATCAATAAAAGTCTCTGATATTTATATCGAGGTCATCTTATATCTTTTGGTAGACATGGCTTTAGACTCTGAAGAACTCATAACCCAACTGGGAAATGGATGAACAAACTAGTTAATAATGCAGGATAGAATATGGCTATCAAGAATATGTGACATTTGAACTGTGGTCATTATTAGGAAGGATCAAGCAGGCAAAAGAAAAGAAGACAGAGACCTCAGCAGACCAGATGAGGCTTTAGTCAGTGCTACAGAGGGACTGAGAGAAACACGGAGCCAGGGGCCTGGTGGTTTGAGGTTTAAATAGAGTAGGTTATGGAAGTTCTGGATTTGTCATGTCCTTGTTGCTGTAGCAGAAGGTCCTATGTTGGGACTGCGATGTCTTTGCCGTTCTAGCAGAAGGTCTTGCACCTTTAGATAAGTCCAAGGGCCATGTCTTGCTGAGGATTTTCATAGATGGGGATTCTGAAATGTTGGGGGAGTGGGGTGAGGGGAGGGACCGTTTTCCGGGAAGGGTCCCTGGGGAGTATGATGAGTGGGCCATAGGAACTACATCCAGCTATGAGAGCAAAGCAGAATCTCATCAATCACTACTAAAATAATGAAGAGATTAATTGCAATCTTTCTTCAAGAATTGAGTTATATTGAGCTGATGAGAGTTGATGAACTGTAGTAGGAAATAACCAACGGGTCCCCTCTAGTGGTAAATAAGCAGATCTCCATCAGCTGGTCAAAGAAAGGAGTGATCACACTCTGGATTATGGTGAACATATTTAGTCTAAAATTTTTTTTAAGTTTATTTTAATCCATATTTAAAATTGATTTGTTTATATGTAATTGAAATACGCAGGGTATGCAATTTTAGTGGGCTGTTTAGAAGATGCAATTTACACAAGATAAATCCCATAAATCTGGATCATTGAGTTTTCTGAGTTTTTGACCAAAGTATGCATTTGTGACATCCAAAGCAATACCACAAATTCCATATTTATAGAAACCTACCTGTCTCAAATATACATCTATACAAGCCACTGAAACCAGACAAGCATTTTCTCATTTCTGTCATTATCCTGTCAAGTAAATGGGCTGACTATATATGTATATGACACAATACTTTGTTCTTTTTATGACCAGATAGTTTTCCATTGTCCTGACTATCATTCAGTGTTGGGGGGCAGGAGGAGGGGAGAACCAATAGGGTTTAGTTAAGAAAGTGGTTGTGGAGGCTGACACCCAACACAGTGGAAGATCCAATAAGAGTTGCTTTTTTTTTCTTTTTTGCCTTCTGTAGGATGAGTGTATTGACACCTCAGTAGGGTTTCTCTGCTGAAGTCTTTTTTTTTTTTTTTTCAGGTAAGGGGTAGGTTTATTCAGTAGACCTGCTGGGACCAGGCAATCTTGGTCCTCCACGCAGTGGGGAAAGGCCTGGGAAAGAGAGCTGGGAGAGCTGGAAAGAAAGAGCGCTGGGAAAGAGAGAGCTAGGAAAGAGAAGAGAGCTGGGAAAGAGAAGAGAAGGAAAGAGCTGAGAAAGAGCTAGAAAAGAGCAGAGAGAGGGTGTCTGGGCCTGGGCTAGGCCTTGTCTAGGGTATGGGCAAAGAAAGGTGTGGCCACATCAAATTCAGATGTGACCTCAGCTCAGTGGATGCAGATGTGACCTCTTCCAGGTGTCCCAGTTGCCTAGGTAATGCAGATACTGGGTGGAGACTTTGCTGCGAGGAGGGTAGAGTCTGCTAGCCATCCAGGAGTGGCCCTTACATTCCAGCCTCTTAATAATCATGAAATAGGTAGCTGATTCTCTCTGGCTACTTCCTGCTGACAAGGGGCATCAACAATAGGGGTAAAAGGCTGGAATTTGGTCCCCTCCCAGAGAAGGCAGTGAGCAGCAGCTGTCCCTTGGTTGACATGAGTCCTTAGATGAAGTCTGGAGAAGTCTCATGAGCATTGAGGGGCTGGAAAAAAATATTAGAGAGCAAATAAATGGCAAGAGGAAGGACTTGGGGCTGAAAAATGTTGGTAGAAATGTCCCTAGCTACTTCTGACATCTGGTGACTAAGTAGAGAAGTCAGTGACAAAGGCAAGAATATAAATTCCTGTTCAGTTAATAGGTAGACAGGTATAGACATTGCATGGGCAGGCTTCTTACTTCTATTGACCTCCCGGCTCTGGTTAATTTTGAAAGGGCAGGCACAAAGTAGCTGATGTGACATCATCTCCTCTTACTCCTGTCCATGTTCCCTTGTTCCCCAGACTGCTGAAGTCTTTTGATGATACTGGAAATCAAAATCAGGGCATTGTGCTTGCCAGGCAAGTTTTCAACCTGTTCAAACAAGCCTCCGGGTATGTTTTAATCTGAAGGTGAAATTCCAGCTTTTGTAGGAACCATTGTATTTTCTCTTAATTCCTTTCACTGAGTAGAAGCTCACACCCATTATAGAGGGAAATGAACTTTGTTCAAAGTCTACCGATAATGAATGTTAATTATAGCTATAAATTGCTTCCATAGCAACATGAAGCTTGGTGTTTGAACAAGTGCTGAACACCATAGAATAGCCAAATAGACAAATAAATAAATAAATAGCACACTAACTGAACTTGGAAGGAACAGGGGTGACATTATGGTCTGGCTTGCCACCCCTTCCTCCCAACAATTTGTTAGATGTGACTGTATGTAAGTCAAAGTAAACTTCCTAGGATAGACACTAATGTTATCTATGTGTGCAAAGAGGTTTGCACACATACACACACCTGGGTAAGAGTATGTTACTCTGCAGGGAGAAGATGACCACCTGCATGTCAAGGAAATAGTTCGGTAGAAGAAACCAACCCTGATGATAAATGCAGATCAGAATGGATCTGGGAATTCTTAGCCTGCAGAACTGTCAAGGGTTTTCTAGTTTTCAACTATTATGAGTGAAGCATCCATGACTTGATATACTCTCTCTGAAAACTTATATTTGCATTCGTCTTAGAGAAAAATTCTGCAGCTTAAAACAGGTGACTTCTTTCCTTAATACACTGAACACTGGAAGCTCTCCCAAGAATGACTCATCCCTTGGCCAAGCCTGTTCCTTCACTGATCCAGTTACCTATATGTAATCATGATGCAAAAACTTTGAGAAATGACAGAAATAAACGCTGTAGAAAGTTTAAAATGCATGGATTCTGAAGAAAGTGATGATATATTTGGCCATTCTACTCTGTCTTGCCAGAAATGAAGGACCCCTCCCTGCCCCCCGCATTTTCCAGGGTATTTATGCTGCTCATACACAGATCAGTCACACTGTAGCTGTCTTGATATAGACTGGGCATCTAGACTGGGATTCTAGCAACTATCTCATGGGTGAAGGGTTACTGTTTGGTGTCTTCCAACTCCGGCACAGTGGGAGATAGGGGGTGATCCTTCCTGCCCCATCACTTTCCATTGAACCTATTGAAGTGGGCGTGAAAGTATTTCATTATGGACCTAATGTTCATTTGCCTTGTGAGCACCCTCTCACATGATTCTATTTATGTATGCATGTTCTTTGTTGTGAAGTATCAGGCCAAATCTTTTGTTCATGTAAGAACACCGTATTGAAGGAGTTCTTTTCAAATTCTGGCAGTGTGTCTTTTGCTATAATTTCTAAACTGTAACCCTATCACCTCTTTGTATGTCACCTTTATAATAACAATAATAAGTTCATCAAAGAAAAGAGAACTTTTTTACTAAAGCAGAGTGATTTCGGTGGCAGGTAGGCACTAAGGTGCAGGTAGGCACGACTGTGGCTTGCTCCCAGAATTAATATGTTTCAGAGGTTATTTTAAATTTTGAGCCACCTGAACCTAAATCTTGTGCACTAAATGTCAGGATTGCATCTAATCCTAAACAGAAATCTGATATGGAGGTTACGGCCTGACCACTCTGCCTCCCTGCTGCAGAAAGACTTGACTCTCTTTCCCTGTCATTCTCTTTCATCTCCAAGGAGACCATGATGCTTACATTTGGGGCTTTATAATTCTGGTTTTTTTCTTTCTTCCAATGAATTTTCATGAATTCACCTAAATTCTGCTCCTTGTAATTATTCTTCTCCTATTTTTCTCAAATGCCTGACAAACAAAGCACTCCCTCTAAAGCGTTTCCCTCTTCCAATATGCCAATCTGGTGAGATGATTGCTTACTGCACTGCCACCTGGTGGCAGAATCCATGTGTTCCAGCTGCCATGGGGATGCCTTGGGTAACACCTGAGGAGCAGGTGACTCAAGTCTAAACCCTATACTAACTGATTTGTGCACCACCCATGGTAACTGCTTATTACTGGTTGGATATCTTGAGCAGCAAACAATGGCAGAGGTTAACATTCAGGGTACTGAACAGAGGAGTGGTTTGGGAACAGAAGGCAAAGGGACAAACCAACTTGTGTTTCCACCTGAGCAATGACTCCACCTGAGTCGCCAGGACTGGCACATTGGTGGGTTTCTGAGTTGTCAAATTGGGGGAAAACAAACTTTTGTACTCAGCAATTATTTCAGCCCCACAGTATAAAATACACCTGGGAAGAAAATAACAACAACAACAACAATAATAATAACACAGTTCTGTAATTTTTAAGATTATTTTTGAGGGGCTGGGAAGGTGGCTCAGTGGTAGAGCACTTGCCTTGCATGCATGAGGCCCTGGGTTCGATTCCTCAGCACCACATAAGCCGGAAGCGGTGCTGTGGTTCAAGTGGTTGAGTGCTAGCCTTGAGCTGAAAAGCTGAGGGACAGCACCCAGGCCCAGAGTTCAAGCCCCATGACCGACCAAAACAAAATATTTTTAATACTTTCAGTAACTCGCAGGGAACAGTAAAAAGGGTGTGAGAACATGTGTATATTTGGGGTAACTAGTAACTTATGCTATCCTGTTTGTAAAGGATTTGTTACAGACTTTTCCGGTGGTTTTCATTGAGGCTCTGTTACAGTTTAGCCAGTGGAAATTGCTCTAATTGAGCACTGCTTCTCTTTTCCAAGACTCCTATAATCTTCTATTTCTTTCTTGTTTCTTAGGCTAAGGAGATGTCCCAGACTTATTCAACGTGTTTTCCACCTGAACAAATAGTTCCTCTAAGGAAAGAAGTAAAACTCAAAGACAAGAATCTAGCCACAGAGTTGCCTTGGATCCTGCATTCACACTGTTTCTGGAACTTTTCAGAGGAGAGGTGCTTATGTAACATGTAGTTTTCAAAAGAGAAATACATTGAAGTGATGTGGTTTTTATAAAGTTAATTGTATTGTTTTTATTAAGGCGTGGTTACAAGGGGTTTTCATTTCGTTAAGTTAGGTGGTGAGTACCTTACAGTTTGGAGCAATGTCACCCCTTCCTTTGTTTTCCCTGTCTGCAAGTTATCTGTACATTTTTCATATAGAACTGAATAGGATGATTACATTGGTTCACCCTTTCTCCCTCCCTTTCTGTGCCCTCCCCTTGTCCCCCTAAAAAAACAAAAACAAAAAAGAAAATCCACATTTCTATCTCCTGGAATTCATTTGCATAATTAGGTTCAAAGAAGTTCTCCCTCTGGGTTTCCCCTAAGTGTATCCTACTTTCGTCTGACTGTTGTGTGTTCATGCCTAGAGTCTTGTATTGGTTATCATACTGTTATACTTTAGATCTAGCTTCCACATATGGGAGAAAACATGAGCTGTTTGCTTCTCTGGGCTTGGCTTACCTCAGTTACTCAGTTCTAGGCCCATT